>NC_139167.1:3459200-3866836 GCF_965202585.1 Thalia democratica
GATTCAAAAAAGCGATCAACTGCATCAATAAAATTAGATTCCGGCCGGATCCAAAACTTTTATTTAAATTAGAATCCAACCGGATACGTATCTCGACTTAAGATTAGTATCCAGTCGGATTCGAATCTAAAAAGTCATTATTCGGTTGGATCCGGTAAGTCACTAGCTCGAAATGCTCCGGCCCGCAAAAGACTAAAACTTTCCGGATCAGGCCCGTTGATTGAAAAACGTTGCCCAGCCCTAACTTAAAAGGAATCAAAATATAAAAAACTCTTACAACTTGAAACTTTGCATAAGTTGGGCTTTCAAGATACTTTTCCGTTTTAGCATTAATAAATTAAAAGTGCATATTTTTTGTGTATGCTTTTTTTTAAAGCTTTAGTAAATTAACTGATCTATTTTAATATTTATTATTATTAATTAACTGAAACAAAAGCTTAAAATAAATTAAAATAGTAATAAACTTTATTAATTTGGATTTACTTTTTTGATTATAAACAGTTTGTACTGAAATATGTATTTACAATTTACTTTATTTTTTATTTTATATATTACAAATTAATAAACAAGCAATTTTCTAATCCAATTTATAAAATCTACACAATAAAAACATAATAGATTTAGTAAAATGACAAAAAAAAATTCTCTTAAACACGGAAATCAAAACTTTTGTTTATTTTCTTTGTTCATACAATGGAGACTTAATTAAAAGATTATTTTTTAATTAAGTAGTTTTTTAAATTAAGTAGACTTTATTGTAATAAGCATATTTCCTTAAGTTAAATTAAGCAGATTTCCGTATACTTATTAGATAATAATTAAATCTTTTGACTATATAAGACTGTAAAGTATGTAAAAAAGTTATATGTTGATAAAAATGTTACAGCTTGTTAAAAGAAAATTTTTAAATCAAGTTTTGATAAAAATTTATCTATTTTAAAGAAAGAGTTAATTACGTAGTTAGGTAATTGTATGATATCTTTACTATTTAAAAGTACAATTTTGTTTTACTTATGATGCTTCTTTTCGAATAATCTAATTTAATAGAAAAATAAATCTACAAACAGGAATCATATATTAACCTAAATAAAAAAACAGCTATAAAGAATAAGGGGCGTCAAATAATACGTTTGGTAGTAAAAAACTACTAAAAAGTTTTTAGTAGTACTAATTGGTAAGTTTTAGTTTCAGCTTATAAAAAACTATTATATGTTAAAAAAAGCAACTTAAAAGAGCAAGTTAACTTAAATATACGTAACAGTTAAGTTAATTCTAAGTTTAAGTTTGATTTTTGAAGTGGTTAAAGACTAGTAAAATTTGATTTTGCTTCAATAAACTATATTTATGTTACAAACTAAACAAAACTATTTTGTGAAGTAACTAAGAAATAAATAGTTTTATTCAAGCTTCAAGGTAGAAGCATAATATATAACTAATTGTAATACTTGTATCTGTTATTGTTTTAAAAAATTTTATATATTGAGGCTAAATTATCAATTTATGTTATGCTTATTTTATATAAATTGATTGTTTGAAATGAGTTTTGAGCTTCAAACATAACTTATAACTAATTATTTTTTATCATAGGTAATCAGTAATAGACTTGTAAATAGAACGCACAAAACATTCCAGGACTTAAAGCTGCTAAAAAACAAAATTGTGTTTCTACTATACATATAATTTGTAAAGTAACGTTTTTTATTGTTTTTTCTATTATGTACATAAATATTTGATAAGATTAACGTTTCATGTTGTATTCAAGTTTCATATTTACTTTATTATATATTAAAACGTTCTGTATCATTTCAAATTTATATAGCTATTTTGTAACTTTGTGTTTTTGTTAAAAACTAAAAATTGTCTTTCATTTGTAAATTGAATATGTTGAAAGACATTTATAAGTTTTTTTTATGTATATAAGTCATTAAGCTGCTTATAGTTATTTTTTTTTGTCAATCTATTTTTCAATTTGTATTTACCATTTTAATTATTTACTTTCTTTTGTATGAAAACATTCTTTAGCATTCGTATAGTAATTTTTCAGTTTTGTGTATTTATTGATTTAGTTATTTTGTGGATGTATATAACTTGTTAAAATTTTATTTTATTCTTTTATTTTAACTCTGTAAGTTGTTGAGCATCTTAGAGTTACTATTTTAATTGTCGATGTATATTTTAATTTGGTATGTACTTTGTTTCATAAAAAGACATTCTTAGCGTTGTAAATTTGTACAGTGACTTTGTACATTTTTTTATTTTGTAAACTATTTATTTTATATTAAAACTATGATGACATTGTATATTTGTAGAGTGATTTTGGAGTTTTATTTTTATTGATTTAACTTTATTCTTTTTGTTTGTAGTTTATTGTTTTGTTTTAATTTTGTAAGTTGTGGAGCATTTTAGAGTTACTTTTTTATTATCAATGTATATTTCAAACTTGTATGTACTTTGTTTTATATGAAAGGAAATTATTGTAAATTTGTATAGTTGTTTTGTAGTTCGGTGAATTTTTTGATTTAATTTTTTGTTATTTTGATGTTTTAACTAACAAAATACATACAATATTTTTACTTTTATTTTCTATAATCTTAATATTATATGAAGGTTATGATAACATTGTACATTTCTATATAAATTTCTCATTCTTTTTTAAATAATTTGTTGATCAAATTATTTAATTTTAAGAAAAGTACTAATTACTAATATATATTGATTGTAAAAAAAAATTTCAATGTTTCTGTAAAACGTAAAAACATCCTTATAAAATTACTTTTTTACTAATTTTTACTATGTGTGAAAGTCATCAAATAGGTTATAGTTATTCTGTCTGTCAATGTATCTTTTAACTTTAATTTTTTATATATGAAAAAATTCTGTATCGTTGTAATCTTGTATAGTAATTTTGTAGATTTGTGTTTTGGTTTGTTTATTTTATTATTTCTGTTGCAAAAAATAACAAAAAGTGCATTATTTGTAGATAGATTCGGTAAAAAAAATTAATCTTCTATTTTGTTTTATGTATGAAAATTATTTCATAGTTGTTGCTTCAATTTTGATGTTAAACTTTTTTTTGTTATTGTAAACGCTCACTTTGTATTAAAAAAAGAGGTTATATTGTACATTTGTACATTTGTAGTTGTTTTAATTTTGTATATAGTTGCATCAGTTTCAAAATTCAAGAAAATATATTATCTACTCATAAAAATCGATTAAAAAAAAACATTAAATATTTACCTGTTTTAAACATTAAACTATTCAAATTTGTTATACTTATACTTTATATTTACAAACTTTAAGTCTATACAGTTTCTTGCCATTTTTTGTAAATTTGTAAATATCAAAATAACGTTTAAACCGTTGAAGAAAAAGTATAGATTTTTGAATTTAAGTTTTAAATTGTAACAAGTCTGATAGACAAACAAAAATGTAAAAAACAACTTAAAAAAGTTTATTTTTAGTTTATACAGATTTCAACATGCTTGATTTTCTTATACAAAAAGTGACACACCTGTAAATTTGTATAAAAATTATTCGTAGTCCATTTTGTTAATTTACTTTTCTTAACTTGTATAGTTCGTAGTCTTTTTATGATTCTTTTTATTTGATTGTTGTTTAATGCTTTAATTTTCTTAATTTGTATAGTTTGTAGTCTTTTTATGATTCTTTTTATTTGATTGTTGTTTAATGCTTTAATTTTCTTAATTTGTATAGTTTGTAGATTTTTCGAAGACTATTTTTTACTTTTTAAACTTTTACATAGTTTATTTATATCATAAACTATTATTTTTTGTAAACTGTATGTTTCTGTAAAAAGTTTGTTGAGCTTTATAAAACAACGTAAAAATTTCTTCAAACTATTTTTAACTTTTTAGTAAAAAGTTAACTTTCATGCAAATTTGTACAGAGTTTTTTGTTTCAATTTGGTGTTTTTATTTATTTAATTTTGTATTTATGAGCTTATGTTTATCTGTATTTAATTTTTTATAATTAAGAACTTGTAAATTTGTACCGAATTGTATTTAAATAGTATTTCTGTAAGTGTAATGGTATTTTATTGGAAATATGAAGTTAATATTTTTTATATGTTTTGTATTTTATTTAAACGTACTTGTTTTGTAAATTTGTAACTTTTTTTTTTTGATGCTGAATTTTAATTAACTTGCTAATTTTGACGCTATTACTAATTGTGCAATACTAAAACTTTTTGTTATAAAAAGTATTTACTTGTAAATTTGTATTTTATTGTTTTTTAAATTAACTTATAATCTAAGTATGTTGGCACTACTGTAAATTTGTATATATACTTTTGACTGCCTAATGACTAGTTTAACATAAACTAATAATTTGTAAATTTGTACAGAGTTTTGATTGTATATATTTGTATTTTTTTCTATGTTATCAGTTTTATTATTTGCAAGCTACTAATTCTGTATCTGTATATTTGTAAAAAATTCAATTTTTTTTTTTGTAAATAGTATATTTAAGTAGTGTAATGAACTACTAAAAAAATTTCATGTTTTTAACAGCAAATAAATAATCCAATTGTAAATTTGTAAAGAACTTTATTTTGTTACTTAATCTAACACAGACAAATGACAACCATGTGATTTTGTACAGTATATATTTTGTTAATTTTTTGATTTTCGTTTAAATTATTAATTACTGATTTTATTGCATTTGTATTTTAAAAAATCTTAGTTTGTACATTTGTGTAGTTTTATCCTGAAGTTGACTTTTATATACACCTGGAACAAACTGTATATTTGTATATATACAATCATTTTCTGTAGTTTTAATAAAAAAAAAATTGACTTTGTAAATGTTCTTAATCTTGAATTAATTGATTTATTACTCAATTTAAGTACTAAATATTGTTATTAAAAGTTATTAGCTTGTAATATTTTTTTTCTGAAATTTTTAATATTTTGCTGATATAACAATATTTTATGAATAAACTTGCTTAAACAAAGATATAATTAAGATTATTTTAACTTTTATACAAATATATTTATATTTCAACTTTATGTGCCAATTAAAAACTATAGGTTTTTAAAACTACTACATAACAATATTCGTTTAAAAACAATCATTAAAATGACAAAATATATTTTGATAATAACTTAGACAGAAACATTATACTTTTTTAAGCTTTAAAATTTTAATGCAGTTTTAAATTAATATATAAAAATTACTATGACATATCAGATGAAAATTTTATCAAGAACATAGGTAGTTTTATTACACGATTAATGTAAGTTAATGTAAATAGAAAATGCTTAAGAACTAATTTAAAAAGTGTTAATTTGTTTTAACGAACTATGTATCGGATTTATATGAAGTTATCAAAAAACCAAGTTTTGAAACTATTTCTAAATTGTTTATATTTAAGTAGTTATACAACGAATGTTAACAAATGTAAATATTCCTCTAAACTTAATTAACAAGAAAAATACTTTAGGGTTTAATATAAAAATATTATTAGACATATTAGAAGAATTAAAAAAAAACAATAATGGATTTTTAACATAAGTTGATCTATCTATTTTCTCTATTTAGTTATTTGTTTAAAAAAATATTTTTTGTTATTGTTCTACCTTACTTATCCAATTAAAAAAGATTAAAAATCCGTTCATTTAATTAGTTTCAACTATAGTTTATTGAAATTTAATTTAAATACTAAGTTATAAAAAACAAAAAAATGGACCTAATTTTATTCGAAAATTAAAGTACAATGATACTAAAAAAACATAACTTTGTCTAAATCAAAATTACTGCAAGTTTACTTAAAAAAAAAAACGTTTTCTTTGATTTAAAGTTAACTTTATATTTATAATAAACTTTTTTAATAAAAAATAAACTTTACTTATAAAAAGGTAAATCAAAGTACCAAAATAGTTTGAGTTGCTTGAAAATGTTTTTGAAAAAGGAACTAGGATAATTAAAAAGCTCCATCATTGAAAATAAAACATTTTTTACCGTAAATGTTTATAATTTAAAAAAAATATCTTAAAAGCTGTAAAAAAAGAGGACTTAATTACGACGAAAAAAAAATAGACGAAAATTTTAACTCGATGAATAATAATGAAAGAAAACAAATAACGGAATATAAAAAGAATTGGTTTCCTAATTTAGTTTGTTTCTCATAATAATAAAAACAATCGTAACGAAATAATAAAATGGACCATCTTAAAAAACTTCCTACCGAAAAAAGTCCCTGATAAAAGCAAGCGACTTTTGTGGCGCTTATCGAAAACTCCCTGCTTTATGTGTCATTCGAGTTGTTGGTGCTCTCTGGCGCAATTTAGCGGTAAAAATTTCTATGATCGGTACATCATCTGCAAGTCTAACACTGAGACCTGAAAATAATTTCAAAATGATTCATTGAAATATGTAAAACTTTTACTAATTTGAAATTATTCTTTGAATACTGATTTGTATAAAAATTTATGGGTATCACAATAAAAACTTAGAAAAAATATAAAATAATGATATTAGTGCAAATTAGGCACAAAATTATGCGACCTTGTCAAGTTTAATAAAATAGTAAACTGCTGAAATAAACTAAAAATACACAAAATAAGACTTTTCGGATAAATTTCAACGTTATAAAACCATAAATGTATTTATTTGAAACAAGTGTTTTAGAAGTGTATGTCATAAAACTGATGGTAAATAGTTCATGTAATAATAGAAACTGACACTTCCATCGGAAGAAGAAGCACCAACTTTTAATTATATAATAAAAAAGTTAAACAAATGAAAGAAACTAATAAATAAACTTACACTTCCATCTGATGCCGAAGCACCATTTTTTAATAACAATAGAATTTAACATTAATTTAATAAAAGCTAAATTTATATTAAAAAAGGAGCACAAAATCTATTCTTTCAGTGTCCTATAAGAGTCTTATAACTTTTAAGTTTTTAGAAACTAACAAAAAGATTTTTTGGGCGTTACACAATGAAAATAGAAATCTTTGTAGACAAAAGATAAAAGAATAAACAAACACTTTAGGTAACTATAATATGCTTTACAGACTAAGAGCTTCTCAACAGTAACTAAAAATTAAGTATATTTATTGGAAAAACAAATAATAAGTAAAGAAATGTAATTTATAAAATTTTCAAACTAAGAAACTTTTAAATTTTTTATTTAGTACACCAAATAAAGTCATTAAGCTTAGTTTGGCAAACAAAACTAAAATAGCTTTTTTAAACATTACATCTTATAAAAGCGAATGTATAGAACTATATGTAAATGTACTTTTTAATTGCGTTTTAAAAACTATAAAACATTATAGGATATATATTTAAATATTTACTTGAGTATTCCGAAACTTTTATTTGTGTAACAAAAACTAGTTACAAAAAAAAAAAAAAAAACATAATGCTTTAAAAATCTTAAAGTTTAAAGTTTGTTATGTTTGCAAAATACAACTTTTACACTCCACAAATTTCAATTACAAACTTTACCGATTCGCAATGTTGTTAGTGGTTTATTTCTGATTTTAACGTTAATTAAAAATAAGTTTTTTTGTGACAATTTTTTATAAAAATACCAAAAAATAATTACCTTAAAATTATTACACAGCCCATTAAAAGTTTAATTTTATATTTTACATATCAACTTTAATATTTTGTACCGCTTTGATTTAATTTTTTTTTGTAATAGTTTATTTTTACGTATACGACAAATTTTAGTGTCAACTAAAGTTTTTTGCATACTTAATTTAATTAAAGTTTTTAAACTTGAAATTTGAAGTTTATGTAGCAAAAATACAACATGTTTATAAGAGTAAGTTTTATTTATTAGCTTTAAACTTTTAATAAAATTGTTCAAAAAAAAAACTTTGTTGATTACTTAAACTTTTTCAAAGTCTTCTAATGAAAATGTGAAAAAACATATTTTATGTTTTTTGTAAATAAACAGATTTCGTTGCTTAAATAATTATTTTAAAGCTAAAAATACTTTTGGTTGTTTATTAATATGACGATAAAAAAATCTTATACATGGTAACTTTTAACCTTTTTTAAACTTTTTTAAACGAGTACACTCATAACTTTTAAATTAAAATTTTTAAATTTAATTTAAAACATAAGCAATATGTTTTTTGTTGATAAAATTTAAGAATTCTAAAACGTCACATTGTAATTATATAAATATGACAGAGTTGCCATAATTTAAGCTTTCGTAAATTAAGTAGTTTTCTCAACTAAAACTTTCTTTATGCGAGTAGTATTGATAACTAAAATCAAAAAGTATTAAATTTAAAAACGTTAGACTTATAAAAGCTTATTTTTAACGTTTTTGATCTAGAAATAGTTTCCAATTGGCTACAAAATTTAATCCAAAACGGTAAATATTAATACAATTAAAGTAGAAATTTTTTTAAACTTATCGTCTGATATTAAAAAACTTCATAAAAACTCTAGATAATGTTTTTAATATGTATTTTTGAAATAATTATTTTAGTAACCTTTTTAAAAATAATCTTAAACCTGTTTATTTTCAATATAACAGTATAAATAGTTAGTTTTCAGTATAAATAGACATATGCATGACAAAAAAAAACTCGATTAAAATATACGATTAAGTAGTCAATACAACACTTATTTACGACATATTTCAAACGCGAATTATAAATAGATTTAAACATCTTTTACCTTATACAAACAATATATTTAGTTAAAAAACAAATCAAACGACTTCAGTTCAAAAGAAAGAACTCAAAACATCAAAACTCGAAGCAAAACGTTAAAGACAAAAGTTTAAAGTTAAGGGTAACAAAATTTGTATTTTCATCATAAAAGTTGTTTATTTACAAAAACAACTTTTTTATATTATTTATTTTGTAGCAAATATCTACAACTGTACTAGACATTCGTAAAACTAAAAACGAACAGCAATAGAGTTACTATTAGTTAAAAAGTTGTAAAAGTAGCTTTAGTTGTAGACTTATATAAAACTTTATTAATAAAAAATTACCAAGTAAGAACAAAAATTTTTAATTGGCAGATTAAGCCACAATTATCATAAATTTAAAAGCTTATTAGATAACTTGCCAAACTTTTTGTTGAAAAATAACTTTTTTTACGGTTAAGAAACAGTCTTTATTTAACTTTCTAAAGAACTAACATAAGAAACAACAAGACTATTTACAGAAAGTATTGTTTTAAACTATACTTTTTTATTTAGATTAAACTAAATGTTGTTATACTTAAAACTATTAAGTAATTTTTCTTAAAAGTATATTGTAAGTTCGATAAAAGTTTTACTAATTCTAATATTTAAAACTTAATTAAAAGCGGTTATAACTTTTAGATTGACAAAACCCGGAACAAATTAAAACTTCACTCAACAAACAGCCAACGAAAAAATTATATATTGAGAGTAGCTATACATTACCAAATAAGGTTTTCAAATTACACTTGCACTTAATTTAAAGGACAGCTACTGATAGTAGATTTCACATAAACTTTGAAATTTCACAATAATTTATAAATAGCTTACAGCTACCAAATAAGCAGACAAACTTCTTAACATCAACAAAAATGTCGCCTGATATTTTTTCTTTTTTTCATACTCTTTTAATTACTAAACTTGTAAAATTTATTTCAGTTAGTGTTTCGTATGGGCTTGGTAACATAAGAGTTCAATTTTAAACCAAGTAAGTTTTGACTTAATTTCAGTTTTTAACTAGGTAGTTATTGAAAAACATGTATCAGCTTAAATCAATTTTAAATAAAGATTAGTGTGAGCTTTTAAAAATTAAAAACGAAAAATAGTATTTTTAATAAAATTTTAGTTTTCGTTATTTCAAACGTTCAGAAATTTTAAGCTTTTTTCAAGTATTGAAAACAGCATACATAATTAAAATAAATTGTTTTTATTTGGTTATTTTCAATTTCCTAAATTCTTAAAACTAAAAAGTATCTTATTTTCGTAGGAAATAAGAAACTAAGCAGAACGCATTGTTATTTATAATTTTAATAGTAATTAGTTTATAAAAACAATAACTGTAGTTATTATGTTATACTTTATACAACATTGTTTATCATTAAAAAAGCTCTTTATAAAAAAACACTTAGAAAATCTAGATGAATAGTGTACAATAAAAATCAATATCAATGTTTATTTCTTAACTAAAAATTCTAACTTTTTAATAGAAAAGATTCAACCAACCTCTCGTATTTGGAATGATGAGATGTTCTGTTTGTGAAATTTTCGATGTTTTCTAAACAAAATCAACGTTTTTTTTATCACTGCGGTTAATAAGGTAAGCTTTTTTACTCAGTAAAAAGTCTTCTGTTAATTCTGTAATTTAAAGTATAATGAAAATTTCAAGATGGTAGTATCACTTTAATAATTTATATTAAAAGCTATTTATTTTCAGGTCTCGGAATTTCTTCAATCTGACCACATTATTGGGCATCAGAAATAACTAAACTTCAATTTCTTACTAGTTTTCAATGTAAATTTTTTAAAAATACAATATTTAAATTCGACAATTGTAAGTTTAAGATAAACTAATTTGTATATTTGTAAAAATTGTTTTAGTGTTTAAATATTTTTTGTTGGCTTGATAAAACTCCATGTAAATTTGTACAGAATTAAAAAAAAATTGTGTATATAAACATGGCATATGCAAATATTTATCTATTTGTAAAAAGAAATTTTCTTATTGTTTTTATTGTGTAAATTTGTAAGGATAATTTTATTTTTATACTTTTCTTCTCATAGCACAAGGCTTAAATGTAAATTTGTAAAAAAAAAAACTTTTATACATTTTTTTAATACTATAATGTTATTTTTCGTTTTTTATAACTTTGGATTGTCAACTTGTATTCAATTAGTTTGTTACAAATAAGTTTTTGATTATACGTTTATAAACTTTTTATGTAAAAATATAATTTATTTCAAATTACACCTAATCTAAAATTTGACTCATTGTATATTTGTACAGAGTGTTTTACAACTTAAAAAAAGTTCTTTAATGTAATCATCTTTTTATATTTGCGTTTTCAAGGTTTAAGTTTGTAAAGCTCATTTATATTTGCTTAACTTTATGTAAATATGTAAACAAAAAAATAGTTTATCCATTAGTATCAACTTTTTTTAATCTATACCTTATTCACAATACCTTAATTACATAATTAGTATAAAACACTTATTTTTGTGTTTTTTGTAGCAAACAAGTTAATTTGTACGTTTGTAAAAAAAATATCTTCAATTTTAACAGCAATAATAGTAAAATTGTAAATTTGTACAGAGAAAATAACTAAAAATTTGTGGTAACTTTTTATGCTGGCAAAATAAGTATTAGTGTAAATTTGTATAGTACTTGAATATTTAAATATTTTTGATAAAATTTTATTGTTTAAAAAGGGGCAGTGTAAATTTTTACAGAAGTGTTTGTTTGATAATAAGTTTTATTTAAGTTTGCAAGAAAATTGTAAATTTGTAAAAACTTTATATGGTTTTGAATTTAACTAATTTGTTTTATGTGTCGTTCAAGTTCTTACAGACTACAATAGTGTAAATTTGTATAATTTATTACCTATTTTCCTCAAAAATTTTAAGCTACTTTTAATTATTTTATTTTCTATACTTGTAAGTATGAATAAAACTATATAAATTGTTTTTAAAGTTATTATATAAATGTATAAGATGAGAGTTAAACTTGTATAGTTTTTTAATATTTGTCTTAATTGTTAGTACGCATAGTTGTAATTTTGTTCATGAAGTTTTTTGTGGTTTTGTTTTGTTGTATCTTAAATGATTAAACTGTATATTTGTATAGATGTTTGTTGATAATTTTCTTTTTGCTGTTTTAAATTAGTGAAAATAACTTGCTTAATTGTAAATTTGTATAGATAATATTTGTTGGTTTTGAATTTATTTTATTGTTTTTGTCTATAGCACAAAGTTGTTTAATTGTAAATTTGTAAAAACTGTTTTTGTATTTTTATCGGTGAACTATACGTTCCTAATAGTACTGTAAAATTTTGTACATATTATTATTATTATTATTTTTTATTTATTGAATTAGAAAGGGAACTTAATTTGCGCAGTAGTTTAGTACTACAAATGTATATCAATAACAAAAATGAAATATTATATAGATTAATATAACTTTTTTGTTTTTTCATTCAGTTTTACTCATAAATAAGGACCAAATTTTGTACATTACTTATTATTTGTTTTATTTTATTTTATTAAACACAAACATCAGTGCTACATGTAAATTTTGTAAAGTATATTTGTTTTGATTTTAATCTTTTTTTGGCTTTATCTAAATTATACTGTAAATCTGTACAGATTCATTGATTTTGAACTTTATTTTACGATTTAAATTTTATTTCTACGATGCACATATTTTGTGAAATGAAATCTTTACTGTTTTTTTATGTTTAAAAACAATTTTCTGTTGTATTGGTTTAGTAGTAGACTTTGTAAATTTGTATATATACTTATTTATTGATTTTGAGTTTCAACTTTTTCTTATACTCGTGAACTTTTTATATTTTGTAAATTTGTAAAGATCTTTGTTAGTTTGAATTATTTTGCTTTTTCAATGTTATTGTTGTCACAAATACTTATAATTGTAAATTTGTACATATAGTTATTGTTAATTTTGAAATTACTTAACTGTATTTACTCATGGTCAAAAAATTTGTTTAATTGTAAATTTGTAAAGATTACTCTTCTGTTTAAAATTGATGCAATTATCTTATGAAACTTATTTTGTACAGGTGTTTTTGTTTAAAATACTTTTTTTTGCGTACTTTATTGGTTTAATAATGGATTATAGTGTAGATTTGTACAGATGTTTTGCTGCTTTTTCAGTTAAAGTTTTCTTGTTTTTTATTGGTGTTACAAACATTCCCAATTGTTAGGTTGTATAGATTATATTTTGTTAAATTTGTTTATAAAGTCCGAAAATGTAAGTTTGCACTTTTTTTTTCTAGTTTTTTATTTGGATTAAAAGAGGAGTTAAATGTAAATTTGTACAGATTATTATGACTTGTTATTTTTTATAAGTGATATTTCTGTCATAGGTAAATTTATAAGGATTTTTATTATTTATTTTATATCATTTTAAATACACGTTACAAAAGTCGCCCAATGTATATTTGTACAGATTTTAATTGATTTTTTTTTTTACTTAAAAGGGACAAAAATGTAAATTTGTACAGATTTTCTTTATTGTTTATTTTTATGAGTGTTCTTTCTGTTATATGTAAATTTGTGTAAATCTTTTTTTGTTTAGATGTAGTTTATCTACACAAAATTTGTCACCTGTAGATTTGTAAAGTTTTTATCGATGTACTTTTAAATTCTTATTTTGTGAAATGTCTTTTTGTACAGATATTAATATGAATACTAGCTTTATTTAGAAACTTACTTTATTTATTTTTTTTCGTTTTTCATGTATGTAATCTTTGTAAAACTATTCACCTTAAAATCTTTATATAATTAATAAAACTTGTATATATGTATTTGTTGTTTTTCCTAATTTAAGATATTTTACTTAAAGTGTATTATATTTAAATATATAACAGTTTAAGTATAGTTAGATATATAAAATTTTAAGTTAGTGCCTTAGATGTTAAGTTTAAATATAAGCACAGTTTATATAAATACAAAGAAAATTATATTACATTATATTATGGAAATGATAGTAATTAAAATATTAATCGGTGTTAAACTTGGATGAAGTTATAAAATCTTAAGTAAGAACAATATAAATAAAGCAACAAGTTTTAGTTCATGTTTAAACACGAGTTATTTTAAAGTTTTTAAGTTAAAGAATAGTTTTATATATTATTGGGTATTTATTTTCAAATTAAGAACATTTTTGTAAACAAGATTAAGTTTTACAAGATTAGTATATACTTCTAGAAAGGTTTTTTATTTTGAAAAGTTATGTTATGTAATCTTAAAAAGCTTAAAAAGAAGGATCTGAAAACAGTATTACATATAAAAAACTTTAAGTAGTATTATTTGCAAACTTTTTCATATCTGACAAAGAAAAATAAATAATTATGTACTTTCATATTTCAATTATCTTTGTTTAAAACAAAGACTTTTAGTTTTAAAAAGGTTTTGATGAAAAAAAACTGAATTTTAAAAAGTCTAAAAAATCTACGATGAGAAAATGCTCTATTCTAGTTGACAAATACTTTGTTTTACACATTAATTAATTTTAAGGATAGAAATTACAAAAATAATTGTTTATTTTGCAAAGAAAATCAAAGCAAATATAAACATTTTTTTATCTAAGTTTAAATGCCGAAACGATTATATTAAAATCAATTTTTAGGCCAGTCCTTAGAATACAGATTACGATATACACAGTATAAAGATGGTAGGATTTCCTCTTTATACAGAACAAATTTAGAGCCAGAATATAATTTTGTATAGAAATGACTATTGAAAATTATTTTAGATTTATCGATTAGTAAAACATTAGCAAAGTATTAACTTTGAATTTTTTTATATAACTAAAAGTAGTTCGAATTTTTAATAATTTTTATTTTCTCGCTGTAACTTAAACTACGACATTACTAAATTTTTTTTTTTCAGTTTTTACATTTCAAACTAGCCAAACATTTGAAAAAATAAATCAACTGTGTAACCGTAAACAACAACTCTTAAGTACTAGATTCATAAACTATTTATTTTCATTTGTATTTTTGAATTTTAGTTTTAACCAACAAATACAAATAGTTTCTAAATTAATTACTTACATTATCGAAACCAGTTTAAAGTTTTGTTATATATTGTTTTACTTTTTTAATGTTGTATATTATTCAGTAAAAAGTTTAAATATCTAGTTTTACTAAATGTTTTATATACAAAAATAGTTTTTATAAACTACATAAAAAAAAATACATTATTGCACAAATACTGTATAAAATTTAAGCTGCTCTTAGTAAATTTTTACAAAACTTTAAAAACATCTAACGTAACTTACAAAATGTTTTCAAGTAAAACTTCTTAAAACTTATTAATACTTTAGCAAGTTGGCGAACAAATTTTATTTTTTTTAGAAATTGTTTATCTTAAAACAACAAGTTTTAAATAAACTGCTACAATTTCAAAATTTAACAATACTTATTTTTTCTTTTAATATATCTCAATGTGTGAATTATCTTTAAAGGCGATTTTAGCTACTAGCTAATATACTGTAATACGTAAGTGAGTAAAAAAGTAAATGGGTACTAACTAGTAAAGGGGCGATATTTATAAATGAAGTGATTATTTTTTTAAACCTCTGCTAAGGGGTCGTTTAAGAAAATTAGATTGAGATACTAAAACGTGTTAAACTAAAATATGAATTACTACAACTTTAATCAGATAGTTCAAAAAGTTTGTCCATAGACCAGTCATAGACTGTATAAAAACTTATCAAAAATTCAAACAGTATAAAATACTCCACAGAGTTTGAAAATAACTATATTTAGTTTAAGCACTTTTTGTTCCTTTTATTTAATTAGTTTATTTTTACGACATTAAGTGATGACTAGTTATAAAGTTTAGGTATATGTATAGTATCTACCAGATATTTAATATAAATAAACTAAACTTTGTTTTCAATTTTAAAACTGCAATTTATATTTTAATACGTTTAAGGAAGTAGTGTAATGAATACGGAAGTACTCATTAACATCAAATCAGGAAACAAAATACACGGTAAAAATCGTACCATATATTATTTTAGTAAGATTTAACTTATCGGCGTTTCACTAAGCCACCAAAACTTTGTAAGTAGAATTTCACAAAGTTTTATAAGTAGTTTTCGAAGACAGTTTGTGATTAGAATTTCACAACATAATGTAGATTGCTTACAGATACCATATAAAGGCATAAATCTCTTTTAACTGTTAACAAAGAAAATAAATCGTATGATTTTTTTTCTTTTCTCGTTTATTTTATAAGTCAGTAAACATATATTAGGCTATATTTGATACCGACTTGTGAGCATTAAGAATTGGTAATTGGTAAGTGCTTTTGCGTTATCTTGCTATTTAATTTAATTTGTTTTTAATCAGTTTTTTTCAGTAAAAATTAGCCTTTTTTGTTTTTTTTAGTTTTGAAGTAAAAAAAGTTAGTTAGAAAAACTTAAAAAAATTTTACTAAACTTTTTTACTTGATATTAAACATGTACAATAAAATAATACTTCTGATTAGAAATTAAAAGTTATTGTTGATTAGTATTTGATAGTGTTTTTAAGGTACCGTAATTTTTAAAACATATGTTTAAATAACGTATTAAAAATGAGTTATAAGTTAAAATCCGAACAAGTATTGGTTTTTGGCGTTTGGTTTGGGTTTTTAGTGTTTAGTTTTATAACTTTTACGGGTTAAGGTTTGACTTTTATGGACAGAGGCTACAGATTAAAGTCTAATGATTCAAGTGGGACAGAGATGACGTGTTATGACGTCATAAGGGCAACTACTGTTGAGTAACAAAAAATAATTTAAACGTAGTCTCTTAATCATAAATGTTTCTGTACTTTCAATGTAAAATTAATGTTGAATAATTTTTTAAATTTATAAATTATGTGATGAAATTTAATGTAATATGACGTCATGATGTAATATGACATAAATTTAATATGACGTCATAAACCGTCGCCCACTTCACATTGGTAAAAAACTAATTGAACGGAAAGTATACAGTTGTCTAAAAAAGACAAGAAATGTTTTAAAAGACATAGGTAATGATTAGAATAAACAGTTATCAATTAGAATTTCAAAATACGCAATAAGCGTTTAAACTTACAATTAAAACACTACTATGTATAAGGTGTGTGATATTAAGAATTCCAATTTAATCTATAGTCAAAGGTTAATTTAAGTTCAAGTTTTATTGAAAAAAAAGCTTTATACAATTCTAACGCTCCTTTGAAATCATAAAAAAAAATTAGTTTTTGTTAAGTTCTTTAAAAAAGTCGTAACTTAGATAGATACCGTATAACAATGATTTCTAGAACAAGTTTTCAAGTTTTAACATCAAGGTAAACAAAAATTAAAATATATTCAAACTTAACAGAAGCACTTCAAAAATGATGAGAAATTGTGTACGTAAATTTTTCCAAGTTTTCTAATCAAAATGGCCACAAAATTTTCTACATTCCTCGTTGTAAGTTTAAATCTATTTATGTATTTAGAAAATAATAAAATTAACGAAACTGATATATTTGAAGTTATAAAACTACATTATTTTCTACCAACAATACTTTTGAATAATACATTTATAAACAGTTCTATATTAAAATTACTTTTTTAAAGAATTTTGTTTGCTCTATTCACAACCTAATCAAAAGTGATACATTTTTTTTAGTGAGATTTTTGTTTTTATATAATTTATTTTTTATATCAGGTATTGTATACTGTCTACGAAATTAGAGGATTTCTGCAAACTCATCTAAAATAAATCTTTATCTAAACAGTTAATTTATCATGAAAAAAACAATCTGCAGCTTTAAAGTAACTATATTCAAAATCAATTAATAATTTTGTTCTCTTTGTTTTGAGAGTTTACAGTACATAAGTATCATGTTTAATAAGTTCTTAATTTTTTGATTGTTTTATTTGTTTTTACCTGTACATTTGTAAAGTTGTAAATGTTTTTTTTTAATTTAGTTGTTTTATTTTTCTTTAAAGCTGTTCAGTCTACTGTAAATTTGTATAGAATTTATTCAGTTATTTCTTTTTACACTTTTAAGGCTTATTCTTGTAAATTTGTACAGTTCTTATGTACTCCTTTTAAAATGTTTATATTTAAACTGATTGTTAATAAGTATTCCATTTTGAAAATTTGTACAGATTGTTTATTTATTTGTTTCTATTCTCATATACAAAAGGCTCAAATGTATAATTGTAGAATATATTTTGTGTATATGTTATATGTAGTATTATGTTTTTTCGGGGGGGGGATCTACCTTTAAGTTGTAAGTTTGTAAATAATATAATTAATATAGTTGTTACTTTTGATTATGATTTTTTATAAAAAGTTATTTGTACTTATATTTTAACTAACGTAATGTTGTAACTAGCTATAAAGTTTATGTCAATTTGTACATTTGTAAAGATTGCATTTTAACAATTTTTTTCTGGAAAATTAGCAACATTATTTGTATATTTGTAAAGTATTCTGTTGTTGTTTTAATTTTGCTTGTTGTTTATAAATACTTTAGATTAAAGGGAACCATTTGTAAACTTGTACAGAATAATGTTTCATGTTTTCATAATTGTTGCAAACTAAAGGGGCTACTGTATATTTGTAAACAACATATATTATATATTGTTGATATGTTTTCATGTAATTATTTAAGTCAAGTAGGGCCGGGCTGTTTTTCTAGTCAGACTTAGGAGAAAAAAATTTCAGAACTCGAACTAATTAACTTACTTTTGCCGACCCCATAGTTCTGAGAAGTTTTACGGCAAAAATTTTAAAAAAAATATTCTCTAAAACTAGACTTGCAGTGAAATAATTGTTTAACGACCAACACTAAAATTTAAGTAAAATTCCTTGTCAAATATTTTATTTAATTTGCACAAAATATTCTCAAGCTAAAAATTACTTTTAGAGCCGTACAGCTTTGCCCACTCATAACTTAAAAAATATTTTGCTGACAATTAAAAAACTTTATATATATAACTTAGTAGTTTATACCGGCACACTATAATACTCATGTAAATTTTTAAAGAACTTCTGTTGTTTTGATTAACTTATATTATTATAAATTACTAGTTGTATATTTGTACAAACTTTTAGTAGTAAGTTGTGTAGCTTTAATTGTTTTTTACTTCTTAAAAATTGGTTATTTGTAAATAAGTAGAAATTTTGTTTTTTCATTTTTATTTCAAGCTTATTTTTATGATATATTTTTGTTTGAATGCTACCAATTTTAATTTTGATACAGAATTTTTCAATATTAATAAAAAATTTAATCCAAAAGTTTTAGAATTTGTTTAAATTTCATTTGATTGTCGTAGTTTAAGCGAAATATCGTACTTAACTAAACTATTGTAAGTTTTTATATAAAGTTTTTATCTTATGGGGTTTTTGAGTTTTTGAATTGTAGACTATTTCGTTTAATTTTTGTACTTGATTTAGTCATATGTATGCTAAACGAAAATGAATGATTTTTTGTGCAAACATTGATAAAAGTTTATTTTAGTTATTAAATCATTGATTTATTGTAAAATGTAGATTTGTACGTTAATTTGTTATTTTCTATTAGTTTTTGTTGTCGATGGCGTATAAATGGCCTGACTGTAAATTTGTACAGTTTTTCATTATTTTATTTTTTTTACATTTTTATGATATTTTTTTGACAAAGAAAAGCTAGCAGTGTATATTTGTAAATAGTTTTATTTTAACTTTTTTTTAGAGTTGTTTACCAAGCATTAGTTTATTCATAATGAACTAAAACCTTGTTCATAAACTAAGTATGTTTGTATATAATATATTGTATAAATTTTGTAAATTTATAGAGATTTAATTTTTTATCTCGTTGACTTGAAGAAGTATTTTTTCTGTCTGTATTGTGTGTTTGTTTAATTTTGTATATAAAGTTATTTTATTGTCGTAAATTGTTTTAAACTTATGTCATATTCTAAAGCAGCAGTGTATATTTGTACAGAAATGTCGGTATCATTTTCCTTTTATTTTGTTATGTTTATTTAAACTTTATATTAGTAAACAAATATTAATTTTTTAATCTAGGATTATTGTAAGTTTGTACAGATTTTATTTCGAAGTTTAGTGAATTTAAAGTAATTTAACTGTACATTTGTATAGAAGTTTTCACTTAACTTATTTTAAATTTTGCATAAACAAACAAGCATCACATTATTAATTTGTACGTAATTTAAATTTATTTGTTGTTTTTTATTGTTTATACAAGAAGGTTGCAATGTAAATTTGTAAAGAAAAACTTTTCTGTTTTATTTTTAATTTAAATGTAATGAATACGGGTCGTGAATTGTAAATTTGTACGAAAATTGAAATACTTTAATTGTTTTTTAATATTTCTACAAGACGTTGTTAATGTAAATTTGTGTAAAAAAGAATATTTTTTGTTTTTAAGGCAAATAATATAAAATTACATATGTTGTTAATGTAAATTTGTACAGAAAATTGTTCATTTCGTTTTAAAGTTTAAATGCAAAGTATTGGTCGTGAATTGTAAATTTGTACAAAATAAATTTGTTAATATAATTTTTTGTTTTTTTTATTTAATAAACTGGTTTCAATGTAAATTTCTAGAGTCTTTTGATAAATCTTTTGATTTAAATGAAAACTATATGTTATCACATTGTAAATTTGTACAGAAAATTGTTCATTTAGTTATTAATTTAAATGCAAAGAATATGGGTAGGTTTGTAAATTTGTACAGATTTAGTTAGTTTAATTTTTTGTGTTTTTAATTTGTTAAGCGGTGTCAATGTACATTTTTACAGTACTTTTTTTGTGTTTTTGGCTTATGTGAAGCATAAAAAATTAGCAGTTTGTAAATTTGTACAGTAATTTAATGTCAAATAAATGTTTATTGATACTTTTCTTTTGCTTCGTCAATTTAAACATTTTTTTTAAAAAAACTGTTATTTTTACTTGAAAACGATTTAGATATATATATGTATATAAGTAAAAATTTATTGTTTTTTTGTTTAACGCAAATAATAAGGTTGTGAATAGCAAAATTGTAGAGAAGTAGTTGATTTTAGTTTTTAATGTTTATTTTTAATTCAATGTAAATTTATAAATAGTTGTTAATATTTGAATTTTATTCTAAAAATGATTTTAAAAAATTACTTATAATACATAAGGGATTGTAAATACTAATACACTTTTTTTTTTCTTTTTATATTAAAAATATTCAATTTTACGTCGAGTATAGCAGTATTTTGTACATTAATATACTTTTTTCAAGTATTTGAAGTTATTGTAAAGTTTTAAAACAAGTTAAGTTTTGTATATTGTAGCATTTTTATTGTAATGTCTAAAACCTCACTTATAAGTATATATGTATATAAAGCATGAATCAAACTTGTACCGATTTTTTTTTGTAAATTGATAAGCAAATATTACCGTAATATTTTCTCATATGTGTAAAATACTAAAGCTTGTTTTGATTACATAGGTTTGTGTTCAACTTAAATTTCAATATGTTTGATTGTTAGACAGTACAAAAGTTTATAACATATACAAAGTAACAACATGTAAAATCATACATATTTTATTTTTTTTAAATCATAAAAATTTATTTAGTAGACTAACTTAAATGTTATTTAACATTAAGCTATAGTTCATTAAAGACAAACTTTGTACAAAAAAAGTTAAAACAAATAAAAGATCAAAATAATCGAAATCTATAAAATAGTTGGGGCGATGTAAATAGCTTACATATGAAGTTATCTTAATGTAAATTTGTAGATAGTTTTGTGTGACTAGCAATAAGACAAATTATTCGCGATAATAAAATACTATAGTTACAAATATTTTACTGACAACCTTGTCTAGACTTTAGAAAGATTGTTGTAGAAATTATCAGATAGTTTATATAAAGCCTGAAGCGATATTATATAATCACATGTCACTAAGACGAAAGAATATTATGTTTTGATATGAACAAATTTTTCACAAGTTTAGAAATGTCTAGCCAAAATATAAGTGTGCTGTTTTATAAACATAATATTTTCCAAATGTAAATTAAAAGCTAGTTTTAAAACGGTAAAATATTAAAAAAAAGTAGTCAACATGTTTAAACACTGAAAATATATCAACAATTATCTTAATTGTAAAAAAAATAACTTTTTTAAGAAGTTTTAGAATTTTGGTTTTTATAATGATATTTTGCGGTAGGATATTCTTTCACTAAAGTTATAGTATAAATTTGACTTATGAAAGGTAATAATTACAAGTTTGTTGTTCAACACAAATGGTGTAACTAGCATTGTTTTAAAAACAAGGTAAAGTTTTTTTCTTGTTAGTTTAATTACTAAGACTCATAATTTTAAAGTGCTTTTTGATGATTTTAATAATTTAACATAATCTTTAATAAAAGTTCGTAGTCTAAATATTTTAATAAAGTTTGTAAATTTCATAAGTAATAATAAATGTCAAATTAAAACTTTATTAAACATTAATTGACAACTCACTATTATATACTGAATATAACAAAAATTAAATTGTTGTCGTTGCAAGTTTAAAACGAATATCATTGTTTTCATCTAATGAAGTATCAAGTTGTTTGTATTATTTAAAGTGTATTAGAATTTAAAACTAAGACAAAAATTTTCAATTTTTTTATTTACTAAACAATTAAAAGCTCTTGTTTTGTCAAAATTAAGTCTGAGGAAGTTTACTAAACATTTAGAGTAATGAACGGTCATAAACGGTTTTGTTTTTCATATTTGTAACTTCCCAGTAAATCAAATTAGTTTAGTTTTTAGTTTTACCTAATCTTAATTTATAAATGTTTAATTCACACCAAGGTTTCATAAATTCTTATTTGCAGTTTAGTGTGCATGGATTTTTATCAGCTTGAAAACCACTGGTTTAGACTGTAGAATAATTTTAAATAAATTCTCAGATTGGTTTAAAAAGGCCTGAAGCTATATTATATATTAACATGTCACTAAAATAAAAGAATGTTATGTTTTGATATAAACATTTTTTCATAAAATAATAAGTATCTATAAGTAAGCTGTTTTTTAGACCAAACTTTTTGGGTAAATGTAGTTCGAAGCAGATTTAAAACTTTATTGTTTCTAATGCAAATAAATTTAAGAAATTCTTAAAACTCTGAAAATGCATGAACTGTTTAGAAATGAATTAAATTGTCTCTGTAAAGAAATAAAATATACTAAATCATTAATCTTTAAAAATAGTCTTAGAAAGTTAAACTAAAGTTTTTAAACAACTAAGTCTAAGTTAAATATAGTACTTTTTTAGAATAAACCTAAGCACATTAATTTTATCTATAGCACAAATTTAAAATTTATTAAAAAACAAAATTAAATTTAAAATACAGTTTAAAATTAAATACATAATATAGCATATATGAGAAGCATAGAGATATATTTGAGTTAATAAAGCTTAAAGTTATTTAAAGACTATACAATACTTAAAAAATATCTTTACCTAACTTAAAGAGTTTTCAACTTTGTACTTTATTAAATAAATACTAACATAAACAAATTTAATGCCTTAGTAAAAAAATACTTAATTATAGATTTTATTAATTTGAAACTTTTTTTTAAAATAAACTTGTTAAGTTAACACAAATTTAAGTTATAAGGTTTAAATCTTTGATACTAGCTAAAACACAACTACTGAACAATTTAAACACTTTAAATTAACATAATTCTGTTATTGTAACATAGTTTATCATTTGTTTAAATTAAATTACTTTAGAAAATAAACTTAAAATAAAGTAAAAAGAAGCAACAAAAGTTTAAACTAAGTTGAACAAAAGCTATAAACATTTTAAATTTCACTGTATGAATTCTTATACTATTAAGTTTATCAACAATATTTTTTAAAACCAGTAAATTAAAACTTACTACAAACTTAAAAAACCCCAAAGTGTTTTAAAAGCAATAAGTTAGCAAAATTGAAACTGAAATATGTTTGGTATATTTCAACAGGAAATTATTAAGGAGAAATAGGTTTTAGAAATGTTATGCTGAACTACAATGCTTAAAATTATAAACGCGATAAAGTCAATCGTATCATCGCCTTCGATAGCTCAGTTGGTAGAGCGGTGGACTGTAGCATAACGTTAGTGATCCATAGGTCGCTGGTTCGACTCCGGCTCGAAGGACATTTTTTCGTTAAGTTATTATAAGTGGTTAAAGATGTTTCTTGCTTTATCGCATAGACTAGTAAATGGTTTGATAAACCTTATAGTTCTTGTTTTTAATTAAAAAAGTAAACATAAGTAATGCTACCATCTCAGAATAATAGGTTAAAATTAAAACTTATTGATAATAAAAGACTTAAAATTTGTTTTCATTAATTTTCATAATTACAGAATGTTTAGTTTTGTTTATTTGCATTTATTTAAAGTTTATAGGCAACTTGTTTTTATCTATATTAAATAAAAGAAAAGTTACAAAACAAAATCAGTTCCTTAAACTTCATTGTTTTACATATACTTTAAAGTTAATACTTCTATGCTATTGCTCACAATATTACTAATAAAAAAAATCATTAAACTAAAGTATGGTTTGGTTTATATGATAAAATTAAGTTAAGCTCGTATAGCAATTTCGATTATTAATTTTTAAATGTTTTGAACAACTTTTGAAATATAAAATATGGATATAAATAAATATATTTTGTACTTAAACATTTAACAAAACTAGAACCTTATAAAGATTTAAGTTGCAAACACAACGAAAGTTTAAGTAACTTTATGTTTATATCATCTTTATCATCTTTTATAAATATAAATCAATAGTTTTATGCAAAATTTTAAATTTATTGATATTTTACCATCGTTGCATAATCAGTTAACTACAATTAACATTTTCGCTAAATATTTATTATAAAAACTTATGCAATTTCAAATACTTAAACGTCAAAACTTTTTGTAAGTTTTACCTGAAAATGTTCAAATTTTATTTAAAAGTTACAGCTTTATTATTACGTAATAAGACTTCTTTTTTTTTACAATTTTTATTATGAAAATCATAAAAATTTAGAAATTAATTTTAGATTAATTTCAAATGATTGTAATAGGCTCAACTTTTCAAATGCAAAAATCAATCAAGGCCGCTTAAAACAAACACATATGAATTCATTGTTTTAGTAGCACTTGTACAAACAAAACTAAAGCTTAATGAGCTCTAATTTGTGTTTATGAACGCTACAACTACAATTTCAATGCGTGCCTCGATAGCTCAGTCGGGAGAGCGTCAGACTGAAGATCTGAAGGTGCGTGGTTCAATCCCGGGTCGAGGCACCTTTTTTTTTGTTTTAGATGTTGTTTAATAGTAAGGTCGGCATTAATTGGTAGTCTTTCACATATTACTGGCTGAATTTACCACACACAGGTTTTTGTGGGCCGCTTTTTTATGCAAATTTGTACTAAACAATGTTTTTTATTTTGTCGTACCACTTAGAAGGTATCAAAATTAAAAAAACTTGAAACTTTGCATAAGTTGGGCTTTCAAGATACTTTTCCGTTTTAGCATTAATAAATTAAAAGTGTATATTTTTTGTGTGTGCTTTTTTTAAAGCTTTAGTAAATTAACTGATGTATTTTAATATTTATTGTTATTAACTAACTGAAACAAAAGCTTAAAATAAATTAAAAAAGTAATAAACTTTATTAATTTGGATTTACTTTTTTGATTATAAACATTTTGTACTGAAATATGTATTTACAATAATTTTTTTTTTATATTACAAATTAATAAACAAGCAATTTTCTTATCCAATATATAAAATCTACCCGATAAAAACATAATAGATTAAGTAAAATGACAAAAATAAACTCTCTTAAACACGGAAATCAAAAGTTTTTGTTTATTTTTCTTTATTCTTACAATGGTGACTTAATTAAAAGATTATTTTTTAATTAAATAGTTTTTTCAATGAAGTAGATTTTATTGTTCTAAGCATATTTCCTTAAATTATATTAAGCAGATTTCCGTATACTTATTAGATAATAATTAAATCTTTTGACTATATAAGACTGTAAAGTATGTAAAAAAGTTATATGTTAATAAAAATGTTATAACTTGTTAATAGAAAATTTTTAAATCAAGTTCTGATAAAAATTTATCTATTGTAAAGAAAGGGTTAATTACGTAGTTAGGTAATTGTATGATATCTTTATTATTTAAAGGTACAATTTTGTTTTACTTATGATGCTTCTTTTCGAATAATCTAATTTAATAGAAAAATAAATCTACAAACAGGAATCATATATTAACCTAAAGTAAAAAACAGCTAAAAAGAATAAGGGGCGTCAAATAATACGTTTGGTAGTAAAAAACTACTATAAAGTTTTTAGTAGTACTATAGTGATAGAGGACCTGAGGACTCATTATATAAACTAAGTATTATTATAAAAAGCCAACCTTGCTAATAGATTCTAAATAGGATCTCTTTGTGATATTTACTTAAGTACTGTTCAATAAGTTTTACAATTTATTACACAGTTTAATATATACAAAGTAAACACACACTATAAAGAATACATAAATATAATAGTTGATTAAATAATACTCAGCTTAAAAAGAGTTAACAGGTGGCTTCGGCTCACCATTCTACCAAAAGCAACGTTTATTCAAAACTATCATATTTAAGCATTGAGAAATTAATCTTTTTTTTGCAATCTCTTCTCTTATACAATTAACAAAGCAGTGAAGCATGCATTACTGCTACACTCCCTTAACCTGCTTTTTTAAAAGTTAAAATTTGTTTCTTAGATTCTAAAGTAAAAAACATAAATATGAAATTTAGTTTATATTAGGTTCTTTCCCCCTCTTTAGAAAACTAAAAAATTATTTCACTGGTTCAGTTATTTTTATATTGCTATTTAAAACAATAAAAACTTAATAGAAAGTATCAAAAGGTTTGAAAAAATACTTATATACATAACATAAGTGCACATGCAAAGTTATAAGTGAAATATATATTAACACTTTTTACAACAACTAAAACACTTAATATGTTTGTGTTAGTTCAAATGTTTATAATGTCAGTCAGCTGAAGTCCACTTTTTTTCCTATCATCTTGTCGAAAAACTAACGTCTAATGTCCATACAACTTTTGTGTTGGGTACAAATAGGAAGGTAGTTGTCGCCGAATGAATGAGTCCGAACATCCGCTAAATCAGACGATCACCTTTAATAAAAGCTGAATTTGGTGATGAATCGGTTCATCTAATTACATCGAACTTGATGATCTTCATCAAACTTACGGCTGTGACGTCATAATAGGGTGACATGAACTAGATTGTTCGTTGTAGTTGTCCATTGCCATTTTAAAATATATTAAGTTTTATATTTTTTAAATAAATTTTATTTTAGTCACTCAAGATTAAAAGAAATTTTAAATGCTTTAACTTTCAAAGGTTTCTATTAATTAAAACAAGTGCTTTACTAATAATATAAACAAAGTAAGTTTATTTTCGTAAAGTAACTTTTAATAAGTATAATGTTTTGAAAACAATTAAATTGTAATAGTATTATCTCAAAACTATCAAGTTTTTAAACAGACCTCAAATGAATAAATTAATTTATTCGTAAACAAATAGAGGAAGTATGTGTTTTGAAATATGCTTTAAAATAATCAATTACTCCTTTTCGCTACACAACTTTAAAACAAATGGCTTGAAATAGCTTTAAAGATATAATTATCAGATTTCGTAAATAAAAAACAAAATTGTTTTTAAAACAATTGTTAAAAATAACTATGAGAGTTACTCCTATAAACATTTTAAAAGTATTTATCAAATATCTGCATCGATAAAAATTATTTTATTTTGTAAAACAATGTTTTAAAATCATCTTATAATAGCCCAAACGAAATTAAGTGTTATTTTTAAGTGAATGAAAATAACGTCATAAGAGAAGTGCAAAACTTAACTCCCTTTACACAAGTACATCAAGTTTCAGTGAAAAATCAGCTGTAAATGTACATTTGCCAAAACATACATTTGTTTAAAGACTAGTTAAGAAGCTTTTTTTTTAACAAAATAAACTTTTTTTTAACTTCACAATAACACACTAACGTTTAGTAGTTAGTTTTAAAAACTTTAACAATTACGAGTCGTTTTAATGTGAAAACAAATTGAACAGTTTTTCAAAAAATATTTTCCTACTTTCCTGATTAAATTGCTTCATTTTTCGAAGCAATAAAAGTATTTAAATGATTTGCTAGTACATTAGCTGCTTCCTTAGACTATTCATTTATTCTTAACCTCTAGTATAGAGTATTTACTAAAAATTTTAAGAAATATCACTTTCTTTTCGACTAAACTTAGTTTTTTAATCGAAAGTTTGCGGTATCGTTACACATAAGCAACTTATTTGCAACATATTTTAAAGAATTACTTGCTCATAACTTATAAGACAGTTTTTTGCCGTCTGCAGTTATATAAAATAATCTTTTTCATAAGGTAGATTTTCATTTTGTTACACAAAAGTAAATATAACAATGGCTACAGATTCAGTATATCCACAATAGAAACATTTGTAGCTTACTTTGAGCAAAATGCGAAACATTAGTTAGAAGCTTTTAGTAGTAGTTGAGAATAAAAGTCAACAAGAATCCTATTCATCGGGCTCATTTTTTGCTGCTAAATGTTTTCGTGGTTTAAAAAGTTCCTCCCTATACTTTTATAAAAAAACAATTGCAATGTGCATTTATTGCGCTCGGTTGACGACTTTTGCGTGTGTTGGCGTCTTAGATAAACTGCATCTTTTGCTTAAAATTGTGCACCTTGGCACTTGAAAAAATATAGAGAAGGTAAATAAAAATAACCACAAAAAACGAAAAAATTAAGTACCTCTTAATTTTGGCTAGCTTAAAAATTTCCCGAGAAACAAACATTATTATCTTAATAATATTCAATAGGCTACTACTTCATACTTGTAACTTTGATTGTGGACTTACTGTATCAAAAACTGTTGTTTAAACAACTTTTATTACTTAATCGTAGAGAGAAATGTAACAAAAGAAAACTTATACTAAGTTCTTACAAACTTGTTAAAATTCCTAGTAAATGCACTCTTAAACTGTATGATTAAGATATATAAAAATGTCTTATTCCTAATTTTGAAAGAAAATATTCAAGAATTTTTACTGCTGTTTTGTTTTAGTCTTCACTAAACGTTTTTATAATTCAGACTGATCTAAACAAAAAGGTTGGTAATTTTACTGATATAACCGAGGACGCCAATATAGTGATAGAGGACCTGAGGACTCATTATATAAACTAAGTATTATTATAAAAAGCCAACCTTGCTAATAGATTCTAAATAGGATCTCTTTGTGATATTTACTTAAGTACTGTTCAATAAGTTTTACAATTTATTACACAGTTTAATATATACAAAGTAAACACACACTATAAAGAATACATAAATATAATAGTTGATTAAATAATACTCAGCTTAAAAAGAGTTAACAGGTGGCTTCGGCTCACCATTCTACCAAAAGCAACGTTTATTCAAAACTATCATATTTAAGCATTGAGAAATTAATCTTTTTTTTGCAATCTCTTCTCTTATACAATTAACAAAGCAGTGAAGCATGCATTACTGCTACAGTACTTATTGGTAAGTTTTAGTTTCAACTTATAACAAACTATTATGTGTTAAAAAAAGCAACTTAAAAGAACGACTTAACTTAAATATACGTAACTGTTAAGTTAATTCTAAGTTTAAGTCAGATTTTTGAAATGGTTAAAGACTAGCAAAATTTGTTTTTTTTATCAATAAACGCCATGTACATAAAAACTAAAAAAAAAAATATTTCTTGTTAAGCAAGTAAGAAATAAATAGTTAGATTCAAGCTTCAAGGTAGAATCATAACTTAAACTAATTGTAATACTTGTATCTGTTATTCTTTTAACAACTTTTATAAATTGAAGCTAGATTATTAATTTATGTTATGCTTATTTTATATAAATTGGTTGTTTGAAATGAGTTTTAAGCTTAAATTATAACTTATAACTAATTATTTTTTATCACAGACAATCAGTTATGGATGCGTAAATAGGACGCACAAAATTATTCAACGACTAAAAGCTACTAAAAACACAAAAACGTGTTTCTTCTGTAAATATAAACTATAAAGTATTTCATTTTATGAATTTTCTTTTATGTAGATAAGTAACTTATATAATTAATGATGTATCTTGTATTTTAACTTTGTATTTACTTTATTATATGTTAAAACTTTCTGTATCTTTGTAAATTTGTATAGTTATTTTGTAATTTGGTGTTTTTTTTTACGACTAAAAATTATCTTTCATTTGTAAATTAAATATGTTGAAAGACATTTATTAGTTTTTGTTATGTATATAAGTCATTAAGCTGCTTATAGATATTTTTTTTTGTCAATGTATTTTCAATTCTGTATTTACCATTTTAATTATTTAATTTTTTTTATATGAAAACATCCTCTAATATTGTAAACTTGTATAGTGATTTTGTAGTTTTGTATTTTTATTAATTTAGTTGTTTTTTGGGTTTATTCAACTTCTTAAAGTTTGTTTTTTGTTTTGTTTTAACTTTTTAAGCTTACTAACTTTCTATTTTGTTAATATAAACTTGTTAAAATATTATTTTATTGTTTTGTAGTAAGTATGTAAGTTGTTGAGCGACTTAAAGTTATATTTTTACTGTTGATGTATATTTTAATTTAATATGTACCTTGTTTTATAAAAAAACATTCCTAGCATTGTAAAATTGTATAGTGACTTTGTATTATTTTTATTTTGTTAACTATTTATACTTTATTAAAACTATGATGACATTGTATATTTGTACAGTGATTTTGAAGTTTTGTGTTTTAGTGATTTACCTTTTTTTCTTTTGTTTGAGTATTTTATTATTTTGTTTAAACTACGTAAGTTGTTGAGCACCTTAGAATTTCTTTTTTATTGTCGATGTATATTTTAAATTTGTAAATACTTATGTATGAACCGTTGTAAAATTGTGTAGTTGTTTTGTAGTTTGGTGACTTTTTTGATTCAATTTGATTCTTACACAAAACTCATACAAAAATTGTTTTTTTCAAACGGTTGTAGTATATAAAAACTATTGTGACATTGTACATTTGTATATAAATTTTACATTAGTTTGCAAATAACTTGTTGATCAAGTTGTTTTACTTCAAGAAAAATACTAATTAATAATGTTTATTGATTGTACAAAACACTTATTTAATGTTTCTGTAAAACGTAAAAACAACCTTATGAATTTTTTTTTACTTTTTTATTAAGCGTAAAAGTAATTGAATAGATTACAGTTGTTTTTGTTTGTCAATTTATGTTTTAACCTTACTTTTTTGTATATGAAAATTGTTGTACCATTGTAAACTTGTATAGTAATTTTGTAGGTTGGTGTTTTTGTTTTTTTACTTTATTATTTCGATTGTAAAAATAAAAAACGTGCATTATTTGTAAATAAATTCGGTGACAAAAATTAATCTTCTACTTGGTTATTATGTATGAGAATTGTAACATAGCTGATAATTCGATTTTGATGTTAAACTTTGTATAATGTTTTATGTAAAAACTTGCTTGGAAAGAAAAGAAGTTATATTGTACATTTGTATTTAACTTTTTTAGTTGTTTTTTTATTGATACCTTTATTGCTTCAATTTCACAGTTCAATAAAAAATTTATTCACTCATAAAAATCGATTGTAAAAATCGTTAAAATTTTACCTATTTTAAACATTATAATATTCAAATTAATAAAAAAAAAGTTGAAAACTTTTATACTATTAGTTACAAACTTTAAGTCTGCACAGCTTCTTGCCATTTTTTGTAAATCTGTAAATATCAAAATTACATTCAAACTTTTGAAAAAAAATCATGAGTAAATTTCAAGAGATTTTATGAACTTAAACTGAAACAAGTCTTATAGACTCATACACGTGTAAAAAACAAATAAAAAGTTTTTAATTTCAGTTTATATATATTTCAATATGCTTGTTTTTTTTCTGAGATAAAAAGTCACAAATCTGTAAAATTGTATAGAAACTCTCTTTGTAGTCCTTTTTATTAATCTATTTTATTTCATTGCTGTTTACTTATTTACTTTGCTTAACTTATACAGTTTGTAGTCGTTTTTATAAAAATTTTGTTTTATTGTCGTTTACTAGTTTGTTTTAAATTTGTATAGTTTATACTATTTTTAAAAATTCTTTTTGTTTAACTGTTGTATATTTTTTTACTTGTCTTCAGTTGATAAATTTATAGAATTTTTGGAATGTTTTTTTTTGTATTTTAGACAATTTTTAATTACAATAACAGTATACTTAATAAATTTTTTATATTTTATAATTAACTTAATCAAAATAATTGTTAATAGAAAAAGTATCCAGAACTTATTTAAGTTTTTGTTGTTTACATATCAAAACTAAGTAATCAATAAAGTTATAAATTAAATTATTTCAAAACTGTTGGGTTTTTTATATGTTGAGAACTATTGACATATGTTTATTTTGTTTATCTTAAATTAAACTTGTTCTTAGTTTCTGTTTGTACTTCAACGACTTTTTTATTGTGATTTTTTTAGTTTGTGTATTTGTACATAGTTTATTTTTCGATTTTTATTGTAAATTGTATATTTCTGTAAAAAAGTTTGTTGAGCTTTTATGAAACAACATGTAAATTTCTTCAAACTATTTTAAACTTTTTAGCAAAAAGTTAACTACCATGTAAATTTGTACAGCAATATTTTTTTGTTTCAATTTTGTGTCTTTATTTGTTTAGTTTTGTATTTATAAGCTTATGTTTATCTGTTGCTAACTTTTGATTTTATATGTACTTGTATATTTGTATAGGGTTGTTTTTAAATAGTACTTTTGTAAGTTTAATGGTACTTTATTGGAAATTTGTAATAATAAAATTTATATTTTAATGGTACTTTTTCTTTTATTTAAACGTAAGCGATTTACTTGTAAATTTGTAATTGTTTTCTTTTTGCAGCTGAAGTTTTATAATCTTGCTAATTTTGAAGCTATTAATAATTTTGCAATACAAAAACTTTTTGTTATAAAAAAGTATTTACTTGTAAATTTGTATATATTTATTTTTACAGAAAACTACTTCCTAAGTATATTGGCACTACTGTAATTTTGTAAATACATACCAAACTGATTTCCAAATAGTTATTTTAAAATATACTGATTACTTTTAAATTTGTATAGATTGTATAGCTTTGTTATTTTACTTTATATCTTACCAGTTTTATCGTTTGCAAACTACTAATTCTGTATCTTCAAATGTTTATAAACTATTATTTTATACTTTTTTCTAAATAGTATATCTAAGTAAAGTAATGAGCTACTAAACTTTTAACAAAGTTTTCAAAAGCATAAAAATATTCCAATTGTAAATTTGTACAGAACTTTTACTTTGTTATTTAATTTTTCAAAACAGACAAATGACAACCATGTAAATTTGTACAGTCTATATTTTGTTAACTTTTTGATTTTCGTCTAAGTTATTAATTACTGATTTTATTGCATTTGTCTTTTTTCAAATCTTAAATTGTACGTTTGTATAGTTTTATCCTGAAGTTGACTTTTTTAAACACCTGGAACAAACTGTATATTTGTATATATCAACATTTTCTGTAGTTTTTACAAAAAATTTTTTGACTCTGTAAATATTCTAATTCTTCAGTTAATTAATTAATTACTCAATTTAAGTACTAACTATTGTTATTAAAAGTTATTAGCTTGTATTTTATTTTTTAATTTTTAATATTTTGCTGATAAAATTTTTTTTTATGAAAAAATTTGCTTAAACAAAGCTATAAGTAAGATTATTTTAACTTTTTTAAAAATATATTTATATTCTAACTTTATGTGCCAAGAAAAAACTATAGGTTTTAAACACTACTTACATAACAATATTCGTTTAAAAACAATCATTAAAATGACAAAAATTATTTTGACAATAACTTAGACAGAAACATTTTATTTTTTTTTAACTAAAAAGTTTTAATGCAGTTTTTAATTAATATATAAAAAATACTGTGACATATCAGATGCAAATTTTATCAAGAACATAGATAGTTTTATTCTACGGTTAAAGTAAGTTAATATAAACAAAAAATGCTCAAGAACTTAATTAAAAAATGTTAATTTGTTTTAACGAACTATGTATCGGATTTATATGAAGTTATCGAAAAACCAAGTTTTGAAAGTAGTTCTAAATTGTTTAGATTAAGTAGTTATATAACGAATGTTAACAAATGTAAATATTTCTCTAAACTTACTTTGACAAGAAAAATACTTTAAGGTTTAATATAAAAATATTATTAGAAATATTAGAAGATTTTTTAAAGAAAACAATAATGGATTTTTAACATAAATTGATCTATCTATTTTCTTTTAAGGAGAGCCTCTCTATTTAATTATTTGTTAAATTTTTTTTTTTTGTTATTGTTTCTACCTTACTTATCCAATTAAAATAAGGTTAAAAACCCATTCATTTAATTAATTTTAAATATAGTTTATTTAAATTTAATTTAAATCCTAAATTACAAAAAAACAAAAACAAAAAAATGGACCTAATTTTATTCGAAAATTAAAGTACAATGATAAAAAAAAATAACTTTTTATATAATCAAAATTACTGCAATTTACTTAAAAAACGTTTTCCTTGATTTAAAATTTAACTTTATATTTATAATGAATTCTTTTTAATGAAAAAAGAAAAACTTTACTTATAAAAAGGTAAATTAAAATAGTTTGAGTTGCTTAAAAATGTTTAAAAAAGGAACTAAAATAACTTAAAAAGCTCTTTTCTAAAAATGAAAACATTTATTTACCGTAAAATTTTATAATTAAAAAAAAATATTTCAAAAGCTGTAAAATAAAGAGGACTTAATTACGACGAAAAAAAGACGAAATTTTAACTCGATGAATAATAATGAAAGAAAAAAAAAAACGGAATATAAAAAGAATTGATTTCCTAATTTAGTTTGTTTCTCATAATAATAAAAACAATCGTAACGAAATAATAAAATGGACCATCTTAAAAAACTTCCTACCGAAAAAAGTCCCTGCTATGATAAAAGCAAGCGACTTTTGTGGCGCTTATCGAAAACTCCCTGCTTTATGTGTCATTCGAATTGTTGGTGCTCTCTGGCGCAACTTAGCGGTGAAAATTTCTATGATCGGTACATCATCTGCAAGTCTAGCACTGAAACCTGGAAATAATTAGAAAATGTAAAACTTTCATAAATTGAAATTATTGTTTGAAAACTGATTTGTATAAAGATTTAAGGCTATAACAATAAAAACTTATAAAAAATATTATATACTAATATTAGTAAAAACTAAATATTTCATTTACTACCAGGTTTTGGTGGTAAAAACTTTACGACGTCGTCAATTTTAATAAAATATAGTTGACTGCTGAAATAAACTGAAAATATATAAAATAACATTTTTCGGATAAATTTAAACCTTAGAAAACCATAAATACATTCACTTAAAACAAGTGTTTTAGAAGTGTATGTCATAAAACTGATAGTAGTTAGTTCATGTAAAAAAATAAGTTAACTTTTCCATCAGAAGTCTATAAACTAACTTTTAATCGTATAATAATAATACTAAGTTATACAAATATAATAAAATAATTAAATAAAATTTAACACTTCCATCAGAAGCCGACTTTTAATTATATAATAATAAAGTTGAACAAATAAACTAATATCAATAACTAACACTTCCATCAGAAGCCGAAGCACCAACTTTGGTTCCGTCGCGATTCCAACAAACCTCGAAAAATCCCCCCGATCCCAAATAAGTGTGGATAAGTTCCCCGGTCTGAAAATAATTGATAATTTAATAAAAATAATTAATAAAAATAAATGATGTGAATAAATTCTCCAGTCTGTTTAAATAAGTAAATAAACTTTAATTAACTTCCCTGACTGAAATAAAAATAAATTTAAAAGGTTAGCTGCTAAGTTAAAAAATTTAAAAAGGTTACAGAATTAAAAAAAAAATTGTGTATTTAATAATAATTAAACAATTTTAAAATACTTATACATACTTAATTTTAAAAATTTAGCATATCAGTTTTTTATCAATTTTCAGATGAACTCTTACCTAAATAAAATATATAAATTGTTTTTTAAAGTCAGTTAAAGTATTTTTTACGCAGTGGTATTTTTTAAACCAATTAAAATATCAACATTTTACTTTTATTTCCCAAATTACTTTAGTTACCCTTTCACCTTATTAAATTATTATTTTTATAAATACTGCAACTTTTAATGAAACAAAGAAATCCAAAAGGAAATGATTAAATTTCCGTTTTGAAAAAAACATTGCAGTAGGAGAAAAAATAAACAAACTTAAAAATAAATTTTGTTGTTATAAAACTTTAAAAAGAGGTTTTAAAAACATAAGAAACTTCCTCTTAAACTTTTTCAAATTTTTATATATACATCAACATATAATTGTAAACATTTTGAATCACAACTAATAAAAACAACTTAAAAATTTGTTAATTTATTGATGCGAACGTATTCACATATTTTTTGCACAAAAAACACAACATTAAATAAGTATTTTTGATTTCTATTTTTTTTTATTTAAGCAGAGAAACATTAAAATAAATTTAAAACAACTTATAGAGGCAAACACTAACATGAGTAGACCAAAACTTTTAACTTATTTTAAAAGAACAAACATAAATAATATATATCAACCTGTGTGGACCATATATGTACTTTCTTATCGAAGCTCCCACTGGCGAGCAATCTACCATCCGGAGAGAAAGCGACTGAATAAACTGGTTCATTGTGTTCTTGTAACGTGTGCTTACACACTCCTTTGGTCAAATCCCACAAACGCACAGTTGAGTCGAACGAAGCGCTGAAATATGAGGGTGTTAGGGTTCGAAACTCGGTAAGTGCACATTTAAAAAATAATTATTTTAATATTTATTTGAATTGTATACTATTGAGTCGAACGAAGCACTGAAAACTGAGGGTGTTAGGGTTCGAAACTTGGTAGGTGCACATTTTTAAAAACTATTATTTTAAATAATTACATTGTATACTATTGAGTCGAACGAAAAACTGAAATAAGAGGGTTTACGATTCGAATCTCGGTAAGTGGAAATTTTTTACTTTTAGTTTTAAGTATTTCTTAAAATAAACATTGCACTTTAATCTAATGTTTATATACTATTTAAGTACGATGTTATGTTTTAAAACAACATTTAAAAAAAAACTAAACTTTGAGGTAAATACATCAAAATAAAAGATTAACTGCAGCCACATAGTTTTATATCTACTTTACAAAAACTTTTTAGTTTTTGTAGATTTCTATTTTTACTTGTTTATGTTGCAATTAACAAGATTTTTTCTTGCATTAGAAGCTATTAATAAAAAAAAAAAAAGTTAAACATTCATACTATAAAAGTCGAACAGCTTTAGTTTGTTAATTAATTTTCAGAGAAAAATTATAATTTACAGAAATAAAATATTGATTTAAGAGACAATTTTATTCGTAAATGAACATTTTTACGACACGCTGTAAAATTAATAATGTAATACGCTTCAACTATTTAATAAAACTCAAATTCACTGAAAAATATTCAAATCTAGTTTGTACAAAGTTATATTTGTATAAAGTTAACTTAAGATTTTAAATTTTTTCAGTGATTATGAGTTTTGTTGATATTTGGTTTGAATTCCAATTTCAGATAGTTAATTCCGTTAAGAGAAATTTATAGGTGTATGATTATTTTTTATAAACGTGTTAATTCTTTATTTTTTGACTCATTACATTAGTTTAATTCAATTTAATTTAAAATTAGTACTAATTATACAAAATTATAAACTTGCAAGTTAAAAATACCAAGCACAAGATAAAAATTTCAATAGTTACCAATGGATTTTATCTACCACAGTTGTTTTTATTAATTCCTACTTAGATATAATTAGTTTATTAACAACCCTGTAACTGTACTAGTTTAAATACCTAGCCGATGTAAAAGGTTGAGTTGGATAGTTCAAACACCAATAAGTTTTAGCTAAATTTTATTTATTATATCATTTACATAAACACCTAGCTAATGTAGCGGCTCATCCAGATTTTATTTCGAACCTAGCTTTATTCAATGGCTGATTCGGGTAACAGCTTCTAATAAATATTAGTTCATAGAAATAACATTAATTTACCTTATTTATAATATAATAACATTATTTAAACCTAGCTAATGTAAAATGGTTGATTTGGGTTACAACTTTCAATAAATATTAGTTCATTTACAATAACAATACATTTTATTTCATTTATAATATAATTTTATTATTCAAACCTAGCTAATTTTTTCGGGTTACAACTTCAAATAATGAATTTTATTCTATTTATAATATAAATGATAAATACCTAGATAATGTTAGTTGTTGATTTTGGTTACAACTACCAATAAAAAATAATATTTTTAAATAAATAATATCAATTTATTTATTTATAATATGATTTTATTTCAAACTTTGCTAATGTAAGTGGTTGATTCGGGTTACAGCTTTAAACAATGAATCTTATTTTATTAATATAATTACAAATAAAAACAAATTATACAGTAATCTTCCTTTATTCTACCAACATATGTTTCTGTGTGTCAAGGAATCAACACACTTCAACTAGGTTGTTAATAGAAAAGATAACTCAGTTAAGTGTGTTGATTCGTTGACACACAGAAACATATGTTGGTAGAATAAAGGAAGATTACTGTATAATTTGTTTTTATTTATATTCCAGTGAAGTTACTTTACTAGGATCTTTTATTAGCAAACAATTAAAACTATATTTTGAACAGTTATAATTACAAATATTAATTTATATTATTTATTTCAAACCTAATGTGAGCGGCTGATCAAGATTACAAATTAAAATAATTTATTTTATTTATAATATAATTTTATTATTTCAAACCTAGCTAATGTCAGTGGTTGATTTGGGTTACAGCTTCCGGGACCAGTTGGACTCCATTTGATTGTATATATTTCCTTCTTGTGGGCCAGAAGATTTTGAATGAAGTTATCTTGCTTCATTGACCACAACTGTAATAAAAAGTTTTAAATTTTTTATTGTTATTAAAAATATTGAGAAAACTATTTATAAAAAAAGGATTTTTAATCTGAATAAATGTACTTTAAAAGCGTAGAGAAAATTAGGCGTAAATAAAAATACAAACTATAATTAGAAAAAAAAAATCAGATAAAAAGTTTATCAGAAATCAAATGTTTTAATTCTTCAATTACTTAAAATATCTTAAGAATAAATTTTTAAGGTTTTTCTTATACTAAAACCAAAACAGAAAACTTAAGATAAAATTAAAACCATAAACAACTTTAAATTTATAAATAATAAACAAACTTTAATAGTCATATCATCAGAACATGAAGCTAATATTTTTGTAACAAATAAATTTATAACAAATAAACAAACTTTAATAGTCATATCGTCAGAACATGAAGCTAATATTTTTGTAACAAACAAATTTATAACAAATAAACAAACTTTAATAGTCATATCATCAGAACATGAAGCTAATAATTGTCCAGATGGGTCCCATTTAATTGCATTGACTTCATTCTGTGTAAATAAAATAGATACAAATAAAACAAAATCATTTATTGTGTGTACTTAATAGAAAATTATTAATTAACTGCATTAACCGTTTAATTGCTCAAACTTAAATCTAAAAGTGTTTTAAATTTATTTTCATGAATTTAGTTTTTCTTGAAATATAAAAATATCAGTTGAAGTTTGTAATTTCTAAAATCATGTGCATATTGATTACTGATTGTTTATGAGAAACTCCTACAAAAATAAATACAGAGTAAAATAATAAAATATACAATTTAGTTTAAAATTTTCTCAGTAATTTTTTTTAAATTTAATACTACTTGCGTATTTCAAAATTTTACACAGAACATTTTTATCTACGATAAAGGAAATCCGCTATATAAAATTAAGTTTATTTTAAGAAAAATAAATAATTTTAAACATCACGTTATATTTGTTTACGATTTGTAAAGACTACACTACTACTGCTTAAAAAGAAATTTTAATACATAGTTATTTTCATTTGCAATTATTAAAGACTACGTTACTATATATATAACTTTTTCTTTAAATATTTGTTAAGATTTTATTCAAGAAAACTAATACGCGTTTTCTACTCTGGTAAATTTTTATAAACATTTAAACATATTGTGAAATAAATTATGTTGTTTTACCTACGCAATACTAGTAATAAATTATTCAGATAAAAAATAAAATTTATAATTCATTTTGCTGTCCTACGTACTCAGAATGCGTATTTTTGAATTGTTCATTTTAAACTGATATTTTCTGTTTTTAATTTAATTAAATGTAAATGCAATACGCAAAGTTGACTTAGTAAATTAAAAGTCCAAGGTTTTTAATAAAACATTGTGAAAAAAAAGTCTGTGTAAAGTTGAATTGAAAAGAAATTGATGCTTTTTCAAATTGTTGTATTTTTCGAATAATAAACTTTCATTAAAACTTAATTAATTTGTAACATAAAAACTTAATAGTGAGTATTAGTAAAATTACAGTTTACTTATTTTCTTTGCAAAATATATACTTATTTATTTGTCATTTAGGTTTTTACAGCCTTGTTAGAATAACTTAACAAAAAAAGCATTAAATCAACAATAAGTTTTATTTAATAATGATCTTTCATGCTAACTTAGTTTTGAAAACTTGATAAATCAAAATAATAGTTGAATAAAATAAAATGTAAATATTTTTAAAATTTAAATAATGTTTATCAATAAAACAATAATAAATACAAAAGACTATAAAGTCTCTAAGTGGATAATATTAAGTGCTCAAACATTAAATTGCGCAATGATATAAAAATAAAAACAAATTGTACAGTAATCTTCCTTTATTGTACCAACATATGTTTCTGTGTGTCAAGGAATCAACACACTTCAACTGGGTTTTTAATAGAAATTATTTGTACAATAGAGGAAGATTACTGTATAATTTGTTTTTATTTATATTCAAGTGAACTTTTTTCACTAGGATCTTTTGTTAGCAAACAATTAAATCTATATTTTTGAACAGCAATAATAAATACAAATTTATTTAATATAAAACTAACAGTGTGTCCGATGAATTTCTTGGTCGGATTTTTCTCGTTGAGTTTGCAAACCAATATAGTTTTATCTGTACTGCAACTCGCGAAAGACTCGTTATTTTGCCAATCCACGTCCAATGCTGGTGCTATTAATTAATTTTAGTATTAATTATTTTAATTTATATAACTTTATCTAATACAACTTGTTAAAGATTGATTGTTTATTGATAGACATTCGCTAAATTTAAATAACGCTCGCTAGTTTATTGTCTAATTTATGGTCACAAAAATTTTATTGGAGGTCCACAAAAGACTTAGTTGTATTTAACAAAAACAACTCTGGGCCGGTTCTGCAGAAAATAAAATTTGCTACAAAATATTAAATCATTTGAAAAAAAAACTTGGTTCTAAATTAACAACGTACTTTTCATGTTTTACAAAATTAAAAGTTTAATTAATTCTACTATTTTTTTTATGCACCTAAAAGTAAGTTTGCTTTTGTACATGCCAGATTGCTTGTTTTACATATTTGATTTTTAAACTTAATTTTTCTAAGTAAAACATTACTATTTATTAAATATTCTATGGTCAAACTATCTAGTTATTTTTAGCACAAAAAAAAAACAAACTAATACAAAGTAAACTATTTTTATTACGAAATAAACCGCCCATTATTTTGAAGTGTACTTGATATGATAAGTGTTATTTTAACAAGAAATCTACTCAACTATTAAATCATGTGATGTTTTTTTGTAAAAAAACTAGTAAATATTAATAAAATCATAATATAGAATAGTTATTCAAGCAAAAAATCCTTAAAGTGTTATTGTTACATAATACCAAAAAAGCTTTGGATTTTAACCAAAATTTATATTTAATTTTTGCTTAATCATCTAAAAACAAAATGATAGCTTAAACTTTGATAATAAAATATTTGAGATCCTAAATCAAATATATAGTTACTGTAATTATATAAATGTTTCCTATAAAACTATAAAAAAAGTATTTATTTCATAGAAGGTGATATTTTTGTTTTTCCTATAATATAAAATTTACTTAGGAAATTAGCATATTAAATTTTTTATTGTTCTGTACTAAATATCTGTAAATTTAATCTTATAATGACATATTGATAACTGAAATAATACTAAGAATTTTCAAGTTATTTTTATTCAGGATTTAGGATTAGACCAAACTTCAATTAATAATTGTAAGTTTTTAAGGAAAGTCTAATCATATAGCTTGTAATTAAAAAATCATTTAGAACTTTGACTATAAAAAAAGTATACTGTTAATATAAATTAATTTTCAAAAACAAAAATAATTTAAAAGTTTTGAATATATGAATAGAATCTTGATTAATTACAAAATTTTGAAGGTATTATATTACCAGGAAAATATATGTTGCACAATTTTAAGCAAAAAAAAAATATCGTACAGTTATGTAAATGTCTTAATTTTCAACTTTAATAGTAATAATAAGTTTTAAATACTATTTAATACATATTCTGTTTTGGGTACCTTAAATTTAAGATATACATCATAACTGATTTTGTAAAACTAATTAAATAAAAATAAAAACTTAATTACAAAAATATTGTAAATAAAGCAACTTTATATCAAATAATTACTTGTATGCGATTTTATTCAAAAGTTAAGTAAAAATAAATTTTATGTATAATACTTATTTTATTATTATTACGTCAAACTTACAATTTAGATTAAAATAATGTTAAACTAGCTTATTTTTTATGTGATTAATTTTTTTTTTTGTATTTCCAACAAGTAACTAAAAAAGCTAACATAACAAAGTCTTGTTTTATTTTAACATAAACTTTTGTTTTATTTATATCTTACTTATGAAATTAGCGAGCTGTGACAAGTATAAGCAATTTAGTAATAAATTTACAATAAAGAATATTTAACTTAAATAATTAACTGTAAAAAGCAAATTTTCTGGTTTAGCATTTCTGTACAGTATATATAATGATAATTAATTTAAAAATAAAATAAAACAAACCACTGTGGAAATCGAATTGTTGTTTGAGCATTCCGGTCAACGAATCCCATATGATGGTAGTCTTGTCAACTCCTGCACTCAGTATAAAGTTGCCTTGTTTGTTCCATTTGAGCGCAAAAATCGGGCCTTTGTGCTCGCCTAATGTTCTTTCTAATTTGCCTGAAAAAAAAATATTATTAATGAAATGTGTTAATCTAATGTTAATTCTAGTGTGATTGTTTTTATATTAATTTGTGGAAGTTTCAGTTTAACTTTAAGTTTAATCTGTATGTAATCTATTAAGAAATGTGCTACAAAAAGAATTATTATTGTATAATATTGGGATACTTACCGTTTTATTATTCTAATAAATTTCTGAGATTCAAAAAGTCACTAAATTTTAAATCTATTATATCTGACGATTTTGAACAACGCATATGAAATATTATAATAGTTTTTTTGTTAGCTTTGCATGTATTAAAAACATAAAATAGCTGAAGCTTCTAAAATAAACTCATGTAAAGAGTTCGGTTACATAATTTGTTTTCATCTTTAGAGGTGACTTCTGTAAAAATTTTCCGAGAAATATTATGAAGTTTGATAAAATCTCAAGGTCTCACAAAAATATTTCTACTGAAAGTCATGACTCACATAAATTTCACATTTAAAATTGTCACGTTTTTGAAAATAAACTACTTTTTAACTAAACATTTCAAGTTAATTTTGTTTAACTTATTTTCTATTGTTTATACTTGTTTACATAGAATATTGTTTTAAACAGTTTTTGTCAAGTACAAAAATCACTTTAAAATTCAATAATTATTTCTTTTAATTGTTGTATATATATAAAAATTCAGAATTGTTTATAAAACTTATTTTTTTGTTGTAACTTTAATGTTTTGTATAAAAATTTTCCTTCTAGCAGAAATTTACATAACTTGTAACGTAGTTAATTTTTTAAAAAGAACTTTTCGATTTTTATAACAAATTTATATAAAATTGAAAATCAATGAGAGTATTTAGTCACAAAAAGTTTTGTATTACAGCAAACAACAATATTATATTGTAATACTTTATAAAGAGATTTAAGTCACCAAAGAATTTAACATTTGTATGGAAAAGCAAATAAAATTTAATGTTAACAAAGGTTTTGAATTTAAATAGGGTATTTTAATTCGACAAAAGATAAGTACATTTTCTTTTATTGAGTTGTAAGTTTAACAACAATACCGTTTCAATCCCTAAAAACTTGAAATGCTTAAAAAAGCTTTATTTCTGACAGAATGAATTTAAATATACCATAACAAAAATAGTTTAAACAAAAAATACAGGTTAATCAAAAATTTTTATTAATAAAATTCAAATTCTAAGCAATTTTATTTAAAAATAATTAAATTTTATGTACAAATCTAGTTTAAGCAAAAGAATTTAGCACAAACAATTGAATAATTAGAAATTCTTTTTCTCAAACACTAGTAAAAAACTAAAACTAATCGTATTTTAAAAGCAATTCACAACTTTGTAAAGAATTGTTTCAAGAGATTTTGTAACAATTTGTTAGTGAAAGGTTTTAAAAGAGCAATTTTCTGTGTTGAAAGATAAGCTTAAAGTTCAAACAAAGATGAAGCTTGTGCAATTATGTTTGTAAAAGCTTTCTCACCAAGTAACAGAGTTTACTGGAACTAAAATCTTGAAAAGTTTACGAAGTTTTGGCATGTAAAGTAGGGATTTAAAACATGTCATGTTTCAAATAATCTTAACAAAATTTTATATAGATTGCAAGCTTAAATGTTGTTTTATTCAAATAAAACTTAAAACGTTTTAGTAAGAAAACAACAAATAGTTTGACAAAAAGCTATTTCAGTACAAAATTCATTTACAAAAGTGTATTGAATTCAAGATGGTTTTGACTTAGATAACACCAACTTTGTTAACACAATGCTAAGTACAAATAAGAATTCTTAAAGACTAAAACAAACAAAATAAACACAAAAAAAGGATACTACAACACAATGCTTGTGTTACACAATAGTGTTGCAACTATTTGAAAAGAAAACTGTCTTTAAAGAGCAACTACAAAGAGAAATTCTCTTCGTTTGAAGACAATACTTGAGTTCAAACTAAGAAAGACCTTAGTTTGTAAATAAATGAATTTGTAAAATTTTAGTTCTTAGTTTTTAAGTAATTTTATCACATTTAATAAAAATATATTTTTTACTTTTCATCTTAAGAGTAATAACTATTGTATATTTAAGCTTTGAGTTGAATGAAGAGAAAATGATTTAAAACTTTAAAACTACAAATAAACTTAACCTATTGTCGTTTTAAGAATAATCCAATTTCATATAATTACATAAATAATTGACTTTAAAAGCTATCTAGAAAAAAAGTTGTGAAAACTTGAAAAGCTTAAGTCACAAAAGAAACTTGAAAATTTTAAAATAAGAATTTTTGTTGTTGAAAGCTAAATTCCAAAAAAGTTTGAAAATTCAAATTAAATTGTGATAATTTTTATTGATTCATGTAGTCATGGCACTTTTATCTTCAAAAACTTTAAACCAAAGCTTATAAGAAAATCTAATTGAAAATAAAGTTTATTAAAAGTTAAGTTTAAAGTTATTTTTTGAAACTGTATTTAACTAATAGTAAGTTTATTGTTTTTTAATAAGTTTCACAATATTTTGGTAGACTTAACAAAATGTGTTGGCAAATACTAATTAAAAATTTCATTTCAAAGGTTACAAAAGTTTTTATCAGCATTACAAATTTCGCTGTAACAAAAAACGAGAGACTTGAACGAAAACGAGAGATTGAAACGAATATGAGAGAATGACGTTTTGCGTGTAAACGAGAGAACAGAAGTTACATGCTCACTGAAGCGTTTAATCTCAATTGGGCGAATTTGTGCTTGCGTGTTTATTTTATGAATTATTCAACATGTGTGCTAAAATGATTTTTTTTGCATTTAAAAAATCTAGCTTTAGTTTTTTATTTGATATACACTTTTATATATATATATATATATATATATATATATATATATATATATATATATATATCGAAGTTTATATTAACATGTTAAACAAACATTAAATTTAAAAGTTTTAAGTAAGTAATTTCTTCAAAATTGTGTTCATTTAGCATAAACATTAAATAACAAAGAAAATTATATTTCAAGATAAATTTTTAAAGAAGCCCATAAAGTTATATAACATTTTAATTCACTTTTTATTAAGAATTTCGAACACTTTTCAAATTACATAATGATATGAATAAACAAAAAAAGTAAAATTATAAATATAAACTTGAACGTACCCTGAAAAAAAAGCGGTTAAAATTAAGTTTGTCAGAACTAGATAATATTACATAACAATTATAGATAATATTAAATGTTAAATTATCTTTTTCCCATAACAAATTAAACTGTTATGCAACAATTTAATAACAAGTTGTTGAAAGGCGAAACTCAATTCTCTACTCTGTTTACACTTTTTGATAACACTGTTTGAAAACTTTGAACTTTTAATTGAAGTGCTTCTTGGAAAATATTTATGTGAAGTTTGTAATCGGTGTGAAAGTTAAATAAAAATTAGTTGAAATTCTTAGAAAGTTTTTAAGTGTTTATTATATCTCAAACTTAACTTATAAAAAACAATTGTGAACTAGGTTTTGAAAACAACTAAACCTTAGTTAAGTTTTTAATTAGTGAGTTGTATATCACTTAGTTCTTAACTTTAAGTAAAATTTTAAGTAATGTACAACTAGCGTGTGAACATTACAGTTTGTTGAAAAGTTTTCAAAGTTTCTGATCAAAAGTTTATCTATAAAAATAACTAAATATTAAGAGTTTGAGTATTTTGAATAAGCTTTTAGAATATCTAAAGTAGTTTTAAAACATACAACAAGTTAAAATGACAAATTGATATCACGTAGAGCTTATGTAAAAAATCCACTTCACAAAAAAAAAAAACAGATAAAAATTAATCAATCGCAAAAAAGTTGCACAACGAAGCAACATACGAGTGTGACGTCACAATATAGAAGAGAAACAGATGAGCTTTGAAGATATTTTCGCGTATTGAAATTTTCCCGCCTCTTTTTAGTGAAAGTTTTTGCAACTTTAAAATTATTTTTGTGTTTAAGATCTCTACAGTTTTTATGGTGATAATACAAAGAGTTTTTACAAAATTAATATTTTTAAGTGGAAATTTATCTCTAAACTGATGAACTTAATTTCAAAGTTCTAATGCAAAGCTGACATTAAAAGAAGTTTAAGTGGTTTTTTAAATATTTGTTTTCCAACAAAAATATTTAGAAATTTTTACTAATGGGAAATTAATAAATAAAGTACAATATAACAACTTTGTATGTTATGTAATTTTTTGTAAAATACTTTCATAGATATAAACGCTTATGGGATTTTAATAAGTAAAACTTTATATAAAACTTGATAAAAAATTAAAATTGATCTATTATTATGTAACTTTTAATGTAACTGCTTTTAGTGAAACTAATCAAATGTGATTCCATGTTTTTAAGCAAATAGTTAAAAAAAAGTAAACTAGCATTTTACTTGTGGCAAAAACTTTATTACTTTAATTTAGTTTTGACAAAACTTATTTACTTTTTTTTAAGACCTTAGGGAGTAAAATGTTACTAAAAGAAAATAAGTTAAGATAAAAAAAATAAACTTTTTATAAACTTAAAAGTTATGTGGAAAGAAAATTTATTTTAAACAAAACTATGTTTTTTACATACAAATACTTATGGAACTAAAAAAAATTTACATTTAATTCCAAACAACACTGCTTGGCTAACAAAAAAAAAAAACTTACCAAAACTAAATTCAAAAATAAAAAATGAAGTAACAATTTAAACAAATTTTACAAAAAGTATCAAGTTAAGTTTCTTAGCATTACAAATTATTTAATAGTCTTAAGTTTTATTTTAAGTAAACTCAGTTTTTGAGTAATTAAACTTAACGTGTATTTGAATACTTGGTGTTCTTAAGGTATAAATTCTTTAATATACAATAATTAAAAAGAGTAACTTTGTCATATGAAAATAAATCAAAAAACTTTATTTTCATTTACAAATTTGAATTTTAGCACTTACCAAAAGCTTAAAATTTCATGCTTGAATGACTATGCTGAACACTATGTGTGCTCAACTTAAGCGAGAAATATATTCGAAAATTAAAGTTAGTAATTATACATATACTTTATCTTACAATTAACTAAATACATGTACCCTAGCATTTAAAAACGATAACTATTTTAACTACGTTCATTTAAAGAATCAACTAAGAAACTATCTGTGTTTAAAAAAATGAAAAAAAGACTGTTAAGGTATGACTTAAAATCATAATTCAAATATTTCAAATATTGTTTAAATTAACTACGTAAGTAAAAAGTATTTAAAAATATTAAATGAAAAAAATTATTAAACTATTTAAAGTAAATATAATTTAGATAGCTCTATAACTAATGACTGTATTTATAACTTATTTAATAATTTATGTTTATTAAACAATGGTTTAAATACGTTACTTATTTAACATTTAATAATTTTATAACTTATAGCAGTAATAGCATTTTATAATAAACAAGTTTTTCAAAAAAGAAGATCACATCATATTTTACTAAAGCTCTAAATTACATTTTTGACATCAATACATTAATTTCTAAAAAACAAAACAAATTTTTATAACAATGCTCCCTACAAAATTAAAACAGCCATAAAAACTATAATAGTTAGAAAAATAAAAATTTATATGTATTTAAAAATGAGCTTTAAAGTATTGTTGTATGATATGTATTGTTGTATAATGTGTATTGTTGTGTTTTAAAATTGAGTTTATTCTTGTAACAATGCTCCATACAATTTCAAGCGAGCAAACTAAAGTCATGAAAACTTCATCACACAAAACTGCAACGTTTAAATTAGCTCGATTCTCATTGGTCGACACAAACAAGCGCATTTGATGACAAATTTGTTTCAAATATCGGCTATTTATAAACTTAATTGCTCGAATATTTTCAATTTTAAACTTTGGACTTTTTTGTAAACTTAAATTTAACTAGATTTTAAAAAAAATAGAACAAATTTATATTTGAACTAAATTGAATTTTGGTTTGTTTGAAAACAAGTTTTATCAACAGCTATAGAGTTAAAAACAAATTATTTTGTTTTAAACGAGTTATTCTATAAATAATCTGAAGTTCCGTAATAAATTAAACTAAAGAAAGCTCAAACTTTACTTTTACTTATTAAAATATATCTACATTAAGAATAAATTTCGAAATCTGCTAAATTAAGAAAAAAAATTGAAATCTAAACATTTTTAAGTTGTACTTACTTTATTGATCAATATAAAAATAGATCTTGGTTTTTTTTTTTTTTCTGAACAAAACTTAAATATATATAAAATTTCCGCTATAAAACTTTTTAGTCAGCAAAAATAAATATATATTTACTTCAAATTCTATTTTAAGTTATTTTATTTCTTAACAAAATTTATAAAAGGAGTTTGAATTATCTTGTACAAAAATAATTAAAAATAAACTAGTTGCTTTTGTTTTTATTTTATCTATTTTTAAAAAGACCTGACTGGTTTAGTTCTTAGTAGCAAAATTTTTTGAATAAGGTATTTTATTTTAACAGCTGAAAAACGTAAACAAATATTTTTGTGTTTTTACAGGCAAATATTTTTTCAAGTCTGAATTAAATTGACAATAAATTATGCTCTCATTTTGGGATTTTTTCTACTATATTTATTAAATCAATAGCAAGTAAAATTCATTACCTAACAGTAAATTTACATATAAAACATAATACTGTGCTTATTATCATTAATCATTTTAGCACAAATGTTTAGTAATAAATACTATTTTAAGAGGTATTTTTTCACTTTAGAATATAATGAATTATTCATAAAACTCAAGCTGCTTTTTACATAACTAATTTTTTTATGTAACAACAATTTTTCTTGGATTTTAATGTTTAATTTAAACAAAAAAATCAAATTTGTAGTTTGTTTGAATTGAATTAATTTGTGAGTTTTTACAAGTGTTTTTCAAAAATTTTACAAAACTAAATTTTATTTATTGATCATGTTTTTATAACAGCTTGTAACGTTTATAAGGTAAAACTAAAAACTAAAATAAAAATAAAACAAAACCTATCATGTATATATACTTTTTTTTTAACTTTAAGATTAGTCAGATTAGTACTGAAATTTTGTTCATGTTATTTTTACATCACACTAATAAAATTAAACTAGTTAAAATAAATAAAACATTCATCGTCAGTATGCCAAAGCATATTATGTATTTATACATTTTCTATAATTTTAACTGCTGCTGTTATTTTAATACTATTTTTTTTCATATTATTTTAAAACCTAGTAAATAAAATCAAACTAGTTAAAATAAATAAAATAACTACCTTAAAATACTAAAACTTTGTTCATGTTACTTTTTACATCACACAAATAAAATTAAATTAGTTAAAATAAATAAAAAAAATTACCGTCAGTGTTCCAAAGTCTCGCAATTCCATCGTAAGATCCGGTAGCCAACATCGTTCCATTGCTCTGAAAAAAATAAAAATTAATTAAATATTTAACAATGCTTCATTGCTAAATAAAATTAAGATAATTATATTTATACATATTAATAACATTGTACCATTACTCTGTTAATAAAAAATAAAACTTAATTCAATAATTAACAACAATGTTCCATTGCTCTAATACATATTAAAAATTAATTCAGTTTATTAATAACATTATTCATTTGCTCTAAAAAAAATTAATTTAAGCTTAGTAAATTAAAATAAATTATTCTAAAACTCTGTAGAAAAATACAATTATTCAACAATTTGTTCAATAAAAAAAGAAAAATATAAATGATTATATAAGAATTCATTATAAATATTTATCTACTCGAAGCAAAGGGCACTCTGTCAACAATTGTAAACAGCAAGATTAATTTATTTCAATTTGTCAAAGATTAAGTGGTTATTTCAAGTGTTTAATAATAAAACCAAAACATCCTTTTCAGAGAAAAACTTGTTGTTTGGGCAAGAAACACATTTAGGAATATGATTGAATTGATTTATGAGGAAAAAATTTTGTACCTATATTAAAACTTGAAAAAGTTATTAAAAAAAAACAGGTTGTAAAATATTTTTCATGCCTACTTATTTTAAGAGTGCTAAAAGATACATGACAAATATTTACAGTCTTTTTTTAGGATTTATAATAAATTGTTACACCTCTTTGATGAAAAAATATTACACACTTCTAAACATTTTATACTGAACAAAACAATTTTAACACCTGTCAAAATTTTATAAGTGTAAAATTAATTCCATTCATAAGTTCTCACGAAATAATGAATGTGAAATTATAAATAAATTGTTTTTTTACAACTTTTTTAATCTTCCCACGAAAACTTATATTAAAATAAGCCCCAAGCTATTTAGATAAAGTAGTGATAATTTTAAATATTATAAAAAACAAAACAAGTATGTTTACGTGAACTATTGGTAAAAATAAAAACTTGATAGTTTACAAAATTATTTTCCTGGTTTCAGTGTTAATTTGTGTTAAAATTAAAATAAATTTTTACAATCTTGTTTTAATGCACTTAGTTAAATAATTCAAATAGGTCATCATCAAATTTTATAATGATATTTTGGAATCAATTTATTTGTTTTTGATATAAGATGTAGGAAAATTATTTGATATGAATATATTCACGAAATAAATCCTTCAACTCATATTCAAATAAATTAATATTTGATGGTAATATTTTGTCTACCAAATAATTTATGGCAGAATAAATTAATATTTAATGGGAATTGTGCCTACCAAATGTCGAATTTATTTTTCAATTAATACGTCATATAAACAAATAAACAAAAAATTGTTGATTTATCGCTTATCATTTTTATTTTTCCGTTTTTAATATTAAAAGTGGATGGTTTGTTATCCATAATTTGATATAAACCCTTAAAATTTTGTCTTACTCAACACCTTCTTTTAAAAATAATTGGAATTATTAAAAAACTTCATTTTATGTGTATTCATTAAAACTTCATTAAACCTTCACTTTATATTTTTTCTAACTTTAAACCTGTAAACATGGAAATACTTTTGTTTACAAATTTTTTAATTAAAAACTGCTGAGTTTCATTAAATAAAACATTTATCCTTGACTAAATTAGTAACAGAATTTAATTAAGTTTTCACAAGTTTAATCTGACAATGTAAACTTATTTATTTCTGACTTAATTTAATATAACTAGTTGTACTTGAATTAGATTAAAATCTGATTAGATCTTGACATTTAGTTTAATAAACTAAAATAACTTTAAATTAGTTGTACGTATTAACATAAACTTAAATAAAATTTAAACATCCAAGATATAAAGATACTCTACAAGAAAATATTTTTCATTATAATAAACAGGGTTGCCAAATTAAATTTGTTAATTTTTTCCAGGTTTTCTGAATTTCTTCCAGGTTTTTAAAACTACACTTTTTTGGGTTTACTTTTAGTTTAAAGTTCAGTTTCAGGTTAAATATGACAAGTATGACAACATTGAAAAAATATTTTAAAGCTTTTTCAAATGTTTTTTTTAATATAAAAACTTTTGATGATGACAAAAAATGTTGATCTTTTTCATTAAAATTTTGTGTTAAAACAAAATTTTACTACTTAACATTTAAAAATTTGCTCAAAAGATCCAGATTCTTTTCAAAATTTCTCAAACTCCAGGTTTTTCTAGGATGTCAGGTTTTTTTCACAAATTCATCACATAGCAACCAACATTCCAATACATGACCTTGTTGCTAGGCAACTCTTCTTCGTTAACGGCAACGCAAAAAAAATAAAACAAGTTTTGACTAAAAAATAATATTTAAATAATTAATTATATAATTAAAATTATCAAATAAAACTCACATTCCAGTCTAGTGACGTCACGTCCTTGTTGCTAGGCACCTCCTCGTTACCCTCACCCCTGATGCAGTGACGTAACACCAGCTGTCTGTTGCCTTGGTGACCGTTGCTATGCACGCCGTTGTGCTGGTTGCTGTTCAGGGAATTCCCCGACGATGAGATGTCCCACAGTCGAGCCGTTGAGTCGCCGCTACTGAAAACAAATTATTATTAGAAAATTTATTAAAATTAAAATACTATTTATTACACTTGCTTTATTAATTTATATTAAATTTTGATAATATTATAGATTTTATTTATAAATTTGTGGATTTCCAACTGCTGAAAACAAATTATCATTAAAAAAATTTATTAACATGACTATAAATAAATATTTATTAAACATATTTTCATTTCTGTTGATTTTATTTATTGAATTAGTTCATATGTGAAGTTGTTAATACTGATATAAAATTATTATTTTAGAATTTCATTCGTTTAGTTTATTTTTTGATATCATTCTTTTAGGTATTTTATTGAGTCTCTATTACCAAAATAAAATTAATTTTTTTAAATACTACTAATCAAGAACCAAAAAGAACTTATTTAGACTGTTCTAAACTTATATAGAAATATTTTAAGTATTATTAAGTATACATAGCAAATTTTAAGTTTGTAAGTATTTACAAACTTATTATTTTAATATATTTATTATTATTTATTTATTATTTTAATAAATTAATCAATGTATATTTAATTCAAATAATTAACTAAACATCACAACTAATAAACGAGGTCTACCTAAAAACAATGTAAAATAAATTAAGTTTGTAGGTATTTACATTATTTAAATGATTCACATTTTAACGCATAGGTAGATTAAAACGTCATACCAGAATTTAAATTATTAAAACTTTAAAAGTTTCTGTCTGAACCTGTACATACAACCTAATTAAATATTTACTTTAAAAATATTTATAATTTTGACTAGAAGAATAACTAATACTTAATTTTTAATATTTCTTGCAGAGAAAAATTTAGTGCATTCTAAAAAATTATTGATTTTATTCAAGTGAGATAATCTTCAATGTCAAACTACTTAAACAGCTTATGATAAATCCACTGATCTTTTAAATATACAAACTTGTCAATTTATTAAAAGTTTTTTTTAGGCTACTTTAAATAAGTGTTTCGAAACATGGTACGAAGTTTAGATTCTCTTATTTCCATTTGGCACTTGTATAAAGTTTTAATGCATTTTTAATTTTAAATTTTAACAAGTATTGCACTTAGTAAAGAGAAATTGATTTTATTCACTTCACTTTATTGAAACACTTTAAAACAACAACATTGAAGTTTTAACTTAATAAACACTTATTGTTCTATAAGCTGATTAAAATTAAGTCATTTGATATTAAACTTATTTCTAAGAAAATTAAAAAGCTCTGAACACTTTGATGATTTTTATGCAAGTTTTTTTTATTTAATCACTAGGCTATGTTTAAAAATGTTTTAAAATATTGAGAACCCAAAGTATACCACAGAAATCTGTAAATTGTTTATTTAAGATTCACTTAAGATATATTCATAAATTTTAAGATGTACTTAATACTGTAAGTTGCATTTACAAATATGCAAACAAAGGTATTTTTATTTATGTTAACATGAGTAAAGATATTATCATGATATATTTATTATAATAAGCAACTAAATTATTTAATAATTTAGTTGATAATTATTAAATAATTATTAAAAGACCACAACTACATAAAAAAAGTCTACATAAAGACAATATAAAATAAATTAACAGGCTTCAAAATTATTCTCAGTAGAATTGTTGGTAAACTAAAAAAAGGTATGTTTTTATTTAAACAAACAACATAAACTAATTTCACAACAAACTGCAGTTAAACCTATAAAATTAATCATATAAAAATAGTAAACAAATTGAAAAAAATGAATTAATCAATGTCGTTAAAGGTTAATTATGATGAAACTGTATTATTGATTTTTATAATTTTTCTTGATAAAAAAGTCACTAACCTATAAATATTTATCCTAATAAATAACAAATTTAAAAATCATGGACCTTAACATTATTTTTACTTTTGAAATTCATTAGTATATATACGATATTTAAGCTCTACATTTTATAAAAAGTTTACTAAGTTGAATGAATATAAACATATTTATGCTATGAATAAACTAAATTACATAGAAAACAATCTATATAAAATATTAAAACATTTAAATGCAATAATTTGTCTTAAAGTCGCTTAGGTCAAGTTGTTATTCAACAAATTAAAACTTAAAATTCAATATTACTTAAACTTTGTTTTTCGAACTAAAGTTACCTTAATTGCAACTTGTAGGTGAAAGAGTAAGTTTAAAAATAAATGACATTTACTTAAATACTAAATGAGTTCGTTTTTTGCTTTTTTCTATTTTGCAATCAAATAAGACGAAAATTAAAAAAAAACTTGAAAAAAATTAAACTTACAGTTCAATAAAATAAATATTTTATTATAGTTTAAATACTAATATACTAAATCACAAATACTTAAACACTAAATGAGATCATGTTTGAGTATTTTATTCTATTTCTATTTAAATACATAGAAAAATTATATATATATATATATATTATAGGTGATAAAAATAAACTTACAATTCAAAAAAAAAAAATTTGTTTTAGTTGTGAAAATTATACAGACAAATATACGTATGTATTTAATTTCAAGTTTAAGGAGTAATGTAATGCTCAATATACTGATAAACAAATAAAGTATATATGTAAAGTTGTATGATAGTTTATAATATAATAAATATCAAAATACTAATTTAAACTTATTTACAAACACAAGTATCCAATTAAACGCTTGATTAAAATTAATTACTTTTAATTTGCACTGAAACCACTAACCATAATATACAATAATTCATTTTCTTTAAACGATATATAAATAATTCAAAATAAACAAAAACTTTAATAAAATTTAAACGATAACTAATTGTTATATACTTCTATAACTTTTTTTAAAGAGCTTATATAAAATATTTTAAAAATATTAGTATAGTCAACTGATAAAGTTAAAAGGCTGCTGTTATAAATTTGATACTTAAACTAAATTTTACAATTAACAATTATATATCTGGATGTTTAAGTTTTACTTACTATTTAAATTATAATTTTTAGAAATTTTTTTTTTAATACATGGTATAAAAACATTTAATAAATTATCTTCATATCTAATAAATAGTTGTAAGATTTTTTTGCCGAAAGAGAAGATTAAAAAATGGTCATTTTAAAAATTGAGTCGTTCAAACATTTATTATACTAAACAACAATTCAAAAAAAGAAAATATTTAACGTTTCGTAAATAAACTTTAAAACCGAACTAAAAAACAGTAATCAAAATATAGCTGACCAAGGTTTCAAATTACTTAGAAAAACAAGCAAATTTCAAAACACATAGAAAACATTAAACTTTCATAAAATTTTCTAAAAAAAAAAGAGGAAACTTAACAAAATAAAAGAGAATAAAAAAGAGGAAAACAACAAAAAATCCATTTTTAATTTTTCGAAGGTCTTGTAATAAAGTGGATTGTGTAAAAGTATCTTGCTTTCATAACTAGCGACTTTAATTTAATAATTTCAAAACGCATGTCTAAATTTTTAATTAAGTTTTGTTGTAAACTAATAATACTAACTGTTTTATTAGTTTTTCAATACATTTAAAGTATGGAAACGTAATCTAAATATGATATGTTATAATTAAATTCTTTATGTAGTTTAAATATGTACATGAGTGCATTTTAATTTAAATCTTTTTGTGTAAATTAATAAAACTAGTCAACAGAAACCTTTATACTAAATTTTTAATGAGTCTAAACTATATAAGATATTATAACTTTAAATTTTGAACTTTTCAATAAGTTTTATTATGAATACATAATTGAGTATTACATTAAATTTTAAGGTTTTTAGGTATGCTGATAAAACTAATTAGCTAAAAATCAATGAATTGAAGGCAGTCTTACATTATAATCTTAATAAAAACCTTTGAAAAAGTTTTTATATAAACAGTTATTTTCTTTGAAACATTGACTGATTCTCACTTATTAAATAATTAGCTAGAAAATTTTAAAACATCTCATACTTTTAACTAAAAATAAGAAAAAAGCACTAAAATATAGATTTATTGTGATTTTTTCTTACTGGTAAAAATCAATAAGCATAATTAGTCTTTTTGTGTAAAGAAAAAAAGTAGAGACTTTTACAAATTTGACAAAACTTAATCATTAAAATATAAAAAAATCATCACATTTAAAACAATAGTATTTATTCTATACTAATTTATCTTTACAAATTTAATTACAACGAGTTAGTGTTATTATTTAACTTTTTTTTTAAGCAGTTAACTAATTTAAATTAAAATCATTTTTGTAACAAATTAATTGCATTTCTTGCATACAATTAAAAACTTTAAATTGCATAATTTTCACAAATTTACACAAATTTAAATTGTTATATGAAGATCGATAAAACTAACAAGGTTTTGTGAAAAAACTTTTAAAACGTTGGCACAACTTTAAACTGTAGGAGAAATAAAATTTTTAAAATGCAACTTACATAAGCAATTAGAATTTTACATTTAAAAATAAACAGTTTAAATTGTCCAAGGTTAATTTCGTTGTACAAAATGGATTAAATTAAATTGCGAAACACTTTTAAAAACAAATATCAATCAACTAGTGTTCAATTTAGGCCTGCATCGAATTAATTCTATTTTAGGATGTGGATAGCAAATAAAAATTAAGATAAAAAAGATTTTTTTTCTATACAATTCATAATTAAATTCAGATATTCATTAACTGTTTGTGTATTAAAAATATAATTCCTTACAATGCTAAAACTTTTATAACTTTTAGCAAAAACTATTAAAGAATTAGCTAAAATTAGTCAAAACTTTGAAACACAGAAACAACTTTCACAATAGTGGTTTCAAAACAGTTGAAAAAAAGTTTTACTTTTTAAAGTTGGAAAATAAATTTGTCATCCTCTAATGCACCGGAAGCGGTGTTACGTCATAATAGTTGAAAAACTCAGATAAATATAAAAAAGTGGGAGTTAATAAATTACTGAAATACCGTGATAAAATATAGTTAAATTAATTATAAATAACCATTAATTAGATTATTGTCAGATAAATAAGTACCGAATTTAAACAGGTAGTAATTAAATTACTGAGTACTCAGATAAAATGTAGATGAAGTAATTGATTTTTTTCATTAGATTATAAGTAATATATATAAATATTAAACCAATAGTTTGAATTAATTAATATAATTACTAATGTTTTTTTGGTCAATGACAAATAAAAAATCTGCCTGAACTAAAACTTTTTTTAAATTAAAACTTTTATCTGAATAAGTCCTTTTTGATTAAATTGTTATGAATTATTGTTTAACAAGTTAAAATGTATGTAACGTTTTAATAAATTTATAAAAAAAACTTATTATTTAAAGGAAAATTTTTAAGTTTATTTTTAAGCTTTTATTAAAACAAATTAAGTTCTACTATTTCTTCATTTTAGTACCTTACAAGTAAACATGTTATAGAAAAAAAAATTAAACTAGTTTTTAATTAAACTAAAATTTTTTAACGTGCCTACTACCAAGCCAACCATTTTAAATTAAATATTTAAACAATGTTTTGTAAGTTGCACAATCAGATTACTAGAAAACCACGGAATTATCTAAAATTTTATCTATTTATCTGATAAAAAATAAATTGTTAGATAAAAAACTTGATTTCAATCAAACGTAATCTGTTTTAACTTAGAGAAAAATATATAAATTAGACTTGTTAATCTTTATGAAGCATTTACACCAAAATTGTATTTTGTCTAACTAGTTAATTTGTAAAATAAGGTTAAACAGGTTTTTTACTAATAAAAATATTTTGATTGAACAATATAAAGTCAACTTTTAAAGTATTTCAATGCAAGGTTAAAACACTTTAAATATTTGTGTCAAAAATCAACTAAAATTTTATGCGTAACAATTTAATTTGTTTTATGATATATAACAAACTGTAGAAAGAATAAAGTTACAATAAAGACTGAATAAAAAACATTTCAACTGCAATTGAATTGGAATTGCATCAATTAAAATATTGAAGGTTGTTTGCAGACAGAATATATTTATTGAATTATTTTATCAACAATACAAGTAACAAAATTTTTAACAAGAATAAATAAACTATTATTATATTACAAAAAACCAAATACAAGTTGTTACTATTTTAATTTCAATATCAACCGTAAAAAACGCATACAATGTTTTTTTGATAAATTTACAAAATTGAATTCAAATTTACAAACAATGACGCTTTACCTATATACGTGTTTCGAGTTGTAAATATTTACATTGTGACGTAATAATATAAAACGCCGATGAAAGCAAATATCAAGTTGTTCGACATACAACCGAAATTAAATATTTTCAACTTTTGCTTGTGATTACATTAAAGTATAAAACATTTCTAAGGAACACTTTATTTCAAATGCTATAAAGTTAATCATTGAAATTAAACTGTTTATACGATCACAATATTCTTAAATGATTTATTATATGTAAATATTAAGTTATATGATATATCAGTATTTTTGAGCTTTTGTTTATGCTGACACTTAAAAATATATCTTTTTAATGTCATTAAAAAATGAATCACCAAAATTAAATTATGACTACAATATTCTTTAAAAATTTAATAAAAAAATAATATCAAGTTAAATAAAATACCAAATGTTCTGAACTTTTATTTATGATGACATTTATAAACAAGATCTTAATGATTAGATATAATGTTTCCGTTAAATAATAAATCATTATAGTTATTCTTTATGAATCACTGAAGGTAAATAATACTATATTTATGATATTTCGAAATATTATAGCTTTTCAAGTAGATATATTAATTAAATTTTTTTGAATTAATCATTAAAAATAAGTAACAAACTATTTATGGATAAACAATCTTTAAGATTTAAAGTATAATTCACATTAAAGAAAGTATAACAAGTTTTTTTTTTGTATATATAACTTTGATACTACTAATCTTTTATTAAAATATTACTCATACAAAAAGCTTTACTCATGTAAATGAACTTAATAAGTAAATTTCATTTCATCAAAAATAATTTTGGAAGGTTTTAAAGTTTAAAATAAAAACAATTAAATTTGGTTTTTATTATAAAATGTCAGCTAAGAGCAATTGATATGGGCCATTGACAATTCTATAGTTACTATAAATAGATTTACTCTCATAAAGTTGAAAATACTTTAAATAGCTATTACAAAACTTTTACTGGTTAAATTGAAATCTATTGTATTGATAAATATATTTAAAAAAAGTAGGATAGAAATAAAATATTCATTTAAAACTTTGAAAAACCAAATTTTTTTAGAACCTAAAAACTAAAATTTCGTTTATTTATATTTTTAATGTTAAGTTCTGTAGTTAGCTTATATTGCAAAAAACATGCTAATATAACATGCTAACATAAACTTCTACTTAAAAAACAATAATTACTTAAACTACATTTGTAAATCAAACGTCAGTTATAACTGACTTTTGTATGTTTCTTTTATAAAAAACATGTTTTACAAAACCGAATAAATTTGAATTTTATGTAAACCCAGCAAAACACACTTGTAAAAATTTATTACATCACAAATGAATATTTACATAACAAATTTGTTCAATGACATGTTTAAAAACTTTGGATATTATCTATATTTCATTCAAAAATATACGTTTTGTTTTTGGCTTTATTAATATTTAACAAATTTTTTGAGGTCACATTAAATAAACATAGTATTAATGTATTACTAGATAAACTTAAACAAACGTTACATAATAGTTTTTTTTAATTTTTTAAAATTAAAACTTTTGTCCTATTTACATAAAGTACTTTGTAATAAATGCACCATAACTTTTATTATTTTTAGTGAATTAAAACTTATAAATAACAGTAACTACTCACTGAATTATTTATTAAATTAAACATTGCATCAGTATAACTATTTTAATAAAAATAATAAATAGTAAACTGACCCAGATGCAAGTAAATCTCTCGTTGGGCACCAAGCACAAATAAATACTTCAGATTCATGACCCTTTAAAACCTGAAAAACATAAATAATATTAAAATGTAGTTATTCAATATAACTTAAATTTAAAACACAAATAAATACTTCAGACTCGTGACCTTTTAGTACCTGAAAATTATTAAAAAATATTGAAATGAAGTTATCTTTATTAATGTAAATTAAAATCACAAATAAATACTTCAGATCAATGACCCTTTAGCACCTAAAAAATATTTTAACTAATAAATAATCACAAATAAACAATTCTGACTCAGTTCTTTGCAAAACTTTTAAAAAAAATATTAGATAATTATAAATAAAGAACGAATAAATACTTCAGATTCATGTCAGTTCAAAACATGTATAAAAATGTATTAATTTTTTTAAATAATTTATGAAAAAAATGTATAAATTTCAGATTCGTAATGTTTTAAAATATAAAATCACTAATATTATTTAAAAGCTTTTTGTCTACTTAATATGAATACACATGTGAATAAAATGATTTAATTATTTTTCATAAAGTTAAATGAATTAAAAAAAATTCCAATGAGTCACTAAATAATTTTTGACCTTTAATAAAGTTCAAACTGATCGAGTTTATACAAACTCCTTTTAAATTTTGGTAAATTTCAGTTGGCATCTAAAACTTTTTAATTTTCAAAACTTGTTTTTTTTTGTAAGTAAACTCAAAAATCAATACACGGTTAAAAGTGTGTACAGAGTTTAAATTCTAAGTAAAATAAAATAACAAAACTTTATCCACATATTGATTGAAAAAGACCATCAACTTAAAACTTTTAGGGAATTTAAAAAATAGCTGGCAAAAAAGCACAAACAAAACTACATGAGGATAACTTAACTTAAAAATTTTAATTAACAATAAAAGTGTGAAAAACTATTGTTTTTATTTATTGTTATTATTTATTAACTTATTTTTTTTAATTTTTGACCTTAAATAAAGTTTAAACTGATCGAGTTTACTCAAACTCAGTTTAAATTTTAGTTCAGTTTGCATCTAAAACTTTTTAATTTTCAAAACTTGTTTTTTTTTTAAATTCAAAAATCAATACACGGTTAAAAGTGTTTACAAAGTTTAAATTTTAAGTAACATGAAATTAAAAAAATTTTTACCACACAATTTATTGATTACAACAGACCATGAACTTAAAAGTTTTAGGGGATTTTAAAAACAGCTGGAAAAAAAGCACAAACAAAACTACATGAGAATAATTTAAATTAAAAATTTTAATTAACAGTAAAAGTATGAAAAACTAATGGTTTTTTTCACTACTTTTGATCAATTAAAAATTAAAAGTCATTTAGTTAATTGATAACGTTTCTTATTTGAGCAAAAAGCATTATTAAATAATAGTTTTGTAAATATAAAATACACTTGTCAAAAACACAGTTTCAGACATGCTTATCTAATCTTAACTAAGATTTTTTTTAAATTAGAAAACAACTAAATATTCACAAAACTAAAGGTATTCATATATATACAAAATATAAAAATAAAGTAAACAATTTACCTGAGTTTTAATCATTTTAAATTAATGACCAAATTTAATTAATAATATTTTTCTCATATTTTCATTAAAACATATATAATATAATTAAAACAGTATATTTTTAAAAATTTCTACGAAGTTTGCTTTATTAAACACTCAAACAACTTTAAAGCATTGGTCATTTTTAATTAATTTAAAACGAACAAAATCAACTTTTATCTTGAACTAAAATAACTATTAACAATGTAAATAAAAACAACTTCTTTGACGTAACCCAATTTGAAAATTTTTATACTAAAGTATATATTTAAGTTGAAAAAATACTTTTTAAATATAACAAAAACAACTTCTTACCTGAGCGTTGGTCATCTTAATAGATATTTTCCCGCCCTTATTCTGATGGTACATGTTGTTGTGAAGCTGACTGTTCAAAGTCGGTTTCGAATCGGGGTAATTTTGCTTCTGGTCAACTTCCATAGGCTCCAGCTTGGCAACCTTCATCAGAGGTTCTTGTATGTGAGACTTCACGTCGTTGTTCTGCTGGTGCAAGCCGGCTGACGGTGGGGGTGCCGGGTTCGAATCTGCGTGGATGCACATTTTTTAATTGATGTATTTTATTACTGTTGTAAAGATTTTGTATATTACACTGTTGTGATATATTTCATTTACTTCTTAAAATTTTGTTTGGTTTCCTTTTTAATATAACTTAATCTGTTTATTGAACAGTTATATCTTGTATGTAAGCTTTGAAGTTTAGCTGATATTTAAAATCAAAGGGTGCTGGGTTCGAGTCAGCTTAGAAGCACATTTTTAAAGTTTGGAATTTACATAATATACAATGCTCTAATTTTAGATGAACTAAACCTATTATTGTGTTTTAATACATAGTTACTTCAATAAATAATTTTTAAAACTTCAAGAAATAAATAAACTGTATTACTAGTAGAATGTTATTTTCTATAAAATCACATTTTTTTTGTTTAAAACTATCTATTTAAATCTTTTTTTTTTTTTTGATTGATTTTTTACGTAAAGTCTGCAATCAAAATGACCAAAAATATTTTATATGCCATTTTAGTAAATTTCAATAAAAATTAACCAGTTCTACTTATTTTTATTTTTGTGCAAGTTTAAACAATTAAAACAATGTGTTTTAAACATGCATGAAGTTTATGAAGATGAAACTTAGAAAACATGTACATAATAATATATGTTTTCTCAATTACTTTTTTGAGCATTTATTATCTTAACCTTAAGTTATGGTTGTTACTTATAATGTTTTAAAACTTAAAGTAATATGGACTGCATTAGATATGAACTTGCTTAAAAGACTGTTTAATTAATAAGTGAAAATTCTATAGTTTGGCTGGAAAGTATTACATACAGTTTTCTAGTCTTAATTAAGTTATGTTAAATAAGTTTTTTACCATAAACAGTATACTTAATGATTAAATTTGGTTGTAAAAAATAGTTTTACTATAAGTTTAATAAAAACTCTTTAAAAACTATGTTATTCTTAACGACATGCAAACATTTAAGTTGTTTAAAAATTTATGAAAACATTTAAGCACATAAAGCTTTGACCCTATTTACTTAAAAATTTACATATAACTTGGTGGATGATAAGCAATTTTTATATTTTCATAAAAAGACAGAAATAATTCATGCATAATTTAAGTTAAAACAAGTTTTAAGAAGCTTGACCTATAGTTAAACTTGAAAAATGTTAAAAGAAAAGGTTTTTATGCGTTTTAAGTACACACTTTATAAATAAAAACATTAAAAGTACATTAATAATATATGCTAAAATTGAAAATGTTCATTTTTAATCTATATCTTTATGTATGAATGCTATGTTTATACATACAATTTATTTTTGTTTGCTTTAGAAGTGCACTTAAAAGATTAAAGATTTTAATTTTCTTCATTAGTGTAAGTAAGCTTTGTGTTAATTTTGTGTATAACCAAGTTGAATAGATATATACAATAATTAAGTTAAAGTATTAGACTTATACTAAGAGTTAATGATGAAGTAGTATTTCATAAGACTGTATATCCATGCTTTTCTTAAATGTTTTACTTTTCTATAAGTTTGTATAAAAAAAAAACTAAAATTTAAACTTGCATAAATCAATATCTATTTGAAAATTAATTAATGTTTTATAAGCTTTTGAAACCAATTTATCTTTTTTAAATTCAGCTAAAATGTATAAAAACGAAAGTTCACATAAGTTTAAGCTTGCATAAATTAATGAAGAGTAGAATATTGATTATTATATCATTAGACAGTGTTTTAAAATCTTATAAATCCTTTTTTTTAATATTAAACTCAGCTAAACAATATAAAGAAAGAAAGTTTACTATAGTTTAATTTAGCAAATTCATAGTAGAAGTTTAATTATCCTTCTTAATTGGTTGGCGTTAACTTACTTAACATACAACTTTCAAATTCCTTGGATAATAAAAACTTGTATATAACTCAAAGTTCAAAAACTTTAGCATAAATAAAACTGGTGATTTTTATCCTAGGTTGAATGCAAAATCAATATAAATCTTGTTAAAAAGTCTGTGCAAAGTTTAAATTTGACATAAAAACATTTTGAACTTTTAAAACTTGTAGTTTGAAAGTCAGATATTAACGAATTAAATTAATCAATATTTTCAGACATGATTAAAAACCATAAATTTTTATGAATTGTTTTTTGAATATTTCTTTAGTTGTACATCTTAAACTTTTTGTAAGCTAACCTACTTTAGTTTTAATCAAAAAGTACATTAAATGTTATCAATCTCCATCAGACAAATTAATTACCTGTTCGGGATTTTTTATGTCAAAACTATCGATTAAGCTAATGGAAAAATGTAAAGTATTTTTAAAAAAATTTAAAGCGTTTGTAAAAGTCAGCTTGAAAATTTTGTACTAAAATCAAAAAGAAGTGTATAAATAAAATGGATATAATTGCATAGTATTTTGCAATGTTTAAGAATAAATCTTATATCAAAAAACAATGATTTATTTCTTTACAAAACCATTAACAAAATTATTTATACTTTTACATTTGAATTTAAAGATTAAATTTTAAACGTTAAAATTACACAAAATTTCTTTAAATACGATATTTTTTAGCTTTAAAATTTAAAGTTGTTTAAATTTAACAATCAAATAAACAATTAATCTTAACAACACCAAAATATATTTATTTAATTGTTTCAGCTTCAACTTGTTTACATAATTTTTTTATTTACCAATAAAAATTAGACATTTTCCAAATTTTTTTTGAACAAATCTGACAAATATACAGCTGATATTGCATTATAAAATTTTGATTAAACTTCAAGATTTATTAGTTCTTAAAAATTAAGTTGCCAAATGTTTAGATAACTTTATCATTTTAAATATTATGAAAAGGGTTGTAAAAAGTTTATTATGAAAAAAAAACAATTATATGAATTACCATTGATGATTATATACATTTTTTATGGTGTTTTAATTCAAAAAAATTATAAGACATTTTTTTGAAATGAAGTATACAAAAAATATAGTTTTCATTTTAAATGGCCCCAAGCAACCAAAAATTATTTTGAATTGTTTTCAAATAAATAAATTCAATAAAGATGTTTGTTTAGCTTAGCTATTTGAAGTTTTTTCAGTGCATCCTATAATTCTTATTAAAAACATTGAAAAATTGTAGAATAAAAAATAAACATTCAATTACAAAACAAAATCTTGAAGGTTTAATCTAAAATTAAATAAATTTACTTACAGATTCAAAAGCAGTTTAAATTATTATTCAGATCAATTAATATTGCACAAAAAAACGGGGAAATTTTGCATACGTAACAGTACATGAGTTAAATGAAATAATGTTGAATTATAATGACAATATATCACACTACATTTAAATTTATTTTTCGCAGCTGATAAATACGGCATTCAAGTTTAATTTTTTAATTATGTAATCACTACAATTATTTGAATTACCTTACAATAAAGTAACTTTTAATCTTTGCCTAGTTAAAATTTGATAAATATTTAAAATCAAAAGCTTCACTGCATGCAATTGGAATCATAATTAAAATTACTAATAAATATTTTTCACAACTTAATCATTAAAACAAAGTTTTCAAAAAATTATCATTCAAAATGTCTTTAAGAAGATAAATACAAGTTAATAACATATTAAATATAAAATTTTACAACTTACCAACGTTAAATCAATTTACTAATATAAATGTATTCTATGTTAAATTTTTAAATGGATCATTTAAATAGATAAATTCAATAGAATTTATTTACATTAATAAGATTTAAATTCCTTAAATTATATATCAGAAGCATTATGAATTCTAGAACTTTATGCATGTTTTTTCTAAACAATATTTAGTTGAACTTTAATTTAAGATTTATAAAATATTAACATTAAATTAATAGACATAAATTTATTCTAATTTTATTTCAATAAAAATAATAAACTTTGGCAACTTATTTTGTTTAAAATTAATTTTTAAATAATTCTATATAAAATAATATAAATTTTAACCAGTATATCAACTATAAATAATTATATATGAACATTGTACAAACTTTAATTTAAAAAAATTCTGCTAAAAAAGTGTTATGTAACTTTTATTTAGATAAAAAATAAATGTTTTATTGTGACATTTATTAAAACAACATCCTATATAAAACAATCATAAGTCAAATAATTTTATTTATAGCTTTAAAGCGGTTTAAATTATTGATCCAAGCAATTATTTTTGCAAACAAAAACAGGGAAATTTCAAATGCGCAATAAATAAAAAAATTAAGAGAAATAAAATAATATTTTTATTGGATTATAATGGCATGTACGTTTCATAAGACATCATACTATATTTAAATTTGCCTATTTTCATGTTTTTAGTCGTTGTAAACTTAACTGGTTAGGACAGTTTTACTAAATTTAGAGTTTTAAATCTTAACCAAAACAAATTTTTTGAAGCATTGATTTAACTACTTTTTTAATACTTATTAAATTTGTTTAAATACTTTATAATATTATCAAACATTTTATTCATATTTAATTATAAGTTGCTTAGTATACATATTCATAAAGTTTCCCAGTACAATATTTCTTTAGACATCTACATTAGTGTTTTAAATCTTATTAAGTACAACTTAATTTTATTGGATTATGGTTTAGACTTTTAAATACTTTACATACAATACATAAAATAAGTAAATTTGAATATTTTGTAGTTAAAACGTTGTAGCATTTTACTAATATTATGTTATTTACTTAAATGGTAATCGTATTATAATTTGGCAATTTAAAAGCTTGTTTTGTTAGTTTAATTTTTTTAATATACTGATTGAGTTTAGTAAAACAAAAGTTACAATTTTTAATAATTATTGCAATTTAAAACTTTGCATGCTTTATCTATAGTGCTTTGGAATTTTGGAAAGCTATCAAAATTTAATTGAGAAAGATTAGAGGTAACATTAATATAAGGTCATTTAACTTTATTAATTTTATATCTTGATGTACATTTTAATAAACATTTATGAGTTCTGAGAATTCCTAGATATATTGAAAATACATCGTTTAAATTAACATACTTTTATGAACTTCTAATTAAAATAAGTCATAAAGGTTAAATGTAAAAAAATAAATTGAAATTTCCTAAAGTTTGTTCATGATTTAACTGTGAAAAGTATTTTTTATTAAAATAATATATAAAGCGACGAAACTTTTATTTACTCTTTTTTAAAAAATGTTACTATCTTCAAAAGCATTTATTGCTTTGTTTTTAGTTCAATTAAATTTAAGATATTTGATATCTTTGTTTTAATCAATTCTACAAAGAATTTATAAAAAATACGCCAAAATCAACCATGCTAAAAGCTTTCTTTTGAAAACAATTTTAAACTGAATTTTCTGAATTCTATTCAAAATTAAAACCACAAAAATTTATAACCAAAAGTCTTTGGTTAACCTCAATTACTATATTAACTTGAAAAAATAAAAAATAGTTTAATATAAATTATATGTACACCAAGTAAGGAATTTGAACTCAGTTGTTTTAAATTTCAAATATAACTATTAAGTTTAGTGAAGGTTCATTTTAAATTGACTTAAAACTTAAATGGCTTTTGCTTAAACTATTTTGAAGATGTTTTCATTTTGGTTTTTCTAAAAATGGTATAAAATATTAATTTTTATTCTAAAACTTTTTTTAACTACTTTATAGTGTAACTTAAACTAAAATAACAGTTTTCCTCTCCAAGTTATACTAATTTATTAATCTTACTTAAAATATTGTTTTAAATTTAATAAGCCATAACTACAGTGTTTAAAGTATAAATAAAAATTTAATAAAATTTTATGGTTTGTAATTAAAATCTTGACCCCTAAATATTTTAATATTTATGTTGGTTATTACTAGACAAACTGTGTTTAGTAAAAATAAAACATTATATTTATATCATATCTAAATCTGATTTTTAATTTAAATTGGTTTGAAAAAAGTGATACGTTGGATTTTAATTTTGTGTTTAGTAAATAGAATATTAAGAAACTTCAATTTATTTTTTTGAACAAACTTATTTTAGGTGTAATAAAAACAACTAAAGTGTATTATTAAACAAAAACTTTTTTAAACTATGTTTTAGTGGTTAACTAGTTTTAAGCACTTGATATAGATTTATGTGTTTAAAACAGAATTTAAAAACATAAACTTTTAATCTAAACTAAATTTAAAATGTTTTAATTGGCTAAAAATGAGTTATCTGAACACTTAAATCTGATTGGAAGATTTTTTATGGATTACATTTACATATACTTGAACAAACCTAATTTTATTAGTTCAAACTATCTAAGTTAAAATTGCGTTTTCTTTGTTTAGGTAAAAACTTTTGGTTTAAAAAAAAATTAATATACTTTATCTTTGTTATATTATAGTACCTAAGCTGATTTTAGCTGTGATAAAAATGAGATTTAATCTTACTCATTCAACAATAAAGTTTTAAAAGAGGTTTTGTAATTTATCTAAAACGATTTGCTTTAACAATTTGATTGAAAGTTATTTTCAAGATTTAAATTTACTTGGTTTCATTTTAAAATTCCTTGGACTGCGCTTTTTTTCGATTAGATAAGATTTTTTTTTCAAAAGTTTTTTATTTTATTTTTAGATTAAACTTTACCTTCTTACCTTTGTTTTATATAAAATGTAAACTTACACCTAAGCTGAATTTAGATGTGATAAAAATAAAGTTTATAGTTGTTCCTTTACCAATTAAGCACTTAAAAGATGTTTAAATTTTAATAAATAAATAAAAAAGTGATTTTTTTAAACATAAATTGTTCCTAAAAAAATGTATAGCATTAAAATTAACTATTTAACCAACTATTTTCAATTAAAAAACATGTAAGATGAATAAATATTATTTTACTGAGTACTATTTTAAATACCTAACTAAACTGACGTACATTATAAATTTACAACTTTTTAGTTTTTTAATTTGATGCATTTTCAGTTTTGAATTATTTAATTTAAACAATCAAACATAAACTAACATGCAAATACAAAATACTTTTAACAGCATGAATTCTAAGCGAATTATATTCAAGCAAACTAAAGCTACTTCTAATAAAAACAAACATAAATGTGTTTTTATTAAATAGTTATAATAAAATTACAACGACTACATGCATGGGGTTAATTTTATTAAACAGCAAAATGCAAATTTGAAAATTAGTGAGAAAATTATTAAACAGTTAGTAAAAGATTAGCTAGAAATGAATAAATAGAGAAAAAATAAAATGTAAATTAATTTTAGAATGTTATTTTTAATTGTAAAAAATTATGTATAGTCAAAACTGGTAAAGTAGAAAAATTTTGGTATGTCTCTAAAATTCTAATTAAGCAAAATAACAAACATAACCTAAGCAGAAGCTATAACTACTTTTGTCAATATACTAATCTTTAAAAAAAAAGTGTTTCTTAGTACATTTCATTCTCTTATAAAAAAACACAAAAATTAGTTCTACTAAAGCATGTTTAAAGCTTAGAAAAGATAACTGTAAGTAAATTTTAAGTGAGTAATTACAATTTTAGTATCAAATTTGTTAGTAAATAATTAATTTAAGGCCAACTATTTTTCAGATGCTGAAAAGCAGATGGTATATTTCTAAGAAACTAATTAATTTAACAACATTAAAGTTAAGATTTTCAATTTAAATACAAATTAAATAATTAAAACTAAAAGCTTCTATACCATTTGCTATTAATTTTGCAAAAACATCTGCATTCTATATAGGAAAAAAACTAAAAGCTTTTAAATGAAATTAGTTGCAGTCTAGACACAAATAAAAATGTGTTTCGAAATTTCCATGAAAATATTTCATCATTGCAGAACTAACCATGCAAAATTAAATTGCAATTAAATCCGTGCAAACAACTTAAAATTAAACTGAAAATTTGCTAAAAGCTTTCGAAATGAGGTTTTAAAAGCTGAGTAAAGCCATTAAAGAAAGTTAGATTTTAACATCAGAAGTTTTTTGCATTAAAAAAAATGGGTTATTACTACAATGTTATTACTACATGAAATGAGGTTTTAAAAGCTAGAAAAAGCTTATAAAGAATGTGAAATTTTTAACAACATAAGTTTTTGCATTAAAAAAAAATGTGTTATCACTACATGATTTAGTAATTTTTCTAAACTAATTCATGCAAACATTTTATTAGAAAATAAAGATTATTTATTGACAAAGTACGTTCTAAGTAATGACGTAACAAACAATTAAACGAAACCATAATTATGACATCACAACAAAACATCGTTTCATAATTTACCCTTTCAACATTATCTAAAAATTGCAATTGTTTAAAAACGAAACTTTTAAACAAACTGTAGCCCATTAGCATAAATAGATTAAAATTATTAATAAATCACCTTATCCCATACTTTTAAATCTAAACAAACTATTTTTTTTGTTGTACAGGAAAATAGACTCAATGTCATAAGGGTTTATAACTTAGAATAAATAGGCAATTTTTAAAACATATGTTATTATGCCAGTCAAGAAAAGGCAGGATTTTTTTTTCACTAAAATGTTCAAGAATATTCAAGAAATGTTTTAATAGAAAGTAAAATGTTTTTTACTAAACTAAGTTACTATAACTTACGCTTACGACATATGCTTATAATTGAAGGGGGACAAACATAACCAAGCAATTTCAACAAGATGGTCAGGAAAAGGAAAAACCAGAAAGCTTTTCTGACCGAGTGACCACCGTTATATATAAAATATATAATTAAAAGCAAACTAGTTTTTTAAGATTACTACAACCGTGTCTCTTAAGGCTTATGACTAACACCTATAGTTATAAACAAGCAATTTCGACAAATTGATCAGAAAAAGTTAAAAAACCATAACTTTTTTTCTGATATTACTAATAGCAATTACAGAGTAGCATTATATATAATTAAAAGTTTTTTTCAATTACTATAACGGTGTCGCTTACGGGTGTTTTGCTGATGGTGCTGATGAGACAACTGCGGCGGCATCTTGCTTTGATCCCCGCCTCCGTTGTTGTGTGACGTCACTTGGTGCTGCGACGTCGCGGCCTTCTGCGACGCAACGTTGTGTTGTGACGTCATAGTGTTGATGACGATGGTGGTCGGGTTGATCTGCTGGATGTTGGGAGTTTGAACCTGCTGCTGCTGAGTTGAAGATGTTGGAGTCGGAATGTTCATTGGTGATTGGGTCGTGATTGCTGTTGAAAAAATTTAATATATAATCAATTAGTATTTATAATTTCATTACTTATTTTTATCATTATTTAATTATTATATTGCTGCTGGGTTGAAGAAGTTGGAATGTTCATCGGAGCTTGGGTCGTTATCGCTATTAGATAAAATAAAAAAATTAAAATAATAACAATAATGTTAATTATTAGTATTATTAATATTTATTTATTAGTTGTTGTTGGAGTTGGAATGTTTGTCGGTGCTTGAGTTGTAATTGCTGTTAAAAAAATTATAAATATATAATTATTAATATTTTATTGCTTGTTTTTTTGTTAATTAATTATCATTTTGTTGTTGGGTTAAAGAAGTACAGCAAAAAATACTGACTATATTGTTAATTGTTTTTATTTTGTTTTTAGTTTTGGTAATTATTTTGTTGAAAGCTGAGTTTTAGAAGTTGTTTGAATGTTCATGGCTTGTTTTATTGATTGCCGTTTATTTGTACAGAATGAAGTAAAGCTCCTACATATACTGCAAAACTTTCACTTAAATATTATATACAGTTTATCTGTATTGCCATATAAATAAACTCAATGTAACCGTTGGAGGTTATTATTGCTGTTTAAATAAAATAATTGATGTATAAAAAAATTTAAAACTTTAATCTTATTTACTAATAATGATGTTGTATAAGTTTTAAAAGTTTTACTTTATTTAAAAATTCTAATAGCTTAGGCAACGGAGTTATAAGTAAAAAACAATGATGTTGTTTTTACTTTTGAAAAGCAAACATTCAAACACAAGCCAGATCTAAATCTTCCATTTAAATTTATGACGTGGAGAAGATAATAAAAGCTAATTTGTTGTAATGATATCTTAAGAGCAAATTTAGCTTTGTGGTAGTCAATAAAAATAAAAACATTTTTTGTAAATAATAAAATTTCTATAAATCTTATAAAACATCGATTTAGTTATATATGGTTAAATTTTTTTTTTATTGACAAAAAAACATTTAAAGTACTAGTATTTGACTAAGATATCAACTAGTACAACGTTAATTATAATATTTTAACAATGTAGGAACGCTGAAATTTTTACCAGACAAAAGTGAAATTTTTTTGATCTGATTATTAAAATTACATATATTTGATTAAACTACTTAGTACTTTGTACTTATATTACCGGTAATGACATAATTAGAATTTAATACAAGATATAAAAGATAAATTGAATTTAATAGGTGTTGCTTATTAAATTCAAAACAAATTTAAATAAATACAAAGGTTGTAAATTACTAAGAAAACAATAACCATTTATGCGGTTTTTTGTAAAAACTAAATAATTTCACAACTTTTTATTTGTTTTGTTTGATTTATATCTGATTGTGAAGGTCAAAATGTATTTTACAACTACTAATTTAATTCCATGTAACAAATTTAATTTGGTTTTATTTAAAATGTGAAAACATTTCAACATAATTTAGTTGTTTTATTTCATTTCATTTACTTAATTGATGTAATTTTTGTATAATTCAATTAAAACATTTTAATTTTTCTTTTAATTCATTTCAACAACTACTGATTGAAATTAAATTATTTCCAACTTGCAAAAAACTGAGGTCAAATTTAATTTATTTTGTTTTTTGGCTTCTTTTTCTGATGATCAATTAATGATGATCAATTTTGTGTGGTTTTTATATAAAAGATACGCGGCAAAAATTGCAGACTTTAAATACGTGATTTAAATTTCTATTTTTCACTTTTTTTTGAGTTTGTTTAAAATTAGCTTAATATAAACTTAAGCTTTAACTTTTTTTTTTTAGTTGGGAAGTTTTTCAAAATAATGTCAATCTTATTTTTATTTTAGCAACAATCTAAGTACTTTGTGTCATTATTATGGAATTTAATGTTTTAAATTTATTATGTGTATTTACATTTATTTAGAATGTTTGTGTACAGTTACAACCATTTAAATTTTCCAAGAGTAAACTTTTTATAAAAGTTTAATCTTAAATATTTATTTTGGTTCTTTAAAAAAGTTAAATAAAAAAATTTGTTTTATAATATATTAAAGTATATAATAAAGTGTACAGTTGAAAACCATTTTATGACTATTTCAGCTTTAATTTCTAAAACCAAACAATCTTTAGAAACAATAACTGATAATATAAAAAAAGTATTTCCTTAAAACGGTCCTCAAGTGCTTGTGTATAGAATTAATAAGTATTGTATAATTTACTTATTATTAATTAGTTACTAAACTATCAAGAAATTTAAACTCAAACTCAAATTCAAACAACAAATCAAGTTTCATAAATATATAATACAATATACAAATAATCTTAAAACAACTAATATGGCAAACGCAAACGTTTAATTACTTCAAAATTAACATTAAGGCCATTCCAAAGCAGTTTATACTTTGTAGTTTTATATTAATAAACTATTTAAACTCATATTTTATTTTAAAATTCAATTAATATAAAATAACAGGGTTGCCACTTATTTTTTCAAATTTTTTTCCAGGTTTTTAAAAGTACACATTTTTGGGTCTATTTTTAGTTTTAACTTAATTTCTATTATTGAAACTGTGTTAAATAGAATGAAAGCATTGAAAAGATACTGTAAGGATACTTTAGATGTGTTTTTAATAAAAAACAAATTTTGATGATGACAAAAAATCTTAATTATATAATAGATTTTTTGTGTCAAATTTTTACAACTGAAAATGTTAAAGGTTTTTCCAAATAAACTTAAAAAAAACTTAAAAAAATTCCAGGTTTTTCCAGGTAAAGTGGCAAACCTGGAATAACTATTACTTATGTTTTGCAGTTTCATATTAACAAACAACTCAAAAATATAATTTTCACAACAAATAAATAAATTAATAATAAATAAAATAAAAAACAACAAACGTTTGTTTTCCTGCTGCTTGTCCGACTGTGACGCGACTGGCGCTTGTGACGTCACTTCTTTCTGTGACGTCACAACCTCTTCTTTCTGCCGGTTGGTGTTCAGCTGGAACTCCTTGAGCTTTTCTCTCTTGTGCTTTATGACGTCGGGCATGCAGGCGTCGATCAGCGAGAGCGATTCTCTCATCGTGCCTTCTAACAAGGTTCCGTCCTTAAAAAAATAAAAATAAATATTATTTTTTATTTAATTTGTTTAAATTAATTTATTAAGGAGAGAAATTCAGTTCTAATCTTCTTCTAATAAGGTTCCGTTAAATTGCATTAAAAAGTTTAATATAATTATTCTAATTATTTTATTTAATAAATTATTTATTACGGAGAGCGATTCTCTCATCGTGCCTCCTGATAATTAATTATAAATTAATACATTTTGTTTATTTATTTTATCTACCTGAACTAATTTGTTTTTAATACGTACTATACTTCTTTTTGGCAAGTATAATAATGGCTAATAAGCTTTGTATAACACTTCTTTTGAGGTTTTGCTCTGAACTTTTTTTTTTACCTTGAGTTAATTTTTTACACAATTATTATTAGTATGGCAATTTTAAACAGTTTTTGACAGTATTCAAATGGTCTAAAATGGAAGAAAGATACTGGTTTTTAACAATTTGGTTTGTTTAGTTCTTGTAAGTTAAGTTATTTTTTAAACTAGCCATACAGATTAAAGGCAGGACTTTTCGCATTAAAAATAGTTTTTGTAAAATACTCTCTTTTTTCTAATAGAGTAATAAAAGAACCTTATAAAAACTTTTGCACAACTTAAAGTACTTAAGTCTTTTTGAAGTAGTTAAATAAACTTAAATTGCTCAGGTAGTTTATTAAATTGAAATTTTCTAAGGGTGCTGTAAAGTTTATATTTAATATCATAAGTTGTATAACTACATGAACAGAATACTAATGTTGTTAAATTACTATAAAAATTATTAAGTTGTTAAAATTTAATAGCATATTAGTTACAAGGGAAATACAAGATATATACATATAAATTTTATGTGATTTTAATTAATACCAATTCATAAACTTATATACAAATGTACTTTTTGTTAAAAAGTGAGTTACCAAATCAAATTCTAATAAACTTAGCCTGCTAACTATTTAAGATTGATTATTTTTGAAGTGACAATGATGAATTGAATATACAAAATTCTATTTTTAGTTTTGCAAAGATGTCAGTACTGATAGATAAGTTACAAAGTATTTCGAAATATATTTGAAAACAAGCTTGCTGTTTTTTTCTTCTTTTTAAAGAAACGCAAAAAAATTACTAAAACTCTTATCAAAACTTCATTTTATCAAAGTATGTAAATCAATAACAATATTTTTTTATGTTTAACTTATTTAAAATACAAAGTATAATTATTTAGCGTTTTAACTTTTTTAATATTAGCAAATTTTATTTCAAATGATTTCGAATTTAAATATTAAAATATTTACAAACAGTACAGTCAAACTCTCTTAATTTTCTTTAAAAACGATTTTTAACTTATAACTCTTAACATAACTTTATATAATTGCTTTTGTAATTAACTGACATTTAATCAACTTTATATAAGTCAACAAAATTAACTTGACTGTTTTTAAAAACACTAAGTTAAGTTTGTTTATTATGTCTATTTAATCACAGATTGAAAATATATGTTTTAAATGATATGCTAATTATATATGTAATACTTGGTAGTTTTTACAAATTTAGAAAAATACTTAAGTACCACATAAATTAAGATATACTAGAACCCTTAAATATTTATTGTTTAAACCTTTGAAAATCTATACTGACTAAACAGTTTACTAAACAATTTTTTTACACAAATAATACAGCATTATTTTTCATTCAGAATGTATAACATTTTCTACATCTAATAGTTTAATAAAGATTTTTTGATTGATGTATTTGAAAAAGTTTCAAGTAATTCAGCAACATATATATGTTATTAAAATTATGAATAGAAAATAATGTTTTGCTCCATTAATCTTCTTAACGCAACATTGCTATATATTATTGCAATAATTTACGTAATTCAATAACTTACAAAGTATTTGTGCAATTGAAAACTATTTATAGCTCAAAATAGTAGTAATGATTTTTTGTACCAGCTTACAATTTACACATATTCCAAATCAAAAAGTCAGCTTCAAATAGATGATTTATAGTAAAAATTTTACAAATTTTATTTTCTTGTTGCCTATTTATCACAAAATTATGAAGTTTAAAAGTAACTTGGCATTTTAAGAATAACAAGCCAATATTATAAATGCAAAAGTAAATTTTTGTAGTTCCACGGTTTTTCTTTGATACTTAAATTAAAACACCATTCATTGTACTTTTATCATATCTGACTAAATTTACACAATACAAGCTGTTTGTAAAACAACCTATGTAGAAAAAAAAGGTCAATGAATTTTACAAGGAACAATTTAACACATATATAATATCAAAATTAAAAAGGTAAAGCTTTTTAATTGCATGACTAATTTTGATACTAACATTAACATCATTCATCAAGTTAAAAATATGTTACATTTTACAAAAAAAAAAATAAAAAAGTTACACGATTAAAAATTTAGGCATAATAACACGTGTGTAAAAAATTCATGGAATTAAAAAAAAACGTAAAACATCCAACATTCTGAGGTCAGAACAATATTTTCATGTTTCGAAATCTAATGGTTAACCTCAAAAACCAATTATCCATGGTTGAAAATTGAACTTTTATTAAAAGACACGTGAATTTATTAATGAAAAACAAGTTCTCTTTTTTTGGAATAGAACATTTTTTGTCTTTTTTAGGTTTTTCCATTGGTTTTAAAGTAAAACAGATTATAAAGAATTCAAAAAGGCGTGTTCTTTTTATAATATTTTTTTAATTGAGATAATACAGGTTGACAGATTAATTTTTTTTTAGCATAAAAATTTCAATTTAGTATATTTTAATAATTTTTAATTGAATAAAAACCTATACAATACATTTGCAGTCTATTAAAGACTTTGAACAATAAATAATCTTATTTTTAATGTAAATTTGGGTTACCTAATATATTTATTGATAAAAATCAGACCACATACCAGTTAATAATAATATAAATAAATAATTTTTTTTTTATAAGTTTATTACACTTTTATGGACTATCTTTTTATAAATATGAAAATTATTGATTTTAAATTTAAAGAAGAATATTTTTAAATGACTAATACAAACATGAAAAAACTATTTAAATTCTTAAAGTTAAACTCTAATAGAGATTTACATAGCATTTGGAACTTATTACTATCAGATTACTCATTTTTTTTATATTTAGCCTGGAATCAATATTGATTGAGGAAGAGCACCCGAAGTTAAGTACTCAAATAGCATTAAATTGAAAAGCAAAATTATCAACAATTTATTAACAAATACATCTTTACTTTACTTTTGCTTGCTAAAGTTAGTGTTTATTTTAATTTGTCCATACGTCATAAACCCATACGTAAAATAGGTTAAGATATAAATGTTCTTAATTTCTGCTGTATTATCAATTTACCTCATTTGCATAATGTAATAAATGAAATCGTTTACAAAAACTTACAACTGCAGCTGACCCAATTTTTTTTAGCAAATTAATCTTTTTCATTGTTTAAACCCGATCATTGATAAAGAATATTGTTTACCAAAAAATAAAGAAATTTTATACCAATTTATCATCATTGTTCGAATAATTCTCAATAAAAAAAGTTACACTGAATAATAAAAACTCATTCAAATTAAATTTGCCCAGGGAGTGTTCTTAAATGACACACAAAAAAATACGTTGTTGAACAAATAACAACTACATAGTAAATTATATTTTTTATAAAAAATTGTTACTTGTTCTGGACACGTGTAATAAAATGTTCCTAGTAGAAACTTCACAGACTGTAGTAAAACATTGATGTTACAAATTTTTCAAATTTTTTATATTACGTAAAAAATTAATAAAGTAAAGTAACTTTTAAGTCATTTTTTTTATTAGTAGCAACTTAAAATGAGAATACAATGACCTTGAAATTCACAATAATTTTTTAACAACGTTTGTTATACTTGTAGGAGATTGTATATTTTGATAAATACTAATTACGTAAGATTTTATCTAATAAATATCAACTACATAGTAAATATAATTTTTTATTATCGAAAAATGTTACACATTCTGTACACGTGTTAAAATAAGTTTAAAAGTTTACTACATAATAAAACATTCTAGCTAACAACTCATATATAGTAGTAAAACATTAGTGTTACATACAAATACTCTGCATTTTAATATTACGTAAAACATTGATATGGTACAGTCAATTTCCAGCAAATATTTGAAATTTAAGTTTAGTTAAATATTTACCAAATGTTTTACGTTTTAATATTACGTAAAAATCTTATATGTAATAAAATTACTTTTCAGCATATATTTTATTATTTGTAGCAACTTAAAATGATATATAATGACCTTGAAACTCACAAACTTACAATAAATTATTCACAACGTTTGTTATATTTGTAGGCGTTTGTATCTTTTGATAAATACTAATTACGTAAGATTTTATCGACATTGGTTAAACACGTTTTATTTTACACGTGTTCAAAATACAAGCTACATATTTTCAATTTAATTCGTCTGGCTTGTAGTATATTTAGTATTATATTTACTGTGAATTTCACTTAATAACATAAACTCATATTTTTTACCTGAAAACAATATTTCAAACACGTTTCAAGTTACAATTCTTAATGTTACAAGTTACAACTTTTCAATTTAATTTTTATACCATGTAATACATTAAGTAGCATATTTACTATCTATTGTTCTTTGCTGTAGTAAAACGTTGTTGGAAAAACATAAATTAAAGTTTGTACGTGAAAGTTTTAAAGTTTTTCAAACTTGTTTAATTAATTATTCTTTTTAACTTTTGTAGTATGTAATTTCTTAATTTTATTATAAATATATACAAAATGATATGTTTAAACATTTATATGAAAATTCTGAAAGTTAAATGATAAATAATAATTAAAAATAATTACTGGAAAACACACGTAATACTTTATTCAATATATAATTTGCTTACATGCAACTTTAATGAATAATCTATTAAAAATCTTAAAATTTGGTTCAAAATTTCAAAAGTACAATCATTATAAATTTTTATATATAAAAAATAAAACCATAGTATAACTTGATATTTTAATTTTAAACTAGGTAAAACTTGTACGTATTTATCATTAATAAAGAATTTTCAAGGTTATCAAGTTGTTATACAAACACTTCAATATTTAAACAATTATGCTTTGCGACTAAATGACCTTTTATTTTTACATACACGACAGAATATTATTTTTTTGTACAGGGCTTAATAACTTTTGTTCGTGATTAATAAAACAAAATTGAGTTCATTCTTTTGTTTATTTTTTGTGTAAATCACACAAAAAGTTATTAAAAACTCCCTACAAAAGTAAATATTTAATTATTGTTACTAATCAAACATTAATAACGCTTTGAAGCATTACTAGAAATTTTAAGTTAAACAAACAATTCGGAATTTTGTAACCTCCTTTTTGGTGAATTAATCATTAACATGATTACTAGTTAAACATTATATGATTTTTCAAGGTTTACAACTTTGATGAACTAGTTGTATTACAAGTTATACTTTTTGTACTTTGGTATTTGTGCTTATATGTACTAACAAACAAACTACTTGCCATAAATACATTATTTTAAATTTCACTGTATCAACAACTTTTAAACTTTCAAGGTTTAAACGTTGTTTATTAAATGATTTTTTCTTCAAGTTTACAATTTTTATGTAATCAATAAACAAAACATTTCAACTCAGTAATAGTTATTTTAACTTTGATGTTTTATTCAGCTAAGATTAACATTATTTAAATAAAACAGCTACAACTATTTATACTTGTGATTTATAGTAAAGTAATTAAAACTATTAACGCATACAGAAATTATTAGCTTTTCTTCCAGACATATTGATACCATACTTTGTCTAGACTTTGAGTAAACAAACTGGACTTTTTTTTTATTATACCAAGTTGCATACATTGTTACATTACTAATATTACTTGTGTAATATAAAATGATTAAATATACTTTTTTAATTTAATTCTACCAATATTTAATTAAATTGTGCACAAACTGTATTATTAAAAAATTCTAATTTATTTGATTTTTTTTACATTTATCCTTCTGAATGGTATATAAGCTATAATAATTAACTAACTAGTTTTTGTTGAATTCCTTTGTTAACAGTATAACCAACATTTATAAATGTTTATTTTACACAATAATCATAAGACTCCATTCAGTTTCAACAACCTGAATTCTATTCTGAACAAATATAATAATTATCACATTATAGCTATTTATTTACCTCATCTAAACTGAGTTCTGTTTCAACATACTGGATTCCCTTCTGTATGATGGATATCAGAGCCGCTGGTGGAACCAATTTACCTTGGATGTTTGTTGAGGCGATTTGCGATTCCATGCCGAACATGTAAGCGCTGTGTTGGAATCCTGTTGAAAATAATAAATAATATAAAATTGTGTTCAAAAAAAATTAATTAAATAAAATTGTCTTGGAATCCTGTGAGAGAAAATTAATTTTATAAAAAAGAGTGTTAAAATACTGTTGAAAAAATTATAATAAAATAAAATTGTGGTGGGATCTTGTTAAAAATTTTAAAACATATAAAGTAGTTTTGAAATCATGTAGAAAGTTAATTAATAGTAGAATAAAATTGTGTGTGAACCCTATGAGAAAAAATAGTAATATAAAATAAAATTGTGATGGTATCTTGTTGAAAAAATTACTAATAAATTAAAATAGTTTTGGAATCCTATTGAAAGTTAATGAATTACATAAAAATGTGTTTGAATTATTTAAAAAAATAAAAATAAACTGTAAAGAGTTGAAATGGTGTGAAAATATTTTTAGATGTAAGTTAAAATAGTTATGTTATTAAAAATGTCCCCAAGAAAAAAAAAAACATCAAACAGGAAATCTTTCTTTGAAGCTGAATACTTATGATTTAGGTTTAAAATAATTTTGAAACTTGATTAAATAAAGTTAAAATTGATTTTATTTTAATAATATTAAGCCAAAAAAAAATTCAAGAGCAAATAAATTAAAAAAAACAATATGATTATAATGTTTTTAACATATTAAAAACACAGAAAACTTATATGCAAATACATTTTTTTCTTTAATGTTATGCAAACTGAAAATTTATTATTGTGAAATGACCTTCTAATAAAATCAATTTACTTGCGGTTTATTATATTGAAATGAAAGATCACTATTTCTACTTATGTTATAACATCTAGTATTTTATATATTTTCCAAAAATACTTTAGTATTTTTGAAAATATTTACTAATATAGCAAGTTTTATGTCTAACAAACAATTGAAATATTTATAATCAACCTTTTCAAATACAACTATTTTTAATTGACAGCCAAAACAGCTTTTTAAAATTTATTATAAAATATTTAATTTCAAATTTATAGCATTTATCATATTATTAATATTGTTGTACATTATCAACTTTTAGAATTTTATATGTAATTTACCGCAAATAAATAAATCATAAATAAAGTTTCATAGAAACTACAATTTTATTTATATATAATAAGAAAAATTTCTATAGGCAAACAAAATTTGAATATAAATTGCTGTGGTCATTGAAATATTAAATATTTCTGAGAAGATTTAGAAATTCAATAGCAAAATGAAACTGACAAACAGTTTTTAAACTTTCATCAAAAAATTTAATTATATATAAATATTAAATTTTACTTGATGTAGGTTCTAGTTTCAACACTATTAAAAAAGATATTTTATATATTTTTTCCTTTGATATGTATTATGTTTGTCCTAAGACTGTATAATACTTAGTTCTAATTTAGAACTTTTTTTTAATTTTAATTTTAGTTTTTTGTTATTGAACTTCCTTAGTTTCAAAAGAAAATTGAATTATTGATTTTTGTAAACAAATAAAAATTGCAAGATTTCAAGTTAAAAGGTTGATGGAGTTCATTTCTAATGCAAAAATTTATGCAAACTGAAAACGTGTTAGAGTAACGTTTACACGTGTATATTTCTGATTTAAAATCTTTATTTTGTGTTCCTTTTTTTCCCAAAGGTCATTTCTGCCAAAATAAAACAAAAAATCAATTTGGTTTTAATTAAGGGTTGTAAGTGTAGCTAGGAGAACAATTTTGAAATAAAATTTAAGTTACTAAAGGTTAAATTAAACTTTTTTAAAATAAAAACAAGCAGTTTTCTTAAAACATATACAAGTATAAAAAACTAAAAAAAATTAAGAATTACATTTTACAACAAGTTAAACATGTTTTAAAGCGTGATAAAATTTGTTTGAAACATTTTAGTTTTTTTAAAGGTCAATGTAGCAGTGCCAAAAATGAAAAGTTTCAATCAATAGTAAATGTGAAATCAATTTCAAACTTGACTTTTCTATTTAACATGAGTTTGTGTTACATTTAGAATCAGAAAGGTTTTCAGGTACATAAAATAACCAAACTTAGATTTCATCAACTTAAATTTGTTTGTGATATTTGAAAATAAAAAAAGAAATAAGGCAGAAATGTAAAAATAAGGAAAATAATATTGCAACAAACATATACTAAAAAAATTAACTGATATTATTTAAACTCATGACCTAAAAATAGTTTCAAATTTAATACCGTACTAAACTAAGCACCAACTTTGCTTTGAATAAACTGCAAAATTGCAGAAAAAACACATTTACTCCTTATCAAAAAGTGATCTGTGAAATTTACCAAAGTAAAAGAAACTATTTCAGTTTGCCTCACACATAGATGTTCATGTAACACAATACTATTATAGTGGAAAGAAATTGATATAATGTGAAAATAACCAAAAGTACTACATACCTGTAGTACTTACATACTACATTCCATGAACTTATTTTGGCAAAGAAATTTTTAAACACCACCTTCTCAGAACATGTTTTTATTGATTTTACGTGGCAAAAAAAAAGATGTATTACACAGAATACTTTTAAACATGTAACAGTTCTCAAAATGAGAAAAGTAAAACACATAACAAATAAAAAGTAACAGCGTAATTTTTTTTTACCAAAAATATATTTTTACTAAAATTGGGCATAAGATTGTGTAAGTAGATTAGAATTTATACATCACACATCAAAAAATTTTTGTACATTGACATCACACAACTTCACATAAAAAATGTGTTAAATGGGTTTTTAAATATAATTTTACATTTTATTAGTACATTAAAACATGTATTACAATATGTTTATTTTAAAAAATTAAACAAATTTTTTGAAGTTCATTCAAAATGTTGTGTAACTTTTAAACATGTAGCAAAACAAATATTCTTTCAGTTTCATGTTTATGTAAGTCAAATGTTTGTTTTAAAAATACCACGTCACTTACTTTTTTTGTGTGTGTCAACCTCAACTAGGTTGATTTAAAATATTTATTTTTAAATTTAAGAAACTATATAAAAATAATAAAATTTAAGAGTTTATTTTGGTTAAAAGGTTAGGATAAAAATTTTAAATATAAAATTTTGTTCATCTTAACTAAAAATTGGTATTTCATATTAATTTTACAACTTTATACACAAATAAATAAGGACTAGTTAGAGTTATTTTGGTTTACAATTAAAAAGATATTTTCAAGAAGAAAAATTATTAATCAACCTTGACTTTTATTTTTAATTAAATATTGTCGATCTTTAGTGGCAAAAAAAAACTTATATAACTTTATTTTTAGAGTTACTTATGTACAATTTGAATATAATTTGTAAGTAGCATATATGCGTAAGAAGTTTTAATGACTACTAAGGTTATTTTCACTAAAAATTTCATTTTTTATTGATATACTACTAGTATGTATACAATTTTTCACATTTCAATATTACAGGCTAGAAGTTTTACACATATGATTTTTTTTTTGTTTTTGCTTAAAATGTTTGAGATGAGCAAAAATAATAGAAAAACTTTGAAAACATTTACTAAACAAAAAGGTTAATATGTTTTAAATTTTGGTATGTTTATGATATTACTATTGTCCTGTGGATTTAAGTTGACCAAATGTTGTTTGTCAAAAAAATATTTTAACAACTATAGATCATGTGTTTTCAATTGTTTGATAAAAGTTGTTTAAAAAATTTAAATTTAAAAACCAAATTTTGAAAATTATTTTTAGGGACAACTAAGTTATAATAAACAAGCAGACATTCTCTCATAAACCACTGAAAGAATAATACTGGAAGAAAAAAAATTAAGCTTCTTATTGGTTTTAAAATACTTTAATGTATATATAATGTAGCTGTAACATCAGATGTTCCATTATACATACGGTGTCATGTTTATAATCTTAAAATTAGTTTTAATGTTTTTAAGCTTTTTAAGCCGTAAAAACAAACACAACTAAAATATTTTAGTAACTTTGGAATTTTTAAAACTATATTTAAATGAATAAACATAGAAATAACTTAAAACAACAAACATAGTACTTTAAATGGAATTTTGTAATATGCAATACAATGAACAAAAAGTGTTTTCAATGATTCTAAAATGAAACATATACACTTTTTCAAGAAATATTTTGAATATAGCTTTTTTTTTTGCAGTTTTCTAAAAGAAATAACTTTAAATTTTACATTTTTGTTCCTAAAATAAAACCCTATTTAAATAGAACTTTAAGTTTATAAACATGTCAGTTTTGTTGTTCTATTAAAACTGATACAGTAACAGTGTATCAATACTTAAAAAAACAGTAAGAAAATAAAAACTAAATTGAGCACATTTTGTTGCAAATGAAACCAGTTTTAATGTCATAATATTTCTATTTTCTCTATGTTAAATAAAAATCTGCAAATTTATATGTCCAAATTTATTTATTTAAATAAGCTCTTTACATTTCAGTAAATTGAGCAATCAAGACTTATAATTATATTATATCAATTGAAAAAACTAACCAGATTCCTGTAGGTATCTGTAAACCAGAAAATTAACTTCATCAGAAGTGATACTCATGCTTGTTGATGTGAGTAGTTAATTGAATTTTCAGTCAGTTTTTAACTTGAATCCAATAAACTTTATTCTACTTAATAATTTCTATTAATGTTTGTTGTATTAATCAATTTGTTTTTACTCATATAAAAGTTAATTAATTAAATTTTCAGTTGGTTTCAGTTTAATTTTGGAGAGTTGAACCCAAATAAACTTTATTTTACTTAAAAACTTTTTTTAGTAGTTGTGTATTAACTTATTTTGCTTTCATCAACACAAAAGAGTTTAAAAAAATTAAGTTAATTAAAATTATCTTTCTCCTAAAACATAATTTTTATTGAACATTTGCTGCAATTATCAAAAGTACTTCAAAAATTTAAACGAGGTGTTAAATTTGTAAGTTAAAGACAATTCTTTAATCTAGTACAAAACATTTGTTTAACTGGATCTGCTACAATTAATAAATGTTAAAATGATAAGTACTGTTTCAAAAAATCAAGCTAAGGCTTTTGTGAGTCATCACAAATCAAATAAGCTAATCTTTAATTTAACACTTTTAAAGCTTATTTATATGGTAATTAAAAATATACAACTTCAATTTAGCTAAAATGTTTTTAACAACACTAAAATCAGCTAAAAACAGTTTGAAACTGAACACAACTTAAAAAAGATTAAAAACATAAGCTGACATGGAATATATATATATATATAGATATATATATATATATATATATACATATAACTGAAGACTGGTTGTATAACAAAACTCACACAGATTAATAAAAATAGTTGTTTTGAAAGTTTGTTATAATCTTAAGCTTTTTAAAACGATTAGCAAAAAATATCTAATTACATGATATGCATGTTTAATATAATAACACAAATTAAAAAAAAAGATTATTTTTCAGACAGTGCATTCTTTTGTAATATGAACATTTCAGACTTTTGTTTGAATAGTTTTAATTTAAACTTTTAATACATAATTCATTTTGTATTATGTAACCTTATACTTAAGCTAATTAAGTTGTAATCTCAAAGTAGAATAATTTTCAAACTGAAAAGAACTAGATAATAAAACAATAAGTAGCATATGTATAATAAATGTTTTTTAATTATAATTGCAAGAAAGAATTAGAATAATGGATAGTAACCACTTTAAACTTTTGTTTTTTTTGATTAATTTATCTTATTTGTATGGTTTTATACAAAATTTTGTCATCTTAAAAATGTTTATGAATTTTTAACAAACTACTTTTTGCAAAAAACTAGTAAAAAAGTACCATCTGATATACAAGTCAGCCACTATTTTTTAAAAACTTTTTCCAGTTTTTTTGGTTTTCTTCCATGTCTTTTAGGAGTAAGTTTTCTTTTACCTTATTAGTAGAAAATCCAGTTATCAAAAAGAGTACACTTTCTATTAAAAATGTTTAAATAAAGATTCATAGAACTGTTTTTCATACATCTTTATAAATAAGCAAGGCAGTATTTTGCAGGTTTGCAAAATTTTTTTTCCTAAATTTCATTCAAATTTTCTGAGTTTCTTCCAGGTTTTTGAAAAACATGTTTATAGGTATATTTTTAGTTAAAAATTAAACTTAGATAAAATTGTCTTAAATAATATAACAACATTCAAAAGATGCTGTTCAGTTATTTTAAAGGTGCTTGTTAGTGAAAAAAATACATGTTAAAAAATACTTTTTATTTTATGGTAGATTTTTTGTATCTTATAGAACTTTTGTTAATTAACATGTAAAAATTCTTTATAATTCCAAATTTTCATTTGATTTTTGTTCAAAATTTCAAGATTTTCTGGGTTTATTTTTCAATTATCTCAAATGAGTCAAATTCCAGGTTTTTCTAGAATTTTTTTTGACTAAATTGTAAAACTCCAGTTTTTTTTAGGATCTCAGATTTTTTGGTAACCATGTATTTATGACAATTTGGTCGTAAATGTGACTCTTGACCAATATTGGGGGTTTAATCTTATGTATGATGTTAAACAGATTGAACTCTTAATTTGTAATTAAATTGGTGATTCAAGGGTCCTATTTGCAATGACCATACCAATCGATTGACCAATCAGAGCGTTCACATGTTTCTTTCTTTTTTTTAACCATTGATTAAATGAGAAATTAATTACACTCCAAAAAATTTTCCCAAAGAGGGTGATATCCCCTTTTTTCATTAATGAAGAATTGATTACACATGCAATACTTCTTCTTCCAAGGAAAGTGTATTTAGAATTTGTGGTCAAGATACATTTAACAGTGAATAGCTAAAATTTTAACAAATAAAAATTTGTTAATCTTTATCTAAAGTTCCAACATAAAACATTCTGGCAAAAAATGTCAGTTACAAATTTAATTAGAGGCAACATCCATAAAGTTCTCTGAAGGTTTTTAAGGTTTGTTCTTTGCAAATAACACTTAATTCTAATCACCTTAATTCTATCCAACTATAAGCAAAACACTAATTTTAAATGTATGTGTAAGTTTATTGATCAAAAAATGCTTAAAGATGCTAAAAAACACTTTGGTCCAATGACTTGGGTAAAAAAAAAACCTGTCAGTCATTGAAGTAATACCCTGTTTATGTTCTTTGTTTTCCATTTTTATAGTACTAATCTGTAAAAAGAATATATCTCTTTATACACTGAAAAAATGCCTTTAGCATAAAAGTAAAAAATAAAACATTTTACAGAATCTTTTAAGTGCTTTGCATAATAAAGTAGTACAAATTAAAAATAATTATGTTATTACTTTAATTTTTTTAAATAATCATAAAAAGTAAAACTAACAATCAACCTCATCAGTAACTGCTTTAACATAAAAAACTACAAACAATTTCAAAAAAAAACAAAAAGGTAAAATTTATATCTGAGCAAAAGTAAATTAACATACTTTAAATTTGTTAATTTTGTGAATTAAGTTTAATTAAAGTTAATTAAATTAAAAGTAATATCCAATTCATTATTTAGTATTCCAATTTGTTCTTAAACATAAACCTAACCAGGCATAACAGAAACTAATACCATATACTACAACAAAACTATTTATACTCAGCTGCAAACGTTCAAAATTCCCTTTTTCCCACTTCTGCACTAAAACCAAAGCTGAAAACCATTTTCTCTCCAACCGAAAAGCTCATTAGAGAATTTGGAGCTCTACACGCTAAAAAAGCGCTGCAACTTGCTGATGGCAAATAGACACGTCAGCTTTTAAAACCGTGTTTGAGTAACCTCTTTGACAAAAAATAGCTGCAAAAAAGAGTTTATGTAATCTAAAACGGTTTAAATTTATGTTGGTGAGCTACACTTTTAATTTTTGTTTAAGACTTAAAGTTCAGTTTTATTGATTAGCCTTTTAGACCTAAATTAAAAGCTTTATACAAACTTTTAAATACAATGTAAGTTTGTTTGAACAATTCTTTTTCAAAAACGATTGCTGCCTAAAAAAGTTTATGCAATGTGAAATGGTTTTAAATAATGTTGAATACAAGTTATTAAGATTCATTCCTATTTTTTACATGAAAACTTAAAATTCAACTCAGTTAGTTAACTTTTTCGATTCTGATTGAAGTTTTATAAAAGTTGTCAACTACAGTATGCTCTAAAGTCAACCATAATCCACCGGATAAGGGTTTTTTTCATGTTTGCTCAATACACCGCAAGCCAGAAAGAGAAGCTTAGCATTCAACAGCAGCAACTTTTCATCAGCTCAGAAAAGAAGAGAAGAGGTAAAAACGCGCTTTTTACAATTTTGCGCGTGTGTTTATTCTAAGCGCGCGCGCAACAGTGAACACACTCGCTTTACACAAAAAACGCGCTTGTAGTTTAAAATTAGCTCGCTCTATCTGGATTACTTTTTGTGTGAAATAAAATACTAGTTTTTGTAAATTTTTAGTTACAAAGTATTATTTCGTTCACAATCACCCCAAGCAAGCTTCTAATTTTTAATTTAAAAAAAGCGTTTAATTACAATATGGTTTATGTTTGGTTTATGTTTTTATTCTCAGAGCGCACATCTGACAAATACACGTTTAGTTGAATAAAAAACGCGCCACAAGTTTTAAATTAGAACCTTTTGGATTTAGTTTTACTCTGCCACCCAAAACGTGAGTTATAATTCTTAAAAAAGATCAGTTTTATACAAAACAAACTGTTACAAAATATAATTTAACATTGTTATGCAAAAATTAGTATTTAATAAAAACTTATTAAAACCTCAATGATAAGTTTAAAGTTACGCAATAATAAGACAAAAGTATATGTAGAACACCCATGGTAAATCCAACATGGTAACATCAAAACAAATGCTTTTGATTAAATTCTATTTAAAAAGCATGTTTTTATGAAAATGAACTTTCAACATTAAAAAACGCGCGTAAGAGGGTAAAACAATCCCGTTTGCGCATTTTTAACCAATGTTCTGCTTACAAGTATCTTAAAAACAGCTCACAATTTTTTACACGCAGAAATTTTCCACCTTCCACTTTTTGAGTTCACTCAAAATCGATAAAGCCCATTTTAGCCGCGTTCTTACGTGACTGCTCTACCCTCTTTTTTCAGCTCTCTCGCTTTTCTTGCCTTCTCTCACATTTAATGTTTTCCCATGCTTTGTAAAAGGGGGTTTTCCGATTTTGATTAAAATGTTGCACAATGCTAACTGGAGCGTATAGTTTAATGCTGGCAGTTATGAGCTTGCATGTCATTTATGATAATTTACTGATATTTAACAAAACACCATAACTACCACTACTTTATATATATATACTTTTTGTAAAGTCACTAAAGCTTTTATGGTATTGCCATTTGAGACATGTGGCAGTAACACTTCCATCAGCTTATAATCTTATGATACTCCACTTTCAAACAAATCTAAATATAAATAGTACTATTAAAACTGCTTGCACCTAATATTAAAGCCTAGATTTCCATGTTTTTCTATTTGTAAACTCGCAAACTCTAGTTGAGTTTAAATTTTTTAAGCAAATTTGATAAAACAATCTTAAGAATTATACGAATTAAAAAATAAATAACTGCTTCCTATTGCTATTTTTAACTGTTATCGAGTTTTCTTTAAGCTTTTAAACAACTTACTCAAATTTGTTTTAATAAATCATCAAAGTCTTTCAACGTTTGGTTTTCATGACTAAAAAATTTTTAAATAATTATTACCGGTTTTAGCTACAAACTGAAATCTCTGTGAAGCGTATTAAGAGACAATTTATCAGTGTTAAATAAAAAGTAAAACTGACACCAGTTATTATGATTAAACTGTAAATTACCACAAGTTTTTATACAGACTTGGTTTTTAACCAGTTGAGTGTAGAAGAAAACTTTTTGATAACTTCTGTTTAATATTTCAGCAATTTTCAGCAAAAAAAAACCTAAACTATAACTGCTTTTTTTTACTAGCTTTTTCTAGTAATTAGGGTTCTCAAGAAAATGCATTTTTTTTAAATATTTTCGAACACGTTTAAACAACTAAAACAATTTTAAACATATAAAACCGGTCAAAACACAGTTAGATTTAGTAATGCTAACAATTAAATAAAAAATATTTAGTTTAGTGTGATTAACATCAAATCTAGTTTTGAGAGTTCAAGCATGAAAATTTAAACTTAAATTGATTATTTACATTGTCAGTTTTTAAAATATTAACTTAAACTTTAGCACTACAGAAAATGTTCATTCAAGCGTTAATACAATAGCCACTGAAATTTTATACTACCTTAAATTTTATTACAAAATTTCTTCCGTATTAATAAATTTGAAAATTTAAAGACTTTAGAAACTAATTTTTATGAACATAAGTTGATCACCTCATTTATAGGCATTTTATGATTAAATATAAAAAACTACTGTTTTATTAATTATGATTCAATCTGAAAAACTTTAAACTTTTTACAATATTTGTTACTACTATAACTTTATCAACTAATTTTGAAATTTTTTATGGTTTAATTTAAAACAGCCACTGCTTTAAATTATTAGAATTTATTGCAAATGCTTTTTCTTAAACTTTAACCTCATACTTCTAACATCGAATAAAAACGAATATCAATATTTTAATTCTGCTTACATGTTATATTTTATTTTACTTCACTTTATTTTGCTTTGCTTGATTTATTTTACCAAACAAATATTTACAATTAACTTATAGTAAATGATTAAATACGTTAGACAGGTAAAACAAGTAGAGTCAAAATATTTAATTTTTTTCTATCAAGGTTGTAGATTTAAACTTGTTTTATTTATGTTCTGTTTTTTATAAATATTTTTATAATTAAAATTTTACAGCACTATTTTTATAATTTAGCTTAAAGTAAATATACTAAAAAAAATCCAAATAATATGACATAAAATCAAATTGACACCTAAAACCTCTTAACATATTAAAAATTCAATAAAAATTATAAAAAAAAAGCTTTGGAATAAGCTAACAATTTTGTTAATAACATATAGAACTGATCGAAAGTTACCCTTTCAATTTTTTTTGCTAAAATAATAATTCACAAATAAACTAGCTATAGTATTAAAGTAAAAAAAAAAACAGTTATGCATTAACCCAAAGTGTAGAAAATGTTTTTCTTTGTATAGAATAAAAGTAAAAAGTTATGTAAGATTAACAACTTACACTCAAGTTGGTTGTTTTTCTTTGTTGAATTGTTTAAACACTTAAGCTGTCTGTGAGCTGCAGTTTACTACTGTTTTCACAAAAACTTCATTAATCTTTAATATATATTGTTTAGGCACCTGTTTAATATAACTTTTCAAATTTGAATTTAACACAAAATATAAATTATCAATATGAATTGCAGTCACTCTTATTTATATAAAACAGACAGTGATAAATTGATAAATATAATTTAAATACATGAAGCTATGTAAGTTTTATGATACATATAAATTAAACGTAAAATGTTTAAATAACATATTATATTACATTTTGAACGTTTTTTGAGTTTGTTGAAGTTGTTTAAATAATTTAAATTCTTCATATTGATGGAAACAATTGAAACTTACAAATGTTAAATAATTTACTGAGTTCATTGACTTTTCTGACCCAACTGTAGATTATTTCTCAGCTTGAACTAAACTTTCTTTTATTGTTAAAACTAGTTTGTAGGAGACACATAAATTATTAAAAAATATTTTTTCACATTTTTTTAGTGTTCATTATATACAAGCTTGTTTAAAAACTACATATAAAATTTTATAAACTAGTCCTAGAGTGTAAAAGTTACATTTTTGAATTATAATTACAATTTTCAGTAAAACTGTGATAAAAAAACACTTAGAGTAGTTGTAATTGTAATTTAAAATATTGTTAAAATTGATAGTTTTACAACACAGCACAATGTTTAAAAACTTTTTATTAAAGAAAATTTATTTTGTTAGATAGAGTGATTTCTGAAGAACTAAAAAAAAACTTATTAATGAATTCATCTCAGTTAAAAGTGAAAAAGTATTTCCTGTACATTTCATATCTACGTTTCCTGTTATTGTTTCTTAAAATAAATTTAAATTTTTACTCATGTATTCGTTCATGTGATTTTGTATAAGCTAATTAAAATTTGTAGTCTTAACTAAAATTTTTTGTAAAAAATAAGTTTAAAAATAGTTACAGGTAAAGTAAATAAGAGTTTTGTTTTACTCATCAAGTTGGATTTTTTTTGTACTTGTATAAAAATGTATTGCTACAATGTTTTGTAATCTTCAAAAATAAACTTGGCTCAAAGAAAAAGTTTTTAGTTGATACTACTATATTGAATTTTAGCTCTTGAATCGCGAATTTAATTATTTTTAAACATTAAAACCTAAATTTTAATGATGTTTTTTTAATTTTTACGCAAACCCATAATTTTTTAAGTCATTTTAAGCGTATTGTATACAATTGACTTAAAAAGTTTTATTTTAAACAGACATTTCAAATATCCAAACATGTTTAGCAAGATTTTACTTAAAAATTTCCATTTAACCAACGAAATAAATTTTTTAATATCCCGTAACACTTCTTTTTATCCAACTTTCAAAAAAACTTAAATTAAAATTAGGTTTCACCTTATATTTCAAATACTTCCCATACAAATTAAGCTAAATTAGCAAAACCTTTTTAAAACTTTACTTTTACAGAATGAAACTTTATAAATTTTACAATATCAATTAGTGTGTCAAGAACAATCTTAAATTTCAAATTTAAGTAATAAAAAATTCAAGAAAATAGATGAGTCATTATTAGTTTTCTAACATTTAAATTAGCATTTATCTAATTAGCATAAACTCGACTGTTACATTATGAAACTTTATAAAGTTTAAAATACCAATCAGTGTGTCAAATACAATCTTAAATTTCATTAATAATTGTGCAATAATATAAATTTCAAGAAAGTAAATGACTCATTATGCAAATTTTATCATTTAAATGCAAAATAGCGTGTAATCTAATACTTTGTTATGAAAACTTACCTTAGCTTTTATTGTTAAAGTTTTAAAAAGTATTTAAACTGTTTAAAAGATTGAAAATTTATTTATTTATTTATATATTCAAATAAGTTTTTTTAACAGATTTTAAAAATAAGAAATTACTATTTCACATTTCTAATTTTTTTGCAGAACTTTAGTTAGTTTTTTGGTTTTTTACCAACTAAAGCATGTTAAGCGTTGCAAAATATTTCGGAAAAATATGATTAGTCAATACTTGTATTTTTTAAATTCCACAATTAAACATAAAAGTTTATTTTTGTTTAAAAAAGAATGAAAATCTCAAACTTTCAGTAGAAAACATTACACTGCAAATTTCAAACCGGCTTCAAATAGCAAATATTGTGACGTCACACTAATGAGACGCTTTTTATTCTTTTTATTGTTGTGACGTCACAATCAACACGCTGCGCGATAACGTCGATGTTGCGCAACCGAAAAGTTTCAAACTTTTTCACAATGGGCGAATTTGACATGTACGTCTGTTGTATAGCTAGCTATTAGCCAATAATAAAGCTACTTTTGATAATTGTATTATTATATTATTTAACTAGTTAAAAAAAAGTTTTTAAACTTTAGGATGTTTAGTTACACAAAGTAAATTATAAACTACTTATAGACTACATTTTACTTTTCAATTTTGAATAACTTGTATATTGGGCGAATTGTTCAGTTTAATTGTTGTTCAGCAAATCACTATCTTTCTCACGAGCATAAAGTTATTGTTATAGAAAAATTTATTAATTTTTCAAAAAACATAAAACTTTAATGTCAATTATTTTCCTTATCTTAAAAGCTATCTAATTTTTTTTTTTATTTTAGAGAACGCACCTTTGCCTTTAATTTAAAAAAAAAAATATTTAATTTGGGGTTGGAATTATTTCATGGGGTCCCTCCAAAAATAAAGGTTTTTTTTTTTCGTTTTTTTTTATCAAATGGTATTAGAACCAAAAATAAATATTTTTTTTTAATTTTTTTTTTTGACTTCCCTTAGTTTGCATGTTATAAAAACTCTTAAATAGTTATTTTATAAATAATGTTAATATCTTTTACGATTTGGCCCAAAATCAAAATGTAGTATATTACACTATCATTTGCCTTGGCCATTTCCTAGATAAAAAATTGATAAAAGGAAAAAAAAAAGTTAATAAGAATGTGAATTACATCAAACTAAATTAAAATAAAATAATTTAATTAAATTTGTTGTATATTCACATTCTTATTAACTTTTTTTTTCCTTTTATCAATTTTTTATCTAGGAAATGGCCAAGGCAAATGATAGTGTAATATACTACATTTTGATTTTGGGCCAAATCGTAAAAGATATTAACATTATTTATAAAATAACTATTTAAGAGTTTTTATAACATGCAAACTAAGGGAAGTCAAAAAAAAAAATTAAAAAAAAATATTTATTTTTGGTTCTAATACCATTTGATGAAAAAAAACGAAAAAAAACCTTTATTTTTGGAGGGACCCCATGAAATAATTCCAACCCCAAATTAAATATTTTTTTTTTTAAATTAAAGGCAAAGGTGCGTTCTCTAAAATAAAAAAAAAAATTTTAGATAGCTTTTAAGATAAGGAAAATAATTGACATTAAAGTTTTATGTTTTTTGAAAAATTAATAAATTTTCCTATAACAATAACTTTATGCTCGTATCTTTCTCTCATGGCTGGGTTATTTTAACAATGGGCGAAATTGACATATGTGGTTGGTCTGTTGTATAGCGAATATGTTAACAGCCAATTATAAAGCAGCTTCTCTTAATTGTTACATTTTTGACTTTTAAGTTGATTGAAAAGATTACTTTTTATTGTTTTTGAAGTGTTTAAATACTAAAAATATATAATATAGTACTTATCAATGAAATACAATTATGAAAAATTTATATATTGGGCGAATTGTATTCAGCCAATCACTATCTTTCTTTCTTAATAATTGACTTTTGTGGATTTCGAGTAAAAAATATACTCATTTGTTTTCAAAGGTTTCCACTTTACAACACCCAATTTAATATCTTTTTGTTAACAACGTATCATATCTGATTGAATAATCATGATTAATTTTTTTTTAATAATTGGCGAAATTAACATATTTAGTTAAAGTATAAGCTGTTATTATGAAATTTTTCTAATCTTAATTGACCTTTTTTATTTAAAAGTTTGTGGAAAAAATTGCTTTTTGAGCTTTTACGTTTTAAAACGTATGGTTGACTTTTTATTTGTAAAAAATACTGTCTAACTCTTGTTTGTGATGGTTGAATAACTTCTATATTAGGCGAATTTGTTGTTTCAGTTGAATGGTGGTATATATATCAATTGGTCATTTATAGAGCTTCTCTTTATTCTTATAATTTTTAACTATTACATTTATGAAAAAAATATAAATTTGAATTTTAAGGATTTAGATTACGAAAAGTAAATTATCAAAAAACTATAGTTCACATATCTTGTCGAATTTTCATATATCAAGATTTAATAACTTTTAAATTTAGCGAAATGTTAATTGAGCTGAATTGTGTTTAGTCAATTGTAGACTGTTTACCTTCGTAATGTGATTTTCAACTTTTAGGTTGGTTATAATTTTTTTTTTTAATTACTTAAAATAAACCAAGGTTTTTTAACTAGCACAACACCTTATCGAGTTTTTGTTTGTAACGGTTGAATGAATTCTCTATTGGGCGAAATTTACTTTTCTCAGTTGATTTCAATCTTTAATAATATGTACTCATCGTTTTAAATTTGTATACCGTACAAATGTTATATAGTTTTAATAGACCTGTTTTAAACTTTTAAAAGTTTTACCCATATCTAACAGGTATAAACTAAACAGACTAACACTTTACTTTTAAATTTTTTTATAAAAGTTAATTTAAAAGGATTAGTTATATTGTTAAAGTGTTGATTTTGAAAATTTTCCGGCTACAAACTCATTATTTAAATTTTCTTAGTTTTTGAAACAGCTGTGAAAAAACGCATGAAATTTCTTTGTCAAGGTTGAATAACTTTTCAATTGGGCGAATCTGCTCAACTCAGTAGGCAAGGTTGTTATCTCCAGTTGAATGAAAACTTGGCTGGATTTCCTTGTTTACTTTGCCTCTTTGGCTTGTATTTGATTTATTTTGCTTGTTTAAGAAAAAAAAAATTTAAGGAAATAACTAACTTATATAGCATGTAATTTTATAAAACTGTATAGCTATACTTAAACCAAAACAAACTAATCTTAAGTTGAAAAACTTGTTTGAAAAATTGAGGTTTTATTCTTATTTTACTACATAAAACGGATTGATTAATGTTTTATTTTGTGTCTATCAGTTCAAAACTTGTTTTGTATCTAATTGTTCAAGTTTTTTAATTTATAATAGAAAAATAAAAGTATTATGTATTTGTTAGTTAAACTGAACTCACAAAACTATTCAAGGTTTGCTGAATTTTTTTTTTAAACATCAAATTTTAGTTTTATCAGTGGAATAAACCTCTTGACAGAATTATGCTTTTGTATCTTTTAATAATTCAGAAACTTATTACTTTAACTTTTGTTAACAAAGCAGATATACTGTTGAATATAAACTTTCAAGAAATCTGAAAAACATTAATTTTTTTTACTTAATGAATTCTAGACAATTAACTACTTTTTTTTTTGTTTTGAGGCAAGAAAATTGATTTTTTTAACGCAAACAAAGTTCACCAAAACTTTTAAAGTTTTTTTTGAGTAATTATCAACATTGTTTGCAATTTTTGTTTACTGAAAGAGTTTTAATCAACTAATCAACAGAAAAAGTTTTAGCTGTAAAATAGTTTTTGCTACAGTGTTTTTACTAGTTGTACATCAATTTTTTTTTGTGAACTTAATCTATGTTCAATAACCTTATAAAGTTCAAATGAACTTAGAAAACTTATTCTGTTCGAACTTAAATTGATAGGCTGGTTATCTCATAAAAAGATTTGTTTTTGTACCCATTATGACTTTTTTTTTACATCAATGCCATTGAAAGTTGAATAAATGTACTAAAAGAACTTTTAGCTACTTATAATTAAAATACAAATTATAGAAATTTCTAAAAGCAAGTATAAAAAGTTAAAGGCTTAAATAAAATTTTGAGTAATGGTTAGAATACATAAATGTATTATTTTGTTAGCCGTTTCTTATTTGTTTAAATTTAAACAGTGTAAGCTTCTGAAAAACTTTTCGCCCAATCTTGTTCGCGGTTGAATGAACATGAGTATTTAAAAGTGATAAATTTGTTATTTAAATTGTCAGCAAGTTGTTTAGTTTGGCTTGTTTTTATTTTTGGATCATCAATTTTTGCAAACTAATGTATATTTGCACAAATCATAAAATTTATAACACCAAAGCTCAGCTTAACAGTTTTAACAATTATTCATGTCTAAAAGTTATTTTTCCAATTTTGTAAAATCACTAATCTTTTGTCTGTTAATTCACTTTGTATAAAGTCTCCTTTTGAATTTGACTTATGAATTTAAAAATCTCAAAAATGTAGTTGAAACCGTATTGAAAAATAATTATTTTTTAATAAGCAAAAATTTTTGTTAAAACTTAGGGTTAGATTTTCTTAGTTCTACCTTAATTCTGCCTATATACTTTATTGATTTTTAACATTGATTTATTATTGATTTCAAAAAAAGAGTAAAAATTCTAAAAAAAAGTATTATGTAAAACAAGTGATAAATTATGTTCTTACTAGCTTGTATAGTTTTAAAATCGGTTTCTTTTTTTTATGGACATTTCTTAAACTAAAAATAATCATACTCTACTAGATCTATTACTGAATTGGTTAAAATCTTTAGCATAGCATGAAATAACATTTAATTAAGTTTTATTTTTAATTTTTTAGATAGTATTTATAACATTTAAATGTTAAAAGAACTTTCATGTAAATTATTTAAGACACTTTCGATACAAAATAAACGCATATTTTTTGAAACATACAAGTTTTATATCTATTTAGTACAGTAGTTTAGTTACTTTTTAATTAATCCCTATTTATTAGTCAGTTTAAATTTTTAATGTGTTTTATTAAAGAAGCTACTTTTGTATTATATTATTACACAGTTAAACAGAAATGTTACAAAAAACTTAACAAATTTTCTAACCACGAAAAAATCAATCTATCTTAACAAATTTTAGAAAAAAAGCTCATAAATATGATTTATAGCCCTAGTGTGGAAAAAAAAAGGTTCAATCCCGGGTTGAGGCAAATTTTGCTGTAACCTAATTTAGAGATAAATATCATTAATTTTATTATCAATAAATGTTTAGCTTACAAACTATTATTGTTAATTCTGTTATAATGATAGAAGTATAAAATAAAAAATCTAATCAGAATATAGTTCAGAGGTCAAAAATTAAACTGAAATCTTTCTTCCGTTCCTTATCTTTTAATGAAAACCGTCATGAAAAAAATCGAAAAAAATATTCAACTAAAACTTTTAAACGAGCTGTTTATTTAATTTAAGTGATTAAAAAAACTATGATCAACTTATTACATTTTTGTTGTGAAAACTTAGTTATTTATAAAATTATAAAAAATAAGATGGCCTATAAACAAATATTACTTACTGAATACTTTTAAAAGGGCATTTATTAAAAAAATACTTGCACGTATAGTTTAAATATAAAAAAAAATTATAATAATTATTAACTTTTTAAACCTTTTACCTGAAAAACTACTTTAACTTAAACAAAGTTTGACTTTTATACACATAAAATAAAGAAAAAAGTTTTATAATTTGTACCAATCTATAACAAAAATTGTTTTGCAAAGTACATTAGTTAAGTAGTGTTTGAACAATCATTATAAGTTGAAAATATGTTATAACCGTTAAGTACTGAAGTGATTATCTATAAAATCGATGATATTAAGGTTAGTTGAAATATCAACTTTACACAAAATTTATACGATAAATTTTAAAAAACTAATGTTTTAATTAGTTTAAACTGTTTTTAAACAAGCAAAAATTAATAAAACTTGCATTAAAAAACAGACCACGCCGGGACTCGAACCCGGAATCTTCTGATTAGGAGTCAGACGCCTTATCCATTAGGCCACGCAGTCACTTGTATGAAGGAGGTTTATTGCGTATATAAAGGCTTAAACGCGGTATAGAAGTTTAATGCGAGAGAATTTTTCCTCCTTTAATTATTTGCTACACACTAGCTTTATTTGAATTTTATCATACACGTCTCTTACACAATAAGTTGTTATTCTAAGATTTGTTATTTATACAATATCTATAATTGGAAAAAAAATATCACTAAATACTTATAAAATACTCTGTTTATCATTATTACTTCTAATATTCATATTCTGTTACTATTTACTATTATTAACTCTACTACTACTTATTGTTTGTTATATCTTAATAAGTGTACTCTATTACTTATAAATTAATTCCAATCACTGATAAAGTTGTTTAATTGTTTGCAATTGTTTAAGACAAGTGTTATAAAAAAGCTTAGAAGTTTTAAAAAGGCTATGTAATACTAAATATATTAATTTGAAATTTTGGTCAAAGTAAGTTGTTGTATTTATAACTTTGTCTTAAAAATAAATCTATGTTTACTATTACACTTCAAACTATAAGCTTATTTGTACTTATCAACATAAAAACTTTTGTAAAATATGTTAGATTAAAAAATGTAAAAATACTTAAAATTAAATATAAAGCTATTTATATATATATATATATATAACTTAAAAACATTTTGACCAAAAAATTACTATGCAACATATTTACTTAAAGAAATTTAGTTAAAGCTAGGAATATTTTTTAATTTTGATTGCTTTAAATTTTTTTTCTTTTCACTATCATGTGTTTCATAACTCATATAAAATAACTAAGATTATTTATTAGTTGCAAAAAGTAAAACTTTATATCAAAATAAATACTTTAAAGTATCAGCTGGACTCATATAAAATAAAGTTTAGTTAATATTTATAGAAATTCTGGTCAACAGAAAATAAACTATAATTCTAATTTTATTAAATACGACAAACTAACGTTCAAGCTTAAAAACTTAATATGAAAATACCCTCTCAAAAACTATTGCTGTATATAGCTATGTTCTGTTTGAAATCTTTTGTACATAAATACTATTGTCATTTATTGATAACAAAATTTTCAAAAACTTAAAGCCCTTGTGTACAAATATTAAGAAAAGTTTAGTGATCAAATAATGTGCATAGATATTAACTTAACTAATACAGAAATTTTCTTGCACCTTATAATTCAAAATACTATTTTTTCAATTAGATATTTCTGATGGTTTTTGAAAAATAAAACATTTTTATCAGTAGTATTGCTAATAAAAACAAAATTAATTACTTCTAAAGCATAAGTTTAGCTATACACTATAAAAATAAAAAACAATTTTTTGTACTATTTTAAACTAGCCAATTGTTAATATTTCAAATATTTACAACAACTAAAGCATGCTTATATCTAGTAGAAACAGTAATGTTATAATCATGATTCATGAGTAAATATTATTTTGCAAAAAATTTTCATTTAATATAATCTATTTAAACTTTCCATTAAACTTTTTTGAGTATTTGCTACAAAACGTTTTCTGTAGCTCTTATTTTTTTTCCTGTAAATTATAAAAACAAAAAGTACATTCAAAAAAATTATTTCAAGCATTTAATAGCAATTTTTTTTCCAAAAAATATCAGTAAGATTTAGCCTAGCTTATCAACCAAATGATTCGAAAAGATATACTTGTTATAATGGTCTTGACAAGTTTCTAACTTTATTAACTTTTTTTGATTATATGTAGAAAATTTAGAAATGTTATTTTTTTAAAGCTTTTAACTTTTTACCTTTATTATGTAAATGTCTTTGCAACAAAAATTCAGAAACTACTTATCTTTTTCGATATTCATAATGAGTTTATATAGTAAACATATAGTTTGTATAAAAATTTTGAAAAAGGATTTGGAACTTTTAGATTAAGATTTTATAATAAACTTATCTTTTTTAGTTAATGAAGTTTGTTGTGTTAACTGTGAACATAATTCTTAATACCTTAATGGACGAAAATAACACCAACCTAATAGTTTTAAAGATGATCAGAATTTAAATACCTAGAAAATTCAAATTGTAACAAAATACTTTGTTTACATTTTAAGTTTTTTGGTTGAAAAAACTTTATTTTAACTTTTGTAAGTTGAAATTCTTACTTATAAAATCTGCTGGTTTATAACAAATACTTCCGTTAGGCGATGCTGCAGAGCAAATACATGACAAGCATAGCATTTCTTGAATTAAAAAAAAAGTGTTTTGTGTAATTAATAATTTTCATTGAACGAAAAAAAAAACGCTCAAAATAGTTGGTTTTAGGACCAGGTGAACAAAAAACCTTTCAGTTATAACATTAATAATTATTTATTGAATTAAAAAAAAATGGTTTATGTAACTAATAATGTTCATTGAACGAAAAAAAAGCGCTCAAAATAAGTGGTCTTAGTACCTGGTGTACAATAAACCTTTCATTAAATAATCTTGAATTATTAATAATTTGTGTATAGGTAGTAGCAATGAAACTATTTCTATTAAGTATATAGAAAATAAATTTTTAACTTATTAAAACAATAAGTAACTTAAATTTTAGTAACTTGTTATGTTAGATTTTAGTTGTGAAACTACCATTAAACTATTTATAGACTAGAAGTTACAAAAAAATATGTAAGTTTTATATAAAACACAAAAAGTTCTATCAATTTTTTATAGAAAAATGTTGAAATATTTAAGCAAATGTCAATTAATACCAGTAACTATTTAAGAAAGACTTTTCATACATTTTATTTGGTAGAAATACAGAAACAATAATGTTGAATGATAAAAAACACTTTGCAAAACTTATTATTACAAAGGGCTAAGCTAAATTGAAAACAAAGGTTATATACAATTTTAAAACTTATAAATTAAATTAATTTGTATTTTGTTTTAAGCAGTTCACAACTTTATATACAATAAAGAAATTAAAAGGCAAGCTTAAAAACTAAAAGTTGAAGAATTTTATTTACTCAACATATTTCTGTACAAATTTACATTTGAACGTTTTTCGTCGCAAAAAAAAAGAAAATAAAAGAAATTAAAAGAAAGTTAAAAAAATAAAATTCTGTACAAATATACAACGCCAAGGAATATGCAACAAAAATAAAAAGTTTTAAATTATATAATAATTTTTTTTGGTATAAAATGTGTATGATATTTTATTAAGTTTGTAATAAAACTTATTTTTATTAAAAACTACATTAGTTCGAAACTTAAGCAACTCTTTTTTATATTTGTAAATATTTTTATAAAAATTACTGTAGATTAGAAAAACTTAAAAAGTTAGAAAGCTGTATAGTATAAACTTACATATACTTTTGTCTCCTAAATATTTGAAAGCAACATAAATTAAAAAAAAGTTAAATAATTAAAGTAAGTGTTTACAAATTTACAAATAAGTTGTTAAGTATTTCATTATATAATAAAAACACAGTTTTTAATAAAAAAGTCTGTACAAATAAAAAAAAAAACCAAATGTTTAAACACTAAAATAAAAACAAAAAACTGGTTATTCACCATTCAAAATGCTTCTTTTATATACTCATAAAATATAACAAACACACAAATGTATTTTACAAAATCACATATTTTTTTATCTCACAAATATTAAAATAATTAAACTATATACAAATTTATAAGTCAGTCGTTAAGCATATTATTATAAATATAAAATTGAATCAAAAAAGTTACGTATCTAAATATTATATATTAAAACAACACAATAACTACAAAAATAAAAAATATACAAATACACCAATGCACAACTATGTACTCAAAAAACAAAATGAACATAGAAATACTATTTACAAATTTACAAGAGAAGTTTACAAGTATTCAATAAAAAAAAGAGCGAATGTAAGAAAAAAAATATATATTAACATGTTTATATTTTTCTTTTTTATAGTTATAAAGTAGAATTTTTAAATTTAACTTATACTCAAGTAAAATACTATAATTTTTGTTTTAAATAATACCCAATGCTAGTTATATATGTTTAAAGTTTTGTTATATTATATGTTATCAAAAACAATCTTGCAAGTTAAATTTTGAAATTTTTAAAACAGCGTTTCAGTTTTTTTTTGTGTTAAAAGGTTTTTAAACGAAATATAACTGCACAAAAGAATATTTAGAATTTTTTACAAATGTACCAATCAAAACCTTATATGAATAGCATTTAAAGTTATAAAATAAGTGATTATAGAATAAACCAAATTACAAAGGTTTTTTCATTTGGTTTTTAAAACTTTTTAAAAACTATTATATATTCATACCGAAGTATTTTAAAACTTTTCAATAACACAAGCGTAAAACTTTAAAACTAAGATGTTTTTAAACTGTTAAAATTACTTATGCTTGTTTGTGTAGTTCAATAATTTTTCGGGGTTTCATATTTTCTAAACTTTTTGTATGTCTGAAGAAAAATTTTCAATTTATAACAACAATAAATTCATTTACAAAGCGCTTTTTTGAAAAGTTTAACCAAGTTTTTAATTTGTAATATAAAACGTTAAGAAGACTTTTATTTAAAGTAATGTTTTTTTTTATTTAAATTTGTATTCTTAGTTTTTTAATAATTATTACTACTGATTTTACAAAAAGTTTTAACTTTACTATTTTTTTGTACTTGTTTTCCTTAATATTATTTTTAATTTAACATTTTTTTATTTAAGTATCACGATTTTAAAACATATAAGTTTAAAAAAGAATTTTATACTCACCAAAAGTTGTTCAGAATAAAACTAAGTTTCTGGATTTTTTAGGAAGAGACATTTTTAAATCGTTAGTTTTTGCTAAACGTTTTAGATAGTTCACTATAGGTTTCTGTTTTTTAAATATAGAAATTTTTAAGTACTATGTTGAACTAAATATTAAAAACTATGTATTAATAGACTAACTTTGTCTGAAATACACTAAGTATATATTTTTTTAATCTAAAACTTTAAAAATTTTTCAAAGTAACTTAAAAACTACTTACTACTTTTTACTAATTGTTTTCTTATTCATTCATATTAAAAGTTAGATTAAATAAAGTAACTAACTTGAAGATAATGCTCTTGCTAAAGTAGCAAGTAAAACAAAACTAGTGAACAAATTTTGAAGATTGTATTTTTCTAATTATTTTACAAAAGACTGTTTGTTGTTCAACTGAAAAACTGTTTTCAAACTCAACAAATAATTTGAAAATCAAGAAAAAAGTTGTAAAGCTTTTTCTTCTCATGACAACAAAGAAAATTAAATTCAAGTTTTTACAAAATTTCTTTGTTAACTTCAACACAAAAACTTTCGCGAACTTTTGCGAACAAAAATTAGATTATGACGTGATATAAAACGTAGTTTGAAGTGCTTCATTTGGTATTAAAACATAGTTTGAACAAGAGCACATTGTAATTAAATAGAAATCAAAGTTTTTATACATTTTTTTTTGAAATGTTGTTTTGTTACATTTATTGTTGTTGTTGAAATATACAAAATTAAGATATTCTACATTTATATGTGTATTAAGTTTGATTGAAGAAAATATCGGCAAAAGTCTACAGATCCTAAGCCTGGCTTTTGTAATAATTTTCTTGCTATAATTTATTATTACATTTCCAAAGTTTTTTACAAAAAATAGCTGTTTAGTAAAAGAATATAAGATACTGAAAGATAAATGAAAATTATTTGAACTTTACTTATTTAGAGAGTATTTAAACAATTTAGTTATGAAGGTAAAATTTGCATTTTCGTTTTATATATCACAAACTTTTATTCTCTAATTTTGAGAATAAAAAATAAAAATATGTTTTTGCTTTTTTTAATTATAGTTTCCTCAAAGAAAGTTAAGTATTAGAATTTTAGAATTTGACTAAGTTTGTGAAGTGTAAATATATATTTTAACAAAAACTAAAAAAATATTGATTCTAGTCTGAACAACTTCTATAACTGACAAACAGTTTTTTCTGTAAGTAGTAAAACCAAATGTTATTCCTAACAATTAATTATAATAAATAATAACTAAATTGATACTATTAAAACTTTTTTCAATAAGGTTAAGTACTTAATAGCTTCCTTGAAAATAAAACAACTAAATTCGTAAAGTATTTTTTAACACTAAGAAATACTTAACTGATAACTTTTTAGCAGTTTTTTTAGTTATTTAGTCTTTAAATTTAACCTTTTGATTTTATTTATAAAATTTTAGATTTAAAAATGTATTTTAATATTAGTAAAGTCGCTTTATAAAATGAGTTTTTGCATAAAATTAGATTTAAATGTAAAATTTTTACTTTAAATTGATGCATTGAGTGATAATACGATGTTATTATTAAGACACATATATTTTGTTTTGTAAAAATTTTAAAGGCAAAACACTTAGAAACAATAACTATAATTATAAACATAACGAACTAATAACACTTATAGGTAAACTAGCTATAAAATCAACTATAAAGCACAAAATTTTCTTTTTAATTTTAACAACTATAATATTACTAACCTTTAAAAAAAGTTAAAAAACTTAAGCTTACTTTTTTGTTTTTCATAAAATTGTTTCACAGCATTTATAAAAACGTTTTATAAATTTAAATATTTATTTAATATTTAAACATGTAAATATTATTTATTTGTTGCATATTTATTATAACATAAATCAGTTATATAAACTTAATAAACATTGTTTAAATAAAAAAAACTATCATTTAATAATAACACAATGCATCTAATTATGCTAAAACTATACCTATTCTTAAATAAAAAACTCAACAAAATAAGTCTTTAATTTTTGCTAAACTTATACTACAAAAAATTTAAAAAAACCACATTACTACATCATAAGCTTTTAGTGACGTAACAACAATAAATACGCAAAAAAAATTTAAGTAAATCAAACATAATTTTTTAAAATTGTGTTATTACAAATCTTTTATTTTTTATCAACTTTCCAGTTGAAAATTTTAAAGCCGAATGTAAATTTGGTGAATCAATAAAATATTTAAAATAAATAATTCTGTATAGTATGTTTACTAAAAATAAAAAAAATATGCCTAAGATTAACTTAATCTGTAGAGCAGATTGGTCAGTTTAAATGCATTTGGTTAAGAAAATTACTCGAAATTGACATTTTAAATTCTCACTTTTATTCAGTGTTCAGAGTTCTTTATTTTTATCAACTTTGAAATAAAAACTTGAAATTTTAAGCACATAAAATAACACAACAATACTGTTTAACCGATTTTTAAAATTTTGGTTTTTATGTTTAAACTAAGCAAGAATTTTTGAGTAAATTTAGCCAGTTCCTTTAGGTTTATTGAGAGCTATATGGTTTCCAAAATGTAATTCAGGTTATTATATCTGTAAGTTATACTAATTTACTATCAATTTGTGCATTTACAAACACTAATAAGAACATAAATAACTAAAAACCTTTAACTCTTACAAAAGTTATACCAAAGTCGTATTATCATTAAAAAATAAAAATTATTCATTTATTGTTGTTTTAGCTTACAATAATTTATGACTATAGAATAAAAAACTTATATTTTTTTCTTATAAACTAATAAACTATGATCAATTCATTTAACACCTTTAAATTCTTAGTACATAACTACTTAGAATATTTACCAATAAGTATACTTGCTTATTTTACTTTTATTTCATAAAAGTCTATATGCCTGAATTTTAATTTTTACTTTTCAGTACGAAACTATATAGTACATAAATAAACTTAAAAACATTAAACAAAAATACGACAACTCAGCATAGCAACAGAAAATGTGCTATATGACGTTATAATGCACTAAACAATTTAAAATTTCATTATTAACGCATTAATCAGCGTATCATCAGTGCCTTCGATAGCTCAGTTGGTAGAGCGGTGGACTGTAGTTGAATGTTAGAAATCCATAGGTCGCTGGTTCGACTCCGGCTCGAAGGACTTTATAAAAAAAAATATTTTAATATTTAAAAATGTTTATTGCTTTGTCGCCAAGACCAATGAATGGTTTAAGAAATCTTATAATTCTTTTTGGACTGTAGCTGAATGTTAGAAATCCATAGGTCGCTGGTTCGACTCCGGCTCGAAGGACTTATTTTATAAAAATTATTCTAATATTTAAAAATGTTTATTGCTTTGTCGCCAAGACCAATGAATGGTTTAAGAAATCTTATAATTCATGTTGGATTGTAGCCGAATGTTAGAAATCCATAGGTCGCTGGTTCGACTCCGGCTCGAAGGACTTTTTTGAAAAAAATATTTTAATATTTAAAAATGTTTATTGCTTTGTCGCCAAGACCAATGAATGGTTTAAGAAATCTTATAATTCTTGTTGGACTGTAGCTGAATGTTAGAAATCCATAGGTCGCTGGTTCGACTCCGGCTCGAAGGACTTATTTTATAAAAATTATTCTAATATTTAAAAATGTTTATTGCTTTGTCGCCAAGACCAATGAATGGTTCAAGAAATCTTATAATTCATGTTGGATTGTAGCCGAATGTTAGAAATCCATAGGTCGCTGGTTCGACTCCGGCTCGAAGGACCTTTTTAGAAAAAAAAAGGTTGTCAACTTATTAATTATATGTAATTTTTTATTTATTAGAGAACTTCTGGTATTTAATTTATACAGTTATACTTTAAAACTCTGTATAATTCTTATCAGAAATAAGGTGTTGTAACTTATATAAACTGTGAAAGTTTTCTATATATATTGCAAAATCTAAGGTTTTTATGTACATGAACAAAAATTTTTTTATACATTGCTAAATTAGAGGTGAAAAATTATTTTTGTCGGCTACTTTTTAAAATTATGCTTTTAAAATTTTTATAACAAGCCCATTTTTTCAATTAACAAGCCAGATTTATTATAGAAGCCTAATGTTTATAACAAGCCAAATTTATTATACGTAAAATTTGAGGTACAATATTAATTTTGTAAACTTACAATAAGTAAAAAGTTTTATCAACCACTAAATTGTAGTAACTTACTTGTGAAGTTAGAACTGTTACTAAAGTTTAGTCTGAGTTAATTTTGTATGGTATTTTCAAAAAATTTAAAAAGAAGAGTATCAATTTGTTAAACATATATCCCTACTTAGTTATTGTTGGTTATACGTTTTTCAAACAGTTTATTAAAGTTGTACCTAAAAAAATAAGTTAGTTAGTGATAAAAAAAGACTACTTTATTACAAATTGTAAACTTATAAAACTTTTTTTTATTACAGAAGTTTTTTAATATTTTTTGTATCAAACCGTTTTTGTTTTTATAAAAAAAATAAATGTAAGTCGACAAGTAAAAATTATTAAAATGTTCTGTAATTACAAACAAAAAGTTAAGTTTTGAAAACTATGAACCAACGCCGCCTTACACCGGATGGTGATTCCCCAAAATCGAAATGGTTCACTTTAAGAGATTTTAATGTTTTATTTGTAATTTATTACATGTTATGCTCTTATATAAAACTCTAAAATTTGTTTTTGAAAAAATGACACTTTGCAAAGGACTATATAAAGTATCTTTAAAGATAAAATTTTTTGTTGTGTTTGTTATTTATCAATTAGTACGTAAGTTTTATTACGACAATAGTGCTAATACTATGAAAATTTTAGAATATTGAATTAATTTTAACATGTTTAAAAAATAAAGTTTTTTGGTACTTATGTATTATATTTTCACTGCATATTTTAAAATACTTAGAATATATCTTTTATGAGTTTTAATCTAAAAGTTAAATTATAAATTCACAAAGTAAAATGAAATTTATTTATAAATTAATAACAGTAATTAAAAATTTTATAAATTAGCTATTTTGTCATCAAATACAACTGCTTATAACTCCAAATGTGTTCATATTTATATTTGATGCAAACATCAAAAAATTTAAAAAATAAATTGTACGTTTTCAATTGAATTAATTATGCTTAGGCAAAGCAACATAAATAAATAAATAAAATTGTTTTAACAAATGAGCAAAACTAAATATTAATAGTCATGATAGGTGTATTGGGTTAATAATTGTTTGAGAAGAAAACTGAGTTGCTGAAATTTGCAACAAAATAACTGAAACGATTGACTTGAGCGTTTCAGTAAGTTTTTCTGAAATTTGCAACAAAATAACTTAAATGATTGACTTGAGCGTCCCAGTAAGTTTTTCTGAAATTTGCAACAAATTAACTGATACGATTGACTTGAGCTCACCAGTATGTTTTTCTGAAATTTGCAACAAAATAACTGAAACGATTGACTTTAGCGTCCCAGTAAGTTATTCTAAAATTTGCAACAAAATAACTGAAACGATTGACTTGAGCGTCCAGTAAGTTTTTTTTTTAAATTTGCAACAAATTAACTGAAACGATTGACTTGAGCGTCCCAGTAAGTTTTTCTAAAATTTGCAACAAAATAACTGAAACGATTGACTTGAGCGTCCAGTAAGTTTTTTTTTTAAATTTGCAACAAATTAACTGAAACGATTGACTTGAGCGTCCCAGTAAGTTTTTCTAAAATTTGCAACAAAATAATTGAAACGATTGACTTGAGCGTCCCAGTAAGTTTTTCGGAAAATTTGCAACAAAATAACTGAAACGATTGACTTGAGCGTCCCAGTAAGTTTTTCTAAAATTTGCAACAAATTAACTGAAACGATTGACTTGAGCGTCCCAGTAAGTTTTTCTAAAATTTGCAACAAAATAACTGAAACGATTGACTTGATCGTCTTAGTAAGTTTTTCTGAAATTTGCAACAAAATAACTGAAACGATTGACTTGAGCGTCCCAGTAAGTTTTTCTGAAATTTGCAACAAAATAACTGAAATTATTGACTTGAGCGTCCCAGTAAGTTTTTCTGAAATTTGCAACAAAATAACTGAAACGATTGACTTGAGCGTCCCAGTAAGTATTTCTGAAATTTGCAACAAAATAACTGAAACGATTGACTTGAGCGTCCCAGTAAGTTTTTCTAAAATTTGCAACAAAATAACTGAAACGATTGACTTGATCGTCTTAGTAAGTTTTTCTAAAATTTGCAACAAAATAACTGAAACGATTGACTTGAGCGTCCCAGTAAGTTTTTCTGAAATTTGCAACAAAATAACTGAAATTATTGACTTGAGCGTCCCAGTAAGTTTTTCTGAAATTTGCAACAAAATAACTGAAACGATTGACTTGAGCGTCCAGTAAGTTTTTCTAAAATTTGCAACAAAATAACAGAAAAGATTGACCTGAGCGTCCCAGTAAGTTTTTCTAAAATTTGCAACAAAATAACTGAAACGATTGACTTGAGCGTCTCAGTAAGTTGTTTCTAAAATTTGCAACAAAATAACTGAAACGATTGACTTGAGCGTCCCAGTAAGTTTTTCTAAAATTTGCAAGAAAAAAACTGAAACGATTGACTTGAGCGTCCCAGTAAGTTTTTCTAAAATTTGCAACAAAATAACTGAAACGATTGACTTGAGCGTCCAGTAAGTTTTTCTAAAATTTGCAACAAAATAACAGAAAAGATTGACCTGAGCGTCCCAGTAAGTTTTTCTGAAATTTGCAACAAAATAACTGAAACGATTGACTTGAGCGTCCCAGTAAGTTTTTCTAAAATTTGCAACAAAATAATTGAAACGATTGACTTGAGCGTCCCAGTAAGTTTTTCTGAAATTTGCAACAAAATAACTGAAACGATTGACTTGAGCATCCAAGTAAGTTTTTCTAAAATTTGCAACAAAATAACTGAAACGATTGACTTGAGCGTCCCAGTAAGTTTTTCTGAAATTTGCAACAAAATAACTGAAACTATTGACTCGAGCGTCCCAGTAAGTTTTTCTAAAATTTGCAACAAAATAACAGAAAAGATTGACCTGAGCGTCCCAGTAAGTTTTTCTAAAATTTGCAACAAAATAACTGAAACGATTGACTTGAGCGTCTCAGTAAGTTGTTTCTAAAATTTGCAACAAAATAACTGAAACGATTGACTTGAGCGTCCCAGTAAGTTTTTCTAAAATTTGCAAGAAAAAAACTGAAACGATTGACTTGAGCGTCCCAGTAAGTTTTTCTAAAATTTGCAACAAAATAACTGAAACGATTGACTTGAGCGTTCCAGTAAGTTTTTCTGAAATTTGCAAAAAAATAACTGAAACGATTGACTTGAGCGTCCCAGTAAGTTTTTCTAAAATTTGCAACAAAATAACTGAAACGATTGACTTGAGCGTCCCAGTAAGTTTTTCTAAAATTTGCAAAAAAAAAAACTGAAATGATTGACTTGAGCGTCCCAGTAAGTTTTTCTGAAATTTGCAAAAAAATAACTGAAACGATTGACTTAAGCGTCCCAGTAAATTTTTCTAAAATTTGCAACAAAATAACTGAAACGATTGACTTGAGCGTCCCAGTAAGTTTTTCTGAAATTTGCAACAAAATAACTGAAACGATTGACTTGAGCGTCCCAGTAAGTTTTTCTGAAATTTGCGACAAAATAATTGAAACGATTGACTTGAGCGTCCCAGTAAGTTTTTCTAAAATTTGCAACAAAATAACTGAAACGTTTGACTTGAGCGTCCCAGTAAGTTTCTCTAAAATTTGCAACAAAATAACTGAAACGATTGACTTAAGCGTCCAAGTAAGTTTTTCTAAAATTTGCTACAAAATAACTGAAACGATTGACCTGAGCGTCCCAGTAAGTTTTTCTGAAAATTGCAACAAAATAACTGAAACGATTGACTTGAGCGTCCCAGTAAGTATTTCTAAAATTTGCAACAAAATAATTGAAACGATTGACTTGAGCGTCCAAGTCTGTTTTTCTAAAATTTGCAACAAAATAACTGAAACGATTGACTTGAGCGTCCCAGTAAGTTTTTCTAAAATTTGCAACAAAATAACTGAAACGATTGACTTGAGCGTCCCAGTAAGTTTTTCTGAAATTTGCAACAAAATAACTAAAACGATTGACTTGAGCTCACCAGTAAGTTTTTCATAAATTTGCAACAAAATAACTGAAACGATTGACTTGAGCGTCCCAGTAAGTATTTCTGAAATTTGCAACAAAATAACTGAAACAATTGACTTGAGCGTCCCAGTAAGTTTTTCGGAAATTTGCAACAAAATAACTGAAACATTTGAATTGAGCGTCCCAGTAAGTTTTTCTGAAATTTGCAACAAAATATCTGAAACTATTAACTTGAGCGTCCCAGTAAGTTTTTCTAAATTTTGCAACAAAATAACGGCAACGATTGACTTGAGCGTCCCTGTAAGTTTTTCTGAAATTTGCAACAAAATAACTGAAAAGATTGACTTGAGCGTCCCTGTAAGTTTTTCTAAAATTTGAAACAAAATAACTGAAACGATTGACTTCAGCGTCTCAGTAAGTTTTTCTGAAATTTGCAACAAAATAACTGAAACGATTGACTTGAGCGTCCCAGTAAGTTTTTCTAAAATTTGCAACAAAATAACTGAAACGATTGACTTGAGCGTCCCAGTAAGTTTTTCTGAAATTTGCAACAAAATAACTGAAATGATTGACTTGAGCGTCCCAGTAAGTTTTTCTAAAATTTGCAACAAAATAACTGAAACGATTGACTTGAGCGTCCCAGTAAGTATTTCTGAAATTTGCAACAAAATAACTGAAATTATTGACTTGAGCGTCCCAGTAAGTATTTCTGAAATTTGCAACAAAATAACTGAAATTATTGACTTGAGCGTTCCAGTAAGTTTTTCTGAAATTTGCAACAAAATAACTGAAACGATTGACTTGAGCGTCCAAGTAAGTTTTTCTAAAATTTGCAACAAAATAACTGAAACAATTGACTTGAGCGTCCCAGTAAGTTTTTCGGAAATTTGCAACAAAATAACTGAAACGATTGACTTGAGCGTCCCAGTAAGTTTTTCTGAAATTTGCAACAAAATAACGGCAATGATTGACTTGAGCGTCCCAGTAAGTTTTTCTGAAATTTGCAACAAAATAACTGAAATGATTGACTTGAGCGTCCCAGTAAGTTTTTCTGAAATTTGCAACAAAATAACTGAAAAGATTGACTTGAGCGTCCCTGTAAGTTTTTCTAAAATTTGAAACAAAATAACTGAAACGATTGACTTCAGCGTCTCAGTAAGTTTTTCTGAAATTTGCAACAAAATAACTGAAACGATTGACTTGAGCGTCCCAGTAAGTTTTTCTAAAATTTGCAACAAAATAACTGAAACGATTGACTTGAGCGTCCCAGTAAGTTTTTCTGAAATTTGCAACAAAATAACTGAAAAGATTGACTTGAGCGTCCCTGTAAGTTTTTCTAAAATTTGAAACAAAATAACTGAAACGATTGACTTCAGCGTCTCAGTAAGTTTTTCTGAAATTTGCAACAAAATAACTGAAACGATTGACTTGAGCGTCCCAGTAAGTTTTTCGAAAATTTGCAACAAAATAATTGAAACGATTGACTTGAGCTCACCAGTAAGTTTCTTCTAAAATTTGCAACAAAATAACTGAAACGATTGACTTGAGCGTCCCAGTAAGTTTTTCTAAAATTTGCAACAAAATAACTGAAACGATTGACTTGAGCGTCCCAGTAAGTATTTCTAAAATTTGTAACAAAATAATTGAAACGATTGACTTGAGCGTCCAAGTCTGTTTTTCTAAAATTTGCAACAAAATAACTGAAACGATTGACTTGAGCGTCCCAGTAAGTTTTTCGGAAAATTTGCAACAAAAAAACTGAAACGATTGACTTGAGCGTCCCAGTAAGTTTTTCTAATTTTAGCAACAAAATAACTGAAACGATTGACTTGAGCGTCTTTGTGAGTTTTTCTGAAATTTGCAACAAAACAACTGAAACGATTGACTTGAGCGTCCCAGTAAGTTTTTCTAATTTTGCAACAAAATAACTGAAACGATTGACTTGAGCGTCTTTGTAAGTTTATCTAAGATTTTCAACAAAATAACTGAAACGATTGATTTGAGCGTCCCAGTAAGTTTTTCTAATATTTGCAACAAAATAACTGAAACGATTGATTTGAGCGTCCAGTAAGTTTTTCTAAAATTTGTAACAAAATAACTGAAACGATTGATTTGAGCGTCTCAGTTAGTTTTTCTAAAATTTGCAACAACATCACTGAAACGATTGACTTGAGCGTTCCAGTAAGTTTTTCTAATATTTGCAACAAAATAACTAAAACTTCTGACTTGGCGTCTCAGTGAGTTTTTCTAAAATTTGCAACAAATTAACTAAAACTTCTGACTTGGCTTCTCAGTGAGTTTTTCTGAAATTTGCAACAAAATAACTGAAACGATTGACTTGAGCGTCCCAGTAAGTTTTTCTAAAATTTGCAACAAAAAAACTGAAACGATTGACTTGAGCGTCCCAGTAAGTTTTTCTAAAATTTGCAACAAAATAACTGAAACGATTGACTTGAGCGTTCCAGTAAGTTTTTCTAATATTTGCAACAAAATAACTAAAACTTCTGACTTGGCGTCTCAGTGAGTTTTTCTAAAATTTGCAACAAATTAACTAAAACTTCTGACTTGGCTTCTCAGTGAGTTTTTCTGAAATTTGCAACAAAATAACTGAAACGATTGACTTGAGCGTCCCAGTAAGTTTTTCTAAAATTTGCAACAAAATAACTGAAACGATTGACTTAAGCGTCCCAGTAAGTTTTTCTAAAATATGCAAAAAATAATTGAAACGATTGACTTGAGCGTCCTTTTGAGTTTTTCTGAAATTTGCAACAAAATAACTGAAACAATTGACTTGAGCGTCCTTTTGAGTTTTTCTGAAATTTGCAACAAAATAACTGAAACAATTGAATTCTGGGTCAGTTAACTATTGTGTGTAAAAAGGTGTGTACCTTTTAGCGTTGACAAATTCAAACATAAAATGTAAACAAAAATTTAAATATAGCTACCGAATAATGTTATTGATGGAGTTGCTTTCATTGTGACGTCACGTATTCATTTTTCCATTTTGTTTATGAAATGTGACCTTTGAAATAAGTTTTTTTACTAATGACGTAAAAGACCAGCCTAGTATAAGTAGTGCTCATTTCTTGTCGGTTTTTAGAATGTTTATGTTGCTGATTGGTACATTTTGACTGTATTTCAGATTTATTGTTCTATTTTATTAAAATTGATCAAAGTTTATTTGATTTTTTTCATTACATAAAAATAGTCATGTATGTTGTATTTATTGAAAATAAAATAGTTGTTTTGGAAAACTTCACTGAAACTTTTGTACTGATGATCTTACAAAATAAAGAAAACACTAATGGAAATAGTCATTTGGAAAATTATTTCAGTTGCTTTTTGTTCTTTTTATTAGTTTTGGCTTTCGTAATAATAGCTATTGCAATTTCTAAAAAGAAAATTAAATGTTTTATTGAAAATAGAAATATCAAGTTGTTAAACATACAACCTGAATCAGATAGTTTTGATTAACTATTTACTGAATATTTTACAAAATAGTTTTATAATCAAAACTTTAAAGTAGTTTTAAACGATAAAAATGATATTATATGTTGACTAGTTTTTTTTTTAATATTATAAAAAATCGTTTTTCTAAAGAAACTTTAAAGTAATTTTAAACAATTAATTATTTTATACATATTTTATCAAATGTAAATTTAAAAACTGTTATTTGTTTTTATTACTGTAATTTTTGATAAACTCTGTTTGTTTTAAACATTTTTTAATTAAGTAAAGTAGTTATTATTCAAGTGATTAATTAAATTGTTTTTTATATGTTCTTTAATTCAAACCTGTTTATAATTATTACTTATTTCGTTTACTATGCCATGAAAGGTTTCGTAAAATTATTCACTGTTTTTGGTTTGTTTTTTTAACTTTTACAAGTAAACTATTACAATTTAAAGTAATTTAAATTTTTTAATTAAAGTTAATGATAATATCCATAAAAAGACTTATTTCGTTGTTGCAGCTATGCATTACAAATTTTGCAAAAAAATTTATTCGAGTCATTTATTAAAGTAATTAGTGAATTAAAAGTATGAGAGTAAACAAATATTAATTTTTTATTTAGTTTTTAAATTCAATAATTTTTTTTTGTTTTAACTTACTATACTTGCATTTAATCAAAAGAAAAAAGTTTTTAGAAACATTTAAGGAAATTTCACTAAAATTGCGAACAATTACTTTGTAAGTGTACAAATAAAATAAATTAAGTTTAAATTTCAAAACAACTTAGTGTTAACTAAATGTTTTTTATAGAATAAACTACCTTCTTATAAGAAAATGTGGTGACGATATCTAAATTTTAAATGAACAATATTTAGTTATAAAAATTAAGCTATAGATTTTGAAAAATGAATAAACCGTAATTATTCTAAGGGACGAATTGTTGTAAGTAATTTTTTTATATTAATATCTATAGATACTCAAGAATAAAAAATGAACCAAGCCAATGTTTATACTTTTAATTCTTATATGAAATTTAAGCTAACTTACTTTTATTATAAAAAATATAAAGTTATTATTTCAAGTTTACAAATATACATATAATTATATAACAATACGTTTTTTATACATAAATTTTAAAATGGTTTAAATAAAGTTTTAGCAATATTCTCATTGGTAAATTTATCTTATATCAACAAAAGAAAAAAGAAAATTCTCTCGTATTACATACAATTTTGTTTTTATTATAACATTAAGTATATACGCTAGTTGCTATCAGACTTTTTCAAACTAATGAAACAGTTGACTAGCAGGTTGTACAAATATTCTATTCATGCTATGCTATAAATCATAAACATACTTAAAAGCAATAATCTATATATTTTTCAAGTTGTTCATTATACGTTTTTAAATTACATAGTAATTAGTTGCACAATAGGCTATTTTTGCAAATACTTATATTGGTACAAGCAACATAAATTTTAAATGTACATAACAATTTTTGTAAATATACATTTATAGTACAAATTTATTAAAAGTCAAAAAATAGACACTTAAAATAATTGGTTCTTGGACCTGGTGCACGAAAAACCTTTCGGTTATCGAGTCGATCACCACAGTTACCTTTTAACGTCTTGTCCAGCATCTTAATTTTTTATTATACTAATTGCTGTTAAAACATTATTTTTTATTTGAAAATAAATAATCAAGTTGATAAACACATATCCCTACTTGGTTAATCGTTATTCATATAGTTTATTAAAGTTGTACCTAAACATAAACTTTATATTTTTAAATAATAAAAATATTACTACTTTATTTTTTAATGGTAAATTTATAAAACATTTTTATTACAAAAGATTTTTAATAACTTTTATGTCAAACCGTTTTTCCATTTATAAAAAAAATAAAATGTAAGTTGATAAGTAAAAATTATTAAACTATATACGACTACAAATAAAAATGTTCTATAATTACAAAATACAAAAACATGTTCAGTTTAGAAAACCATGAGTCAACGCCGCCTTACACCGGTAGGTGATTCCCCAAAATCGAAATGGTTCGCTTGAGCGACCAAGGAGCGATTTTCATATTTGGTTTTTTAATATATTACATATTTCGCACTTATATAAAACTCTATAACTTGTTTTCAAAAATACAAAACTTTGCTAAGGACTATATAAATTATCTTTAAAGACTAAACTTGTTTGTTGTTTTTGTTGTTTATTAAGTATTAAAGTTTTATAGCGACAAAAATGCTAATACTATGACAATTTTAGATTATTGAATTAATTTTAGCATGTTGAAAAAAGAAAGTTTTTTGGTACTTGTGTATTATATTTTCACTACATATTCTAAAATACTTAGAAAATATCTTTTATGAGTTTTAATTTAAAAGTTAAATTATAAATTCTTATATTTAAAAAAATGTCTTAATTTCTCGTGAAAAATTTGAATCTTTTAAAATCAAAAAAATTTTCCGTGCGCTATTAAAATTTACAATAATTATGTCAGTTATTTTTGCTTGAATAATAAACATACCATGTTGTAAAACATACTTTATTTACATTATACATTAACTATTTTTATCAGATTTCAATAAAACACATCTTAATTGAGTTGCACAAAGGCTTATTGCTGTAACTGTAGTAAAGGCTTGTACTGACTGTAGAAAAAAACAGAATAAAAAAATTGACTTTTGAAGCTAAACATAATGCCCTACAAGAACCAATTTCCTGACAAGTATCAGTTTAAGGAACGCCCTAGAAATGCAGGGTATCCAAGAAAAAAAAAGAACTAAAAGATGAGCGATTTGTTAAGATTACACAACTAACCATGAAAATTAAACACTATACAAGAAAAACAAAGTACATAAGAACATTAGCATCAACTTGAAATGACCATCTTAAAAGAGCAAAAACGACTTAAATTAATTAAATTATTTTTTTTTTCAAGTAATGAAGTTTTCTTCTGATGTTCTGATCAACAGAAATTGCTTAACTTAAAGGTGATCAGAACATCGGAAGGAAACTTGATTACTTCAAAAAATTTAATTATTTCAAGACGTTTTTGCTCATAGATGTTCATTTCATTTACTGTTTTTGTAATTCTAAAGAAATTGTTTAGCAAAGTACATTTTTATATGTATACTAACTTTTGCTTGACTTTTTTTCATCGATTCAGTAAATCTTTTGTTATAGTGTTGATTATACTTTCGAACAAGCTCTTTTAGCAACACAAAATATTTTATTAATTTGAAAATCAGCATTAATAACTTGCATGCCTTAAATAGTTTGTTACTTGTTTACTTTCAATCTATTCTTTTGAAAAATAATTGTTCTAGCTTTCTTAATTGAGTTATTATTAAGTCTTACAGCTTAAGTGATTCTTAACTTAATATTGATTTCAAAACTTGATAAGTTAGTCTTTTAGTTTTTTAGTCAGCTACTTTTCTTTTTAAAGATACATAACGTTTTTATTGAGTTTTTGCTTCAGATTACATAGTTTTTATTTAAAATTTAGATTAGTTTGAATTAACAGCACATACATGTTTGATATTTCTATATACACTTTTACAACTATAAATTTACTGTTGAAAATAGTTTAAACTCGAGTTATATACAATTTTGTCAATAAACAAATATTATTTTTTTCTATAACATAAACAATAATATACATAAACATCTACAAATAAGTACAGTTTGTGATTATAATAAACTAATATAATTATACAATTTTTTATGTAAGTTTTTTGTAACTTTGATAAGAATTCCAATTTTTTTTTCTGAAGCTTTGGAAACAGTCTAATTACGTTTATAAAATTGAAATTTTGCATAAGTAGTTTAAAAGTTTTTGGGTGTATAAACTTTAGATATAAAGAATAATAAAAATATTTTTCTATAACATTTAAAAGAAACTTACGCTAGTTCAGTTAAATAAATCAGAAAATTACGTTAATACAGTAAGGTCCATTTTAATATGCCTTGAGGTATTTTAAGTTTAAAAACAAAACATAGGCCGACTCATAGTTGCCTAATAGAAAATAGTACTTTTTGTATTTGTTCAATTAACAACTTAACTGTAAATAAAAATTAATAATTAACTTTATTTTGATCAATAATTTTAACTTATTTTTAACTCAATTTATTTTTTTATTGATACATTGTATATTATAATTTATATCCAATACTTTATTTAATGTACAAGTTTGAATCCAAATTAACTCTAACATTTATTCAAGTTTTTAAAAAATGAACCAAAACTAAAGTATTTACTTTTCTCTTAAAAATTATTACTTTTATTCTGTTAAAAGTTAAAGTCTAAAACATTTAGAAAGATAACCTATATACTCAAAACAATAATTACGGTTTAAATTTGTCACTTCAAACGAATTAATTTAAATGTGTTTTTAAAAAAAGCTAATTACCTTTAAACTTTATATTTAAAAATATCTAAAAACTGAACTCCTACATGGACTAATATCTATATGAAGTACAGTGCTCTATATACAAAGCTTAATTATTAAATACAATTTATTCAAAAATTATCAATTCAAGCTAACGCCGTTTCACCTAGAAGATTCTTCAGAGCTTTTTCAAAATGAAAATAAAATAAAATGAAGCACACAAATATATATAATGAAATTAGGTAAAGAGAAAGTAATTAGTTATTATTCAATTAGTACTTACATGCTTGAGCAAATAGAAGGGAAATTAATTATTTTATTAATTGTAAAGATAAAACTAAGCAAAATCATTCTTCAAATAAAATAAATATAAATGAATACTTGTAATCAAGTTGCTAATAATACAAAAATTAATAAAAGGTAAAACTTAAGACGGTATAAAAACAAAAAATTAAAACAACAAATTATGAAAAAATAAATATCAAAAATAAAACTATAAATAACACTAAAAATAGCTAGATCTGAAATAGGGGCATATCGATTTTAGTTCTTTTCTTAAATTAAGTGCTTTTTCTAATTTTTGCTTTTTTGTTTAATCTTTACCAAATGACTTACTTATCTTTATATTTTATAACACGTATACTTAAAGTGCACTAAACTAAATACTATTTTTTTAGATAGATAGTATATTAAAAAAAAACATTTAACAATATTAAAATTAATGTGTTTCAATATGCATTAAGATTTTGAAAAATTAGGATATAATTTATTCTTTAATGAAGTTTGGTAACAAAATTAATTATATTGAAAGTTCATATTAAAAATTTTGGTACATCATTTTTTTATATATTAAACATGCAAAAACAACAATAACGTATTGTGGATATTTTTATTAATTATGTCATAAATAAAGTTATTCTAAACAGGTTTAAAGTAGATATTTAAAGCTAGGTTGTAATATTAACTTATATCAAAACAAACCTTTTAGTTTTTTTTTTAAGTAAAAAACGAACCTTTGTTTTAAATTAAGTTTTTATTACAATTGTAGTTTTTTTGTAATTATTAGTTTGACTATGCATTTAGGTGCATGGTTTGAATTTTGTACTGTTAAAACTAAAGTTTAAGGGTTTTTTTTTGCTTTGACTAAAATAAAATTTATGACTTAAATATAACTTTTAAGTTAACATTAAAACAACAAGTTATAATAAAATTGTAGAGAAAATATAGTTTTAAAAAATCAAAAAAGTTTTAAACAGATTTTTACTTTAAAGTTTTACTTTGATCATTTGTAAAACAAGTTAAGACTAATAAGATAACTTTCTGGGAATTTCGGAAGTTTAAAAATTACTGGCAACATAGAAACGTTACATAAAAAGATTAAAGTTACATAAAAAATATCTTCAAGCTGCTTTTAAGTTTCAAAATATTTTTTTTTGGAGTTTTACAAATTCCATAACTAATTATCTGTAATGCAACTTTAAATTACTTGTACTGAACAAATCAAATAAACTTTAGTTTAGAAGAATATTTGTTTTGCTTACTAGATGGTTTATGTTGCTTTCGAATGATACATTTTGACTATAATACATTAGATAAGTGCAAATGAAATAAAAATTAATAATTTATATTCTAAAACTTAATATTTATGCATTTACTACTTTATAAAGATAAAGAAATTGCGCTAGGAAACTTTAATGGCTTAACTGCTGAACTTATGTATTTACAAAATTATAACAATGACTGTTATTTTAAAAGTCTTTTCTTTTTGTTTTTGTAGCTATGAATATTATAATTTATGAAACGGAAATAATATTCTCAAAATATTTAATCCTAGGACCTGGAACGAAAAAAAATTTCGGTTATCGAGTCGCAAACCACGGATACCTTTTAACGTTTTGTCAAGTTAATTTTTGATTACATTAATTGCTGTTAAAACATTAATTTTTTATTGAAAATAGAAATATCAAGTTTTAAATACCCATCCTGACTTAGTTAATGTTGGTTAACCGTTTTTAAAATAGTTTATTAAAGTTGTACCTAATAATAAACTTTAAATTTTTTAATAATAAAATTATTACTGCATTATTTTTAAGTGTTATTTCTATAAAACTTTCTTTAAAACAAAAGTTTTTTATTAACTTTTATTTCAAACTATTATGCGTTTTTATAAAAATACAATATGTGTGTTGACAGTAAAAATTAATTAACTATAATTACAAATAAAAAAACATGTTCAGTTTAGAAAACCATGAGCCAATGTCGCCTTACACCGGTAGGTGATTCCCCGAAATCGAAATGTTTACTGGAGAGATCAAATAAGCCAAATGCGATTTTTATGTTTTAACTTTTAATTTATTACATGTTACGCACTTATAATAAAATTTTATAACTTGTTTTCGAAAATACTACACTTTTCAAAGAACTGCATAAATTATAATTTAAGACTGAACTTTTTTTATGTTTTCGATATTTATCAATTAATATTAAAGTTTATTACGACAAAAATGCTAATACTGTGAAAAGTTTAAAATATTGAATTAACTTTTACATACTTCGAAAAAATTTAAGAAAAAATAAAGTTTTAAAATCTTTATATTATATTTTGTCACTATATTAAAATAATTATAATATATATTTATTCGTATTTAAATACAAATGTTTAAAACTGCAAGTTTGTTTACATTTAAATTTAGAGCAAATATTAAAAAAGTATAAATAAAATTGTACGTTTTCAATTGTATTAATTATGCTTTTGCAAAGTAATAAAAATAATTGAACAAAAATCGTTTTAACAATTGTGCAGAAATAAATTCTGATATATGAAGAGTAAGTATAAAAAAATGTTCAAAAAATTATTTATTAATTTCAATCTGAATTAGTTCAATTATCAACAACTTAAATTAAATCTCGAATTTCTTTCAATTGGTTTTCTTTAAAACTGTAACTTCAATAAATAATGAAAAAAAACATGAAAAACGTAAAAAAAGTAAATAAAACCAAGAAAACTTTTGCCACAGAAAAGTGCTTTTAGAATGAAAAAAAAAAACTCAATTGTAGTTACAAAACACACATCGAAGAAAAATTATTTGTTTTGGTTGTGAGAAAATAAACCTAAGCAAAACTTTAGCGAAACGCACAGCTCAACAGGTTTCGTGCATACAGCTTGCGCGGAAACTTCGAACGAAAAAACAAGAAAGGCAATCGTTTCGGTGTAAGAAACAGCCTAGTATAAAAGGTGCACTTAGTAGTTCAAGTTCGGGTTGAAATTCTCTCGTTTTACAACTTGCACAACAAGGTAATGCCTACTATAAAAGGTGCTTATTTCTTGTAGCTTACTAGAACTTTAAGTTTGCTGATTAGTGCACTTTTGCTGTACTGCACATTAGTTACAGAAAGCTGTTTAAAATCTATTCTTTAAAGTTTGTTAGAATTTTTTCATTAAAAAAAGAACATTTATGTATATTTTAGTTATTGAAGGTAAAATAATTGTCATGGAAAACTTCAATGAAACTTTTATATTGATGAATTCACAAAATAGCAAAACTACTAACGGAACTTGTCATTTGGAAAATTATTTCATTTGCTTTTTGCTCTTTTTATTAGTTATGGTTTTCGTAGTAATAGTTGTTGCAATTGCTAAAAAGAAAATTAAATGTTTTTTTGATAATAGAAATATCAAGTTGTTAAACATACAACCTGAATCAGATAGTTTTGATTAAATATTTACTGAATATTTTACAAAATAGTTTTTTAATCAAATATTAAAGTAGTTTTAAACGTAATAATGTTATAATATATTTTTCTAACGATAAATTTAAAAACTGTTATTTGTTTTTATTGCAAAAAACTTTTGTTAAACTCTGTTTGTTTTAGATAAGTTTTTTAATTAAATCACGAAATTATTATTCAAGTGCTTAATTAAATTGTTTTTTTATATGTACTTAAAAATAAAATTTTTTATTGCTATCAATAATTTTTTTCGTTTACTATGCCATAAAAGTTTTTGTAAACTTATTCACAATTTTTTATCATGTTTTTTTTAAGTTTTACAAGTAAAATTTTCTCAATTCCAAGTAATTTAAATTGTTTAGTTAGAGTTAATGATATTATCCTAAAAAGATTTTTTTTTTTGTTGTAGCTATGCATTAAAAATTTTAAGAAAATATTCACTGGTGTCATTTATTAAAGTAATTAGTAAATTAAAAGTATCAGATTAAAAAAATATTAATCTTTTATTGAGTTTTTAATTTTTTGAGTTTTCAGTTTGTTTTAACTTCCTTTACTTGCATTTAATCAAAATAAAAAAGTTATTTTTTTTTAGAAACATTTAAGGAAATTTTACTAAAAATGCGCACAGTAAACTTACAAGTGCTCAAATAAAACAAATTAGGTTGTAAATTTGCAAACAACTTCGTATTAACTAAATATTTAATTTAGAAAAAAATACCTACTTAAAAGAAAATGTGGTGATGAAATGTAAATTTTTAGATAAACAATATTTAGTTATAAAAAATAAACTATAGATTTTGAAATATAAAATAACTGTATTATTTCTTAGGGACGAATAGTTGTAAACTAAGTTTTTTATATCGATATTTATAAGTAGTTATAGAATAAAAAAATACATTAAACCAATTTTAACACTTTTAATTCTTTTGTGAAATTTTGACTAAAAAATTTTGACTTTTTTGAAATACTTACTTTTATTATATTAAATATAAAGTAAGTATTTCAAGTTTACATATATTTTGTTATAACATTACAATTGTTAAACTATAAAATTACGTTTTTATGTGCATTTTAAAATGGTTCAAATAAAGTTATAATATTATTCTCATGTGTAATATAACTTTTAATTTTTTTCTTTTATCAACAGAAAAAAAAAAAGAAAATTCTCTCGCTTTACATACAATTTTATTTTTATCATAACATTAAGTATACTCGCTAGTTGCTATCAAACTTTTTCAAAATAATGAAACAGTTGGTTAGTAGGTTTGTCAAATATTCTATTCATGCTATGCTATAAGTAATATACTTAAAAGCAGTAATCTATATATTCTTAAGTTGTTCATTGTACGTTTTTCAACTACATAGTAATTATTTGCACAACAGGCTATTTACGCAGGTATTATTATTGGTACAAGCAAAATAAATTTTAAATGTACATAATACTATTATTTAATAGATATTTGTAGTACATATTTATTGAAAGACATAAAATAGACACTCTAAATATTTGGTCCTAGGACTTGGTGCACGAAAAAACTTTCGGTTATCGAGTTGAACACCACGGATACCTTTTAACGTTTTGTCCAGGAACTTAATTTTTGATTATATTAATTGCTTTTAAAATGATCAAATTTTTATTTGAAAATAGAAATATCAAGTTGTTAAACATATATCCCGACTTGGTTAATGTGGCTTTATCGTTTTTCATATAGTTTATTAAAGTTGTAGCTAAACATAAACTTGAAATGTTTAAATGTTAAAATATTACTAATTTTTTTTAAATGGTAAATTTATAAAATATTTATTATTACAAAATTTCTTAACAACTTTAATCTCAAACCAATTTTTTTTTATAAGAAAATAAAATGTAAGTTTACAAGTACAAATTACTAAACTATAGTTACAATCAAAAAAACAAAAAACCTGTTCAGTTTAGAAAATCATGAGCCATCGCCGCCTTACAATGGTAGGTGATTCCCCAAAATCGAAACTGTTCAGTGGAGCAACCAGATAGCGATTTTCATGTTTTTTCTATTACTTTATTACATTTTATCCACTTATAATAAGTTAAGTTATATTTTATTTGTGTTATACAAAGTATTATATTTTTGTACTATTTTTTTTTTCTCATTTTACGTGTTGTTTAGAATAAGTTGCATAAGTTTAGGTATAGATTTAAGTGCCAGGGTTCATCGTATTTGCAATTTAAGTTCTGTATTAATTAAAATAATAAATTTTTAGTATATAATACGGACTTAAACGAACTTGTATGTTTAAATATATTTTTTTTATTTCGATATATGAAGAGTATATATAAAAAAAAATGTACAAATAAGTGTTAATCAACTTCGATGTGAATTAGTTTAATTAATAACAACATAAATTAAGTTACGAATTTCTTTCAATTGTTTTGCTTTAAAATGTAACATTTTAATAATCAATAAATAAAAAAAAAGTAAACAAAACCAATAAGTCAATTTCTTTGGAACATCTTATGTAATAAATTACTTTATTATTCATGAATGAAAAATAACTTAATTGTAGTTTATACAAAATCAACATGTTAAGCTGCTTGCTTCGTTCAAGTGCGATTTACTGTGTCAACATCAAAAAAATATTATTTTTCTTCGATGTGTGTTATGTGACGTATTTGCACTACATTGGGGTGAAAAATATGTTTGTGCATTTTGTATTTATAACCTAATTGAAATTGTGTATAAAATGAGCTTATTTGTTGTCGGGTTACTAAAAGTTTTATTGACTGTTTTGTACTTGAACTACAGAAAACTAAATTGTTAAAAAAGTTGTTCTAAAAAGTTTATTAGATTCAAACATGTATTTAGTTTTTATCGAAGGTAAAACAATTGTTTTTGAAAACTTCAACGGAACCGTTATGTTGATGAACTTACAAAATAGTAACAACAGTTGTCACATGGATAACTACTTAATTTGCTTTATTTTATTTTATTTGTATTGTTTTTCATAGCTTTGATCATAGCAATTGCTAAAAAGAAAATCAATTTTTTTATGGTAATAGAAATATCAAGTTGTTAAACATACAACCTGATTCAGAAATATTTGACTAATTGTTTTTAATAAAATTACAATTTATCTTCAAAAAATGAAGTTTAAAGCTGTAAAACAAAAAATGCAGTATTTTTACTTTTGAACTATAAACTTATAAAACTTTGCTTTATTGAAAACGTCGTTATAAACTTAATTTTCTTTATTTTTCTTTAAATATTAAGTAAGTTCATAAGTAAAAGCTATTAAACTGTTGTATAAATATAATTGTTTATTATAATATTTGATTAGTTTAATAAACTATGATAGATTTTATAAACAAGTTTACACTGTTTGCTTATATTTTGTAAATAATACAAGTAAAAAGGACATTATAGTTCCAACTTATTTTAACTTTTGAAAATGAATTTTTGGTTTTTTGTTAAAATCAAAACTTTTGTTATTTAAGTTATTCTCAGAAGATTTAATGACAATTTCTTCTGTAAGTTTTTTATTTTAATTGTATTTCAATAGTTTAAATACAAATAAATGAAGCATAGTACTAGCATCTTTTTTAAATGTTCTAGTTATAATTTAACATTCATTAAATTTATATTAGTTGAACTTATCAAACATGGATTTAAACATGAGTTTGAAATAATACTTTAAAATATTCTAGTACAATTTAAAATGAATTTTACTAAATTTTAACAGAGTAATTTGGTAGTTGCTCAAACAAAACAACTTAAGTTGTAAAAAAAAGTTGCAAATATTATTATAACAATTTGCAAAATATTAACTAAATGTTTATCTTGTATTACAATCTAGGTTATTGGTAAAACGCAAGTTCTACAATCATTATTTAGAAACTTAGACTTTATTTAGTCAAACTATTCTACAGTTTGGTAAAAAGTCAATATTTTAATAAATAACAAATGTAATAAAAAAACGTTCTCTACTTTTAATTTTAATTACCTTGTAAAAATAAACCAGATAAGCTAATATTTTAATGTTTTATTTTGATGCGTAGTAATATATAGTTATAATATAATTAATAACATAAAAATTAAAGTGGTCAAGTTTTCAAATATTATTTATTTGACAAAATATTTGTAGTTAATTTTGGTTAAAAATTAAGTTAACTCTGAACTCATAATTTTTCCAGCTAACAATAAATATATATATAACATTAACTTTCGTATGAATACTATTGTTTTGCGCAAATAAAATTTACTATGATAAAAAGTTATAGACATAAAGTAGAAGAATTTTGAAACAATTATTAAGTAGTGTTTGTTTTATTATATATACATTAAAGTACAAAACAGTATATTATTTTGTGTATATTTTACAAATTTTGAAAAAAAAATTAAAGTTAGTCAGTAATGTTGTAAAATGTTATATAAACGAGCTTTAAATTAACATGAAAATAAATGACTCTATTTATGTTAGAATATATATTTTTCTTTTATTTTCCTGACTTTAAATAAAATTGTTCTCAAGTATTTGAAATTAGTGAAAATTTGAACAATAGATTAAGTAAATTGTTAAACATGCTGTAATATAAATAAAGCTTGTTTTTATACAACTATTTCTTATTTGAAAAGTCTCCGAAATAGATTATTTTGATAAAGAAATGCACACAGTAAACTACAATTATTATAAGTGTGTTCGTGAAACAAAAAAGATAACAACTTTTTAAGAAATTTATAAAGTAAGCATTTGAAATGTACAAAATATGTGATAAATCGTTTATAATCACAAAACAAGAAGTGAAAGAAAATCCGTGAAACGAAAAAAAGTTTTCTAACGTAAACATAAGCAACAAAGCGTTTACTACCATAAATTTCGTGTTGCTACCACAAAGAAGCAATAATAAAAAAGAAATATAAATTTCCTCTACAGAGTACTGAAGGGCTTTCTGCTTTCTGCCGAGGAGTTTCAAGGCCATTCTTTTCGATTTCGAATTTTCCCTGGCACTCGATGCTTCGTCTGGTTGACCAGCTTACAGCGGTGTGTTTGCTCGACAAAAACTCGACAAAAACTTTCTGCTCGCTTTGTAACGCGATATAAGCCGAGCAAAAAAATAAGGAGAGAACGAGCTAAAAACTTTTGCGCGCTAGAGAAACAAGAAAGGCGTACCTACCTGATTGGCGGTTTTAGTATAAAAGGTGCTTATTACTTAAAGAACTTTATTTTTGCTGATTGGTGCACTTTAGCTGAACTGCACATTAGTTACAGAAAGCTGTTAAAAATTTATTCTAAAAAGTTTATTAGAATTTTTTCATTAAAAAAAGAACATTTATGTATATTTTTGTTATTGAAGGTAAAATTATTGTTGCGGAAAACTTCAATAAAACTTTTATATTGATGAGTTCACAAAATAGCAAAACTACTAACGGAACTTGTCATTTGAAAAATTATTTCATTTGTTTTTTGTTCTTTTTATTAGTCATAGTTTTTGTAGTTATATCTACAATGAAAATTAAATGTTTTATTGATAATAGAAATATCAAGTTGTTAAAAATACAACCTGAATCAGATACTTTTGATTAATTATTTATCGAATATTTTACAAAATAATTTTATAATTAAAACTTTAAAGTAGTTTTAAATGATGAAATGTTATTAGATATTTTTTTAAAGATAAATTTAAAAACTGTTCTTTGTTTTTATTACTGTAAATTTTGATAAACTCTGTTTGTTTTAAATAATTTTTTAATTAAGTAAGGTAGTTATTATTCAAGGGATTAATTAAATTGTTTTATATATGTTCTTTAGTTCATTTCTTTTTATTTTTAGTAATACTTTTTTTGTTTACTATGCCATAAAAGGTTTCGTAAAACTATTCACAGTTTTTGCCTTGTTATTTCAAGTTTTACATGTGAATTTTTTATAACTACAAGTAATTTAAATTGTTTAATTCGTGTTAATTATTTTAAACATAAAAAGACTTATTTTGTTGTTGTAGCTATGCATTACAAATTTTGCAAAAAATATTCATTCGAGTCATTTATTAAAGTAATTAGTAAATTAAAAAAATCAGATTAAACAAATATTAATTTTTTAGTTAGTTTTTGATTTTATTAAATTTTATTTGTTTTAACTTACTATACTTGCATTTAAACAAGAGAAAAAAGTTGTTTTTTTAAAAACATTTAAGAAAATTTTACAAAAATTGCTATTAGTTAATTTGTAAATGCACAAATAAAACAAATTAAGTTGTAAATTTGCAAACAACTTGGTATTAAATAAATGTTCGTCTTAGAAAAAACTACCTTCTTAAAAACGTGGTGACAAAATCTAAATTTTGAATAAACAATATTTAGTTTTGAAATTATTCTATAAATCTTGAAATATAAATTAATCTATTATTTCTTAGGGACACACAGTTGTGAACTAAGTTGTTTATATTAATATCTATAAATACATATAGAACAAAATACACACTAAACCAAAGTTTCTAAATTTAATTCATATAAGAAATGTTTATTAACTTACTTTTGTTAAATTAAATGAAAAGTTAGTATTTCAAGTTTACAAATATACATATAATATATAACAGTACGTTTTTATGTATATTTTAATATGGTTTTGATAAAGTCTTAATAACATTCTTAAATGTAATATGGTTTTTAACTTTTTCTCACATAAACAGAAGAAAAAAAAAATTCTCTCGATTTACATACATTTCTATTTTTATCATAACATTAAATATACTTGCTAATTACTTTCAAACTTTTTCAAAATAATGAAACAGGTTGTAGAAATATTCTATCCATGCTGTGTTATAAATCATAAAGCAGCAATCTATATATTTTTCAAAATTGTTCATTGTACGTTTACAAACTAAATAGTACTTATATGCACAATAGGCTATTTAGGCAAAAATTTATATTGGTACAAGCAACATAGATTTTGGATGTACATAATACTAATGTTAAATATATACTTATAGTACATATTTATATAAAATCAAAAATTAGACACTCAAAATAATTGGTTTTAGGACCTGGTGTACGAAAATACTTTCGGTTATCGAGTCGCACACTACGGATATCTTCAAACGTTTTGTCCAGAAACTTAATTTTATATTATATTAATTGCTTTTAAAACACTTATTTTTATTTGAAAATAGAAATAACAAATTGATAAACATATATCCGAACTTGGTTAATGTTGGTTAATTGTTTTTAAAATAGTTTATTAAAGTTGTTCCTAAACATAAACATAAACTTTTTAATAATAGAAATACTACTAATTCATTTTTAAATGGTAAGTTTTTAAAAATTTCATAGCTACAAAATTTTCTTAATAACTTTAATCTTAAACCATTTTGTTTTTATAAGAAAACAATATGTAAGTTGACAAGTAAAAATTATTTAACTCATATACAACTACAAATTAAAATATTCTATAATTACAAACAGACAAAATGAAAAATATTCAGTTTTAAAAACCACCGCTAACGCCACCTAACACTAGAAGGTAAAAAAAAATAGTTAATGATAAAAAAAACTTCTTTATTTTTAAATTGTAAACTTATAAAACTTTTTTTATTACAGAAGTTTTTTAATATTTTTTGTCTCAAACCGTTTTTGTTTTTATAAAAAAAAATGTAAGTCGACAGGTAAAAATTATAAAAATGTTCTGTAATTACAAATTACAAAAACATGTTCAGTTTAGAAAATCATGAGCCAACGTCATCTAACACTAGTAGGTGATTCCCCAAAATCGAAATGGTTAATTGGAGCAATCATGAAGCTCGATTTTCATGTTTTATCTTTTAATTTATTACATGTTATGCAGTTATATAAAACTCTATAACTTGTTTTTAAAAATACGACACTTTGCAAAGGACTATATAGATTATCTTTAAAGACTCTTTTTTTTGATGTTTTCCTTATTTATTAATTAGTACGTGAGTTTTATTACGACAATAGTGCTAATATTATGAAAAGTTTAGAATACTGAATTAATTTTAACATGTTGAAAAAACAAAGTTTTTTGGTACTTATGTATTATATTTCACTAAATATTTTAAAATACTTAGAAAATATCTTTTATGAGTTTTAATCTAAAAGTTGAATTATAATTCCACAAAGTAAAATGAAATTTATTTATAAATTTCTAAAAATAATTAGAAATTTTAATTAGCTATTTTGTCATCAAATACAAATGCTTATAACTCCAAATGCGTTCATATTTATATTTGATGCAAACATCAAAAAATAAAAAATTGTACGTTTTCAATTGTATTAATTATGCTTTGGTGAAGCAATAGAAATAAATGTTTAATTGTGCAAAACTAAATTCTGATAGTCATGATAGGTGTATTGGGTTAATAATTGTTAGAGAAGAAAAATAAGTCTTGAACTTTTTATTGCTGATTTCTATTTTAAAATTCTAGTTTGGTCCAACTTTATTAGATAAAAGTGATCATATTTGATGTAAAAGTGAGTAATTAACTAAGCTGCTGAACTTTTCAACAAAATCACTTAAACGATTGACTTGAGCGTCCCAATATGTTTTTCTGAATTTTTTGTAGATAAGGTTTTCTATTCGTGAGAAGCTAGAAGTTGAAGTTAAAACGAAAAACTATGTAACTATTTTTGCTATTGTTTGAACTATCAGATCGTTGAAAGTGTTAATGTGAAATTACTTTTAAGGAAGAGAAAAGATGTACAAACTGTTTAACATTAAATCGTAAATAAGTATAAGTTTGTGTGTTAAAAATATCGATATTCATGTGAATCTATAATTTTGAAACTAATTAAATTTATTTTTTTATTTATGATAAAAAAAAAGTTTATGAAAAGTAATTAAAAAAATGTTCAGATAAGTAATTATTTATTTCTATCTGATTTAATTTGATTATTAACAACTTAACTCGAGTTTTGAATTTCTTTAAAATGTTTCGCTTTAAAATTGTAACACTTCAATAATCAATGAATAAAAATGATGAAAACCATAAAAAACTAAACAAAACCAAAATTGTCAATTTCTTTAGAACATTTTTTGTAATAGATTAGTTTATAATTAATTAAGGAAACATATTTTAAATGCAATTTTTATAAATTCAACATATAAAGCTGCTTGTTTGGTTAGCTTATATTTTATTTTGTCACCAAAAAACTATTTACGGTGTGTGTTTTGTGACGGTGATAGATTTTGGTAAATCGTTTTCGTGTTTGTGAGCTTGGTGAAACTTGAAATTTGGTGGTACTTTAAAAAGGACTAACCCGATTACGAGTGTTTTGCGACGTATTTGCACTGCAGTAGGGTAAAATATTTGCTCGTTTACTGGTTTTAAAATAAGTTAACAAACATTAATTTGTGTATGAAAGAAGCTTATTTCTTGTCATGTTACTAAAAGTTTTATGTTACTTTGACTGTTTTGCACTTAAATTACAGAGAATTAAATTGTAAAAAGTTGTTCTAAAAAGTTTATTCGATTCAAACATGTATTTAGTTTTTATCGAAGGTAAAACAATTGTTTTTGAACAATTCAACGGAACCATTATGTTGGTGAATTTATAAAATAGCAACAACAGTTGTCACATGGATACCTACTTAATTAGCTTTATTTTGTTTTTATTTGTATTGTTTTATAGCTTTGATTATTTCATTGCTACAAAAAAAAATCAAATGTTTTATTAAAAATACAAATATTAAAGTGTTAAACATAAAATCGATTCAGATAATGTCGCTAATTGATTTTTAATATTGTACACAATTGTTTCTAAAAATAAAATTTAAAGCTACAAAACAAAAAATGTTATTATTTACTTTTGAACAATAAAATTATAAAACTTTGTTTTATTGCAAATGTCATTATGAACTTAATTTTCTTTATTTTTTTCTTTTTAAAATAAATAAGTTTATAATTAAAAGCTATTAAGCTGTTGTATAAATATAGTTATTTTTTTAATAGTTGTTTAGTTTAGTAAACTGTGAAAAATTTTATAAATTTTTTTGTTACATAATACAAGTTAATAAAACATTGTAGTTCCAACTAAATTTAATTTGTGCAAAGAAATTTTTATTTTTTATGTTAAAATTAAAACTTTTGTTATTTAATTTCTTTTCAGTAGACTTTAGAACAATTTCTCCCATAAGTTTTTTATTTTACTTGGGTTTCAATAACAGTAATACAAAAAAGTGAAGAATATTATTAAAATTCTTTTTTAATGTTTAAGTTAACTTATAAAATTTATTAACTTCATATTGTTTTAACTTATCATACTTGGACTTAAACATGAATTAAAAATAATACATTAAAACTCTCTAGTACAATTTTATATTGTTTTTATTTAAGTTGAACAGAGTAACTTTGAATTTAACTTAAACAAAACGAATTAAGTAGTAAAATTTTACAGTCTAGCAATCCCTAATTTAACCATTGGTTTTGTTCGGCAGGTGTTTTGTAACCTTAATGCTTTACAATTTGCCTGTTTACTTAACAAATACATCCTACTAAATAAACTCAAAATTGTGTATAAAAGTAATTTTTTTTTGTCGGTTACTAAAAGTTTCATGTTGCTTTGACTGTTTTTCACTTTAATTACATAAAATAAAATTGTTGAAATATTTTTCTTAAAAGTTTATTAGATTCAAACATGTATTTAGTTTTTATCGAAGGTAAAAGAATTGTTTTTGAACAATTCAACGGAACCATTATGTTGATGAACTTACAAAATAGCAACAACAGCTGTTACATGGAAAATTACTTAATTAGCTTTATTTTGTTTTTATTTGTATTGTTTTTGCTAGTTTTTATTATTGCAATTGCTAAAAAGAAAATTAAATATTTTATTAAAAATCGAAATATCAAGTTGTTAAACCTACAACCTGAATCAGATAATGTTCACTAACTTTTTTTGAATGTTAATTAATTATTTACTGAATGTTTTACAAAAATTTTTCTAAAAATGAAGTTTAAAGCTACAAAACAAAAAATGTTATAACTTTACTTTTGAACAATAATCTTATAAAACTTTGTTTTACTGCAAATGACGTTATGAACTTAGTTTTCTTTATCTTTTCTTTTAATACTAGGTAAGTTTATAAGTAAAAGCTATTAAACTGTTGCATAACTATAATTTTTTTTATAAGAGTTGTTTAGTTTAATAAACGGTGATAGGTTAAATAAAAGTTTTCACACTTTTGCTAATATTTTGTAAATATACAAGTAAATAAAATGTTACAGTTCAAACTAAATTTAATTTACTAAAATAAAGTATTAGTTTTATGTAAAAATTAAGCTTATATTATTAAAGTTATTCTCAGTTGATTTTAAGACAATATCTCTTGTAAGTTTTTTATTTTAATTGTACTTGAATAGTTAAAATAAAAAAAAGTGAAGCATAGTACTAGAACTTTTTTTGATGCTTTAAGTTTATTTTTAACATTTTTTAACTTCATATTGTTTTAATTTATCAGACTAGGATTTAAACATGAACTAAATATAATACTTTCTAGTACAATTTAAATTGATTTTACTAAAGTTGAACTGAGAAACTTTGTAGTTCTAAAATCAAAAATTAAAAACTTAGACTTTATTTAGAAAAATTGGTCTAACAGTTTGGTAAAAAAAGCATTTTTTTACATAAAAAATAAATTGTAGTAAACAAATTTTCTCTATTTTTAATTTTAATTATGTTGTAAAAATAAACCTGTTAAGCCAGTATTTAAACTTTTTATTTTAATGCGTAGTAATATTTAGTTATATTATAATTAAAATTATAAAAACTTAGGAGCTCAAGATTTTAGATATTATTTATTTGACAAAATATTTATAGTTAATTTTGGTCAAATAACAAGTTAACTCAAGACTCATAATTTTTTAAACTAGCAATAAATATATACACAAATTTAACTTCTGATGAATACCAGTTTTTTGCTCCAATAAAATTCACTATGATTAGAAGTTATAACAAAAAAAAAACGAAAACTTTGAACAATTATTAAGTAGTATTTCTGTAGTTTTATATACACAAAACTAATAAACAGTAAACTTTTTCGTGTATTTTTAAACTTTTAATTAAAATAATTATCATTTTTTATGTTAAAAAATTTCATTTTCGTTTATTTTCCTGACTTTAAATAAATTTTTTCTCGAATATTTGATGTTAGTGGAAAATTGAATAATAAATTAAGTAAATTGTTAGACATGCTATAGTATAAATAAAGCTTATTTTTATACAAATATTTCTTATTTGAAAAGATCCTACAACAGATTATTTTGATAAAAAAAAATTAGACACATAGTAAACTATTAAGTAAATACATGTAAAAAAAAGGCTACAATTATTATAAATTTGTTCGTTAAAACAAAAATGATAACAACTCGTTAAGAAATTAGTAAAAATAGCTTTTGAAATGATCAAAATATGTCATAAATCGAACTAATAAATTTTCAAGAACAATCTTTATAACAATTTAATTTTCTGTAGTTAAGTGTAATACAGTCAAAGCAACATCAAACTTTTAGTACTCCCTTCATACAAAACTTTAATCAAAAAAAAAACTACCTTACGGCGATTTTTTCACACATATTATAAGCTCATTTTATACACAATTTCAATTAGGTTCTAAACACAAAATGCACAAACATATTTTTCGCCCTAATGTAGTGCAAATAAGTCACAAAACACACATAGAAGAAAAATGATATTTTTTTGATGTTGACACAGTAAATTGCACTTGAGCGAAGCGATCAACTTAACAATTTGATTTTGTATAAACTACAATTAAGTTATTTTTCTTTCATGAATAATAAAGTAATTTATTACAAAAGTTGTGCTAATGAAGTTGACTTATTTATTTAATTACTTTATTTATTGTTTTCATATTTTTATTCATTGTTTATTGAAGTGTTACAATTTGAAAGCAAAACAATTGAAAGAAATTCAAAATTAAATTTAAGTTGTTGATAATTAAACTAATTCAGATCGAAATTGGTAAAAACTTATCTGAACATTTTTATACATTTACTCTTCATATATAGAGATAAGAAATAAATTTAAACATATAAGTTCGTTTAAGTTCGTACTATATACTAAAAATTTATTATTGTATATAATACAGAACTTAATTGCCAATACGATGAACCCACGCACCCAAACTTATGCCACTTATACTAAAGGACACTTAAAAAAAAGATAAAAAAATAGCACAAAAATTCAATTTTGTGTATAACATAAATAAAATAATACTTGACTTAGTTTCAAACTTATAGATTTAATATAAAGAAAAATGTTTAACACACAAACTTTTACTTAATAACTTATTAACGCTTTGGTGTAAAATAAAATGATTTTGTAAACCTTTCTCCACCAAAGCAATTTCATCATTAACACTTTCAATGATCTGTTAGTTTCAACAATAATAAAAAGAATTACATTTTAATTTTAACATCGATTTCTAGCTTCTCATGAATATAAAACAACATCTGCAAACTTCTGAAAAAATACTCCGACACTCAAGTCAATAATTTCATTGAATTTGCTGCAAATTTCAGCAGGTTAGTGAATCACTTACTTCTACATCAAATTAAGATTTCATTTTATCCAATAAATTCGGAACACACTAGAATTTCAAAATACAAAGCAGCGATTAAAAATTCAAGACACATATTTGTTCTCTAACAAACATCAACCCGATATACCAATCATGACTATCAAAATTTATTTCTGCACATTTTTCTGCAAACGATTTTTGTTCATTTATTTATATTGCTTTGCTAAGTCATAATTAATACAGTTGAAAACGTACAACTTGTTTTTTTTTTAAATTTTTGCATTAAAATTAAATGTAAACCCATTTGCAGTTTTAGAAGTTTGTATTTGATGACAAAATAGTTAATTAAAATTTTAGAATGTCAATATGTAGTTAGTAATTTATAAATAAATTCTATTTTATTTTGTAAATTTATAATTAAAATTTTGCATTAAAATTCATAAAAGATATTGTTTAAGTGTTTTAAAATGGTAAAAATATATTTCATAAAAATCAAGAAACTTTATTTCTTTTTAACATGTTAAAATTAAATCAATATTCTAAATAGTTCATTGCAAAAAAGTCGTACTTTCAAAAACAAGTTATAGAGTTTTATAAAAGTGCATAACATGTAAGAAACTAAAAATTAAACATGAAAATCGAGCTTCCTGATTGCTTCAGTGAACAGTTTTGATTTTGGGGAATCACCAACCGGTGTAAGGCGGCGTTGGCTAGTGGTTTTCTAAACTTACTTTTTCAAATAAAAATTAATGTTTTAAGAGCAATTAATATAATAAAAACTAAGTTCCTTGACAAGACGTTATAAGGTATCCGTGGTGTGCGACTCGATAACCGAAAGGTTCTTCGTGCACCAGGTCCAAGAACCAATTATTTTGAATCTCTTTTTTTGTAGTTCAATAAATATATACTATAAATAAGTATAAAACATTATTTATATGTACAATTGAAATTTATTTTGCTTGTCCAATATAAATATTTGCGTAAATAGCCTATTGTGCAAATAACTACTATGTAGTTTATAAACATATAATGAACAACTTAAGAATAAATAGATTATTGCTTTTAAGTATGTTTATGATTTAGAGCAGGATTAAATATTTCTACAACCTGCTAATCAACTGTTTCATTATTTTGAAAAAGTTTGATAGCAACTAGCAAGTATACTTACTGTTATAAACTAAATAAAATTGTATGTAAAGCGAGAGAACTTTCTTTTTTTCTTTTGTTTATGTAAGAAAAAATTAAAAACCATATTACAACTGAGAATATTATTACAACTTTATTAGACCATTTTAAAATATACATAAAAATTTACTGTTAAACTTATATATATATATATTTGTAAATTGGAAATATTTTCTTTTCATTTAATATAATAAAAGTAAGTTAATCAAAAATTCATAAAGAAATTAAAAGGAAAAACATTGGTTAAGTGTACTTTTTATTCTGTAACTGTTTATGAATGTTAATATAAAAAACTTAGTTTACAACTGTTAGTCCCTAAAAAATAATACAGTTAATTTATATTTCAAAATCTATAGTTTATTTTTTATAACTAATTATTGTTTAATTAAAATTTACATTTTGTCAAAACATTTTCTTTTAAGTAGGTATTTTTTTTCTAAAATAAACATTTAGTTACTACTAAATTATTTGCATATTTAAACTTAATTTGTTTTACTTTTCAAATTTACTGTGCGCATTTTTAATAAAAATTCCTTAAAATTTTCTAGAAAACTAATATTTTGTGCTCATGATTAAATGCAAGTATAGATATTTGAAACAAGATAAAAACTATTAAAATTAAAAACTAACTAAAAATTGTATTTTTGTTTAATCTGATACATTTAATTTACTAATTACTTTAATAAATGACTCTATTTAAAATTTACTTAAAATTTATCATACATAGCTACAATAACAAAATAAGTCTTTTTATGGATAAAATAATTATATCTAATTAAACAATTTAAATTACTTGAAATTATAAAAAAAATTTCTAAACATATAAAACAAAGGCAAAAACTGTGAATAATTTTACAAAAAATTACATGGCATAGTTAACGAAATAAGTATTTATACTAATAAAATGACATGAACTAAAGAACAATTTATTTATCACTTAATATACACAAAATATATATATATCACAATAACTACTCTACTTTGTTTAAAAAATTAATAAAACAAACAGAGTTTATCAAAACTTATTTTGACAAAAAAAAACAGTTTTTAAATTTATCGTTAAAAAAATATGTAATAACATATTTATTGTTTAAAACTACATTAAAGTTTCGTTTAAAAACTATTTTGTAAAACATTAAGTAAATAATTAATCAAAACTATCTGATTCAGGTTGTATGTTTAACAACTTGATATTTCTATTATCAAAAAAATATTTAATTTTCTTCGTAGATATTTCTACAAAAACCACAAATAATAAAAAGAGCAAAAAGCAAATGAAATAATTTTCCAAATGACAAGTTCCGTTAGAAGTTTTGCTATTTTGTGAATTCATCAATACAAAAGTTTCATTGAAGTTTTCCTCAACAGTTATTTTACCTTCAATAACTAAAATATACATAAATGTTTTTTTATAATGAAAAAATTCTAATAAACTTTAAAGAATAGATTTTAAACAGTTTTCTGTATCTAATGTGCAGTAAAGCAAAAGTGCACCAATCAGCAAAAATAAAGTTCTAGTAAGCCTACAAGAAATAAGCACCTTTTATACTAAAACCGTCAGTCAGGGAGAAACGCCTCTCTCGCTTGTTTCTCTGCTGCGCACAGGGGCCGCGCACAAGCGCACAGGTTTTTACACAAAACAAATATTTTTTGTGTAAAAACTCTATCCTTTGCCAAACACAAAATGCCTACTATATAATACTACTGCAAAACGCCGGTTGAACAATCGAATGCCAGCGAAAAGTCGAAATCGAAAAGAATGGCCTTGAAATTCCTCGGCAGAAAGCCCGTCTGTACGCCTCTCTGTAGAGTATATTTATAACTATTTTTTATTATTGTTTCTTTGCGGAAGCAAGAAGAAATTTATGGTAGTAAACTCTTTGTTGCTTATGTTTACCTTAGAAAACTTTATTTCATTACACGGATTTTCTTTCACTTCATGTTTTGTAATTATAAACGATTTATCACATATTTTATACATTTCAAATGCTTACTTTATAAATTTCTTAACAAGTTGTTATCTTGTTTTGTATTAACGAACACATTTATAATAATTTTAGCCTCTTTTTAAACATATATTTACTTAATAATTTACTGTGTGCATAATTTTTCTTTAACAAAATAACATGTTGTGGAAACTTTTCTAATTAGAAGTAGTTGTATAAAATTATAAGCTTTATTTTTACTATAGTATGTTTAACAATTTACTTAATCTATTGTTCAATTTTTCACTATTTTCAAATATTCAAGAACAAATTCATTTAAAGTCAGGAAAATAAAAGAAAATTATATTTTTAAACATAAATGGAGTTATTTAGTCTCTTGTTAAAGTTAAAAAAAATTAAAAAAAACATTTTACAACATTACTGACTAACTTTGATTTTTTTTTTTTAAAGTTGTAAAATATACACAAAATAATTTACTGTTTTGTACTTTAATGTACATATAATAAATCAAAAACTACTTAATAATTGTTTCAAAATTTTTCTACTTTATGTCTACAATTTCCTATTAGAGTGAATTTTATTTGCCCAAAACAATAGTATTCATACGAAAGTTAATGTTGTTTATATATTTAAATTATTATGAAGAGTTAAATTATGAGTCTAGAGTTAACTTAATTTTTAACCAAAACTAAGTTTACATATTTTGTCAAATAATTAATATTTGCAAACTTGACCTTCTTAATTTTTTAAATTTTTAATTATATTATAACTAAATATTACTACGCATTAAAATAAAACATTTAAATATTGGCTTATCTTGCTTATTTTTACAAGGTAATTAAGATTAAAAACAGAGAACGTATTTTTATTACAATTTGTTATTTATTAAAATATTGATTTTTTGCCGAACTATAGAATAGTTTGACTAAATAAAGTCTAAATTTTTAAATATTGATTTTAGAACTTGTGTTTTACCAATAACCTAGATTGTAAAACAAGATGAACATTTAGTTAATATTTTTCCAATTAACATAATAATATTTGCAACTTTTTTTTACAACTTAAGTTGTTTTGTTTGAGCAACTACCAAATTACTCAGTAAAAATATAGTAGAATTCATTTTAAATTGTTCTAGAAAATTTAAAAGTATTATTTTAAACTAATATTTAAGTCAATGTAATGAGAAGTTAAACTAATAGAAAGTTATTGAATGTTGAATTATAACTGAAAACATTTAAAAAAAAATTCTAGTACTATACTTCACTTTTTTGTATTTAAACTATTGAAATACAATTAAAATAAAAAAGTTATAGGAGATATCCTCATAAAACCTTCTGAGAATAACTTTAATAACAAAAGTTTTGATTCTAACAAAAATTTAAATTTATTTTTATAAATTAAAATAAGTTGGAACTATAATGTTTTATTTACTTGTATTATTTACAAAATATAAGCAAAAAGTGTAAACTTGTTTATAAAATCTATCATAGTTTATTAAACTAAACAAATATTATAATAAACAATTATAGTTATACAACAATAGCTTTTACTTATGAACTTACTTAATATTAAATAAAAAAAATAAAGAAAACTAAGTTTTTAACGACTTTTTCAATAAAGCAAAGTTTTATAAGTTTATTGTTCAAATGTAAAGTTATTACATTTTTCGTTTTATAGTTTTAAAATTTATTTTTAGAAATAGTTTTGTATACTTATTTAAAAACAGTTAGTCAACATAATGTGATTCAGGTTGTGTGTAAAACAACTTGCTATTTCTATTTTCAAAAAAAACATATGATTTTCTTTGTAGATAAAACTACGATAACCATAAGTAACAAAAAGAACAAAAAGCAAATGAAGTAGTTTTCCAAATGAAAAGTTCCATTGGTAGTTTAGAAACTTGATATTTCTATTATCAATAAAGCATTTGATTTTCTTTATAGCAATTGCAATAATCAAAGCTATGAAAAACAATACAAATATTCACAAAATAAAGCTAATTAAGTAGTTATCCATGTGACAACTGTTGTTGCTATTTTGTAAATTCACCAACATAATGGTTCCGTTGAAGTGTTCAAAAACAATTGTTTTACCTTCGATAAAAACTAAATACATGATTATTTTAGTAGAAGCTTTTAGTAAACGACAAGAAATAAGCTTCTTTTATACATAATTTAATGTTTGTTAACTTTATTTTAAAACAAATTAAACGTAGCTACTTGCAAGAAATGTTTGCGTAAAGCAAATAGCGCCGTGACGTCAAAAATTTTCCACAACATTTTGTGTGTTTTGTGACTTTTTTGCTCTACATTCGCGCGATTTGAAAAACGAAACCCGTCTTGAACAGTAATTTTTGCAATTCCGGCTAATTTTGTACTTTGCTATTTTACTATTCGCTTTACGCAAACAGTCGGAATTTAAATTGTCTGAATTTGAATTGTCATGTAACCAAACTACAATCAAGTTATATATTATTAAGGAACAATTAACTAATACATTACCAAAATTTTGCCAATGAAATTGACTTTCTAGTTCGGTTTACTTTATGTATGGTTTTTATATTTTTTATTCATTAATTATTTAACTGTTACAATTTTTAAGCAAAAAATTTAAAAGAAACTCGAAATCAAGTTAATTTAAGTTAAATCTAATTTAATTTGTTGATAATCAAATTAAATCACATAGAATTAAGTAATCACCTATTTAATCATATTTCATATTTAATTTTCGTATAAAGAGATTAAAAAAATATTTAAACATACACATTCGTTTAAGTCCGTATTATATATTAAAAATATATTATTTTATAAATAACAGAAATGAATTGCAAATACGATGAACCTAGGCACCCAAACCTATGTCACTTATTCTAAACAACAAGTAAAATGAGAAAAAAATAGCACAAAAATTTAATACTGTGTATAACACAAATAAAATATAACTTAACTTATTATAAGTGCGTGACATGTGATAATAAAAATAAAACTTGAAAACTGAGCTTTCTGGTCGATCCAGTGAACCGATTTGGGGGAATCACCTACCAGTGTAAGGCGGCGTTAGCTCATGGTTTTCTAAACTTAACATGTTTTTTTTTTATTGTAACTACAGTTTAGTAATTTGTACTTGTAAACTTACATTTCATTTTCTTATAAAAACAAAATGGTTTGAGATTAAAGTTATTAGGAAGTTTTGTAATAAAGAAAAGCAAAAAATTCATAAAAACATATTTGGACGCTAAAGTTAATTGTTTCAGTGATTTTGATGCAGAATTCAGCATGTTAGTGAATCATTCACTTTTATATCAAAATATGATTTCATTTTTATCCAATAAAGTTGGAACACACTAGAATTTTAAAATACAAAACAGCAATAATAAGTTCAAGACTCATTTTTCTTCTGTAACACGCTGATATACCAATCATGACTATCAGAATTTAGTTTTGCACATTTGTTAAAGCGATTTTGTTCATTTATTTATAATGCTTTGCCAAGGCGTAATTAATACAATGAAAACGTACAACTTAATTTTATCTTGTTTAATGTTTTCATTAAATTTAAATGCAAATCAATTTGCAGTTTTTAACATTTGTATTTGAATACGAATTATTTAATTAAACCTTTAGAAGATCTAAATATTGTTAGTACTATATAAATAAGTTTCATTTTATTTTGTAAATTTATAATTATACTTTTAGATTAAAACTCATAAAAGATATATTCTAAGTATTTTAAAATAGTGTAAATATATTATGTAAGCATTAAAAAACTTTATTTCTTTTTAACATGTTGAAATTAAATAAATATTCTAAACTTTTTATAATATTAGCGATTTCGTTGTAATAAAACTTACATACTAATTATAACGAAAACAACAAAAATAACTGTTCAAGTTTCGTTTTTCAAATCTCGCCCATGTTGTGCAAATAATGTTGTTTTTCAAAACACACACCCATGATATTCTCTCCTACCTTTAAATCAATAAAGCGGTCCACAAACAAGCAGCTTAACATGTTGATTTCATATTAACTACAATGGTGCACGACAATTCTAATTCGGACAAATCAAATTCTAATAAAATAAATTTAAAGGTCACAGATTAAATACTTATTTAAAAAAAAAATGTGTATGTTGTTCTTTTTGATATCTACAAGTTTTTTTTTGTAAATATTTTTTTGAAATGGCTAAATAAGTTTTAAAATATACTTATTTTTATAATTTGTTTTATATCTTAAGACATATTTAATATGTTGGCTATCGATGTTGATGGCCCAACGTCTAAAGCAGGGTTTCCCAAACTTTTTTTCTAATGGCCCCCTTCGAGTAAATTTAAAAGGCCATGGCCCCCCTACAATATGGCTTCACAAAATTATATTGTGCACATTTCTTATTCGTTTAAAAACGAATAGGTGCATTCTAATAAGTTCAGCGTAATACCACTGTTATTAAAAGACTCTATTTTTGAATTTTTAAGGTGATTCATTCAAATTCTTAATTCGCTTCTAACACTGACATTACATCTGGTTGTAATAAATAATTTTCATAGTAATAAAAATGTTGTTTAAATAAAAGCCACTCTATCACAATAAAAACTTGGAATAAATACAATTTATTAATTTGAAATGTCTTTGTAAATGTTAGTTGCAACAAATTAAATAATTTAATTCGTACCTTATATATCAAATTAAGAAAATGAAACGTTAATCAAAAATATTTTGATATTTTTAATGGTTGTAACATAAAAATTGCAAAGAAACTAATATTCTGTGGAATGAAAAAAAGAACTCAAAAATACTTAGTCCTATGTACTAGTATTTGAAAAAACCTTTCGGTAATCGCGTTGTACACTACTTGGATACAGTTTAACGTCTTGTCCAGGACAATAAAATTATTAGTTTATTTAACAAACATAAAACATAATCGAGTTATAAAATTAGATGACACTTTTCTCTGGATAGGCAAACTGCTTGTTAGGTTGTTGATTGCTAGATTGTCTAGTTACGTTGCTGTAGACTAGTTGATGTGGCTAGTTCGCTTGCTAAAGACTGTTGAATTTGTACTTAGTTTATAAATCTAGCTATTTTAAATACCTAATTAAGACAACTTAACAAGAAAAAAACTGGTCTTAATTAAGTGAGGGTTGCCGCTCTTGAAAATGAAGTAAAATCATCACGACTGATTAAAAACTGACCTGTTCATTATTTGAAAAAAAAAAACTAACAGCCAAAATTTGAAAAAGAAATGCTTAAAAGTATAAAAATAAGAAAAAATGTGACAAATAAGAAAATTTAAAATAAAACTTTCAAGTTCAAACCAGCTTGAGTTATTTTTTTAATTTCAAAACATTTGAGGTGGTCTGATTGTGTGGCAACCATACTAGTTAAATAAAAGCTGAACTAAAACTGTAAAAAAACAATTCTATTTAAATTCATAAGTAAACATTCCATGTGGTCTTATATATGAATAGTACTATAATTATATAAAATCAATATAAAAATTATTTTTAGAATAAGTCAAAAAACAATTTAAATCTGATTTAATTTGTACTTGAAAATAAATAATCAAAAAAAAAACTCTTGACATTTCAACCAGTAAACTAAGTAATGTGTTATAATATCAAAAAAAATGTTTGCTTGATTAGAATACTTTAATCAATGTTATATATATAATGACAAATCTCTCTGTATAAAATAACATTTTTATAATTTTTAGACAACTATGCTGTAACTTTTTTCTAACTTTTTTAAACCAGATTGAAATATTTTAAGCTTATAAAAAAAGGAACTCATATAGTTAATTCTTTTTGTTCATAGGTATATTGGAAAAGCTTATTTTAAATACTATAAACATAACAATATCAAACTGCAAAATTATATGTAAAACTTTTTTATAAATGTACACTAGAAACATCTATTTCGAATAAAAACATTTACTAATTGTTGTATTAAAAAAAACTTACAGTAAGTTTGGTCTGCTCCTACCGTTTAATGTGAAGGATGAGCTTGATGACTACTGGCTAACTTCTCTATGTTTGGTTTTAATTCAGTTAGATACAACCTCAAGTCTCCTCCTTTGGATATGTCTAAGTTTGATCTTTTATTTAAGACATTTATAACTGAGCTAAAAGCTTTTTCAACTACATAGCTATAAGGAAATGCAATGAATAAAAGACTTATTTCCTCCCAAATATCTGGATATTGTTGTCTAACTTTTTCTTGCAACCAAAAACTTTCATACCCAAATCGCAAAAACTTTACTTTAAGCTCAGGATCAGCAACTAGTTCGATGAACTTTTCTTGTAATTCAACTTTTACTTCATCAAGACTTTCTTCAAAGGGGCTTACTATCCAATTTGGAACATTTAATTGAAATATATCTTTAAATCAGTGAACTATATCAAGTTTTAGCTCTTTTAAGTGGGATGTATAAATTTCTACCTCATCTTTACTTAGCTGATGTTTTAAGTTTTCTAAGCTTGAAAACTGTCAGAATTGATCTTTTTTAAAGTTTCTTTCAAACAGTTCCAGTTTGTTTGTAAAGCTGGTTAGACTAGCCTTGACTTTTATGATATTTAAATTTTTTCCTTGTAGGAGTTTGTTCAGAACATTAAATTTTCCTTAGAGGTCAGACAAGTATGCTATGTCAATTTTTCTTTCTTGCAGTTTAATTGATAATTCACTAAACTGCTAAGAACCTTTCCAAACAGTTTCCTTTTGATAACCATCGGACTTCAGTGTGTATGATTAAGTTGTCAAACTCCTCCTCATTGACATTGCAAAGCTCTTTAAACAAACGAGTTTGCAAACCATGTCTTTTAATTTTGTTCACAGCTTTAATAACTAAATTCAATGAGGTGTGTAGATGATTACTTAATTTTTTAGCAACTAAATGTTGCCTATGGATTACACAATGAATTGTAAATAAATTAGGATTAACCTTTTTTAAAAACGTGATTAATCCAACATGCCTACCAACTATGGAGGGAGCACCATCTGTTGCAATACCTATGATGTTTTCTAAAGGTATTTTATTAGATTCAAAATAGTTTTTGATCTTATTAAAAACAAGTTGGCCTGTGCTGTGGGTTTCCATTAGCTGAGATATAGCTAATTCTTCATAGGTTTTGTCACCAACTACCATTTGTACACATAAAAGAAGTAGACACTTATTTCCAGGCAAAGTAGACTCGTCAACTTGTATGGAAAATAAGTTGGTACACATCAATGTAATTAGTTTTTTTTCTACACATTCTCCCATTTCATCAATGCGTCGTTTAACTGTGTTGTTACTCAATGGGATTATGCGTAGAACATTGCTGATGTTTTTGATATGTAGAACTTTTTCAAGTACTGTTCTTATGGCTGGAAAAAATGCTTTTTCCCCAATGGTGTGAGGTAACCCTTGTTTTGCAATTATTAAAGACAGGTAATATAAAGTTAATACACCGTCATCAATGTTTTGTGTACACTTCTTTTGAATATACTTGTTATTTGGGTCTGGTTCTTTTTTTTTAACTATTTTCAAAAACTACTATAATTTAAAATTTATTTTAGTTATATCTTGAAAAGTTTTAAAAAATTTTGTATGAAGAATAAAAAGAGCAATCCATGGGTAATTTATAAGTTTACAAGAGCAACTTTACTTTTCCAAAAAATATTATAATTTGAAAATGGCATCTTAAATCTTTTTAAATAATTCAAAATAATAGATCAGTCTATTATTCTATTTAAACTTATCCTAAGTCAGTCTGAGTTAGAAAAAAACCCTGAGTTATTCTAAGCTGTCCTGAGTCATTCTTAGATTTTCAAAAGTTTCAAAATATCCTGATTTATTCTGAGTGTACCAAGTATTTAGCAATCCTGTATGTAAAATGTTAAGTGTAATGTAAAGTAAACTGAGAAGTAATTAAAAAACATTCAATTTCACCATATGACTTGTTTAAAAAAATGTATATACTTATTTGACTAAACTTTAAAATATTGCTCAAACTTACTGTAAAGTAAAGAGATTAATTAAATAAAAAAAGGTGAAAATAAACTCTTATATTTTTTACAAGGTTTCAGTGATAAAAAATTTAAATCTTTTCAAATATTATTAAGCTTTTTTTATTATATTATTTCATATATACTTAAAATAATTCAAAAAAAATCTCATTTATAACTGGTAATAGATAAAATAGGTTATTAGCACTTTTATCATTACTAACAAGTATATTCAAAGTTTATTGTAAAGATTTAAAAAATAGATGAAGATTAGTAAGAAAGAAAAATGTGAACACTTACAACTAAGGTCAATGGATTAGTGTGCAGAAAAACATTTTGGTAATGAACTTCACACCATTAATTTTGTAAACAACTTTTGACTTTTTTTTTTAAGTCTTAATTATCTTAAGTTTAAATTGTACAAAAAATAAGCTCAAGGCAACATGTGTAAGAATAATAAATGGTTCATACTAACCAAAAAAAGAGTAAGTCAGAGTTTATTGGAAATATTTAATAAGAGTGGTAGTTAAGAATGGTACTCTACTACTTAATTTTCAAGGTAACTAAAAATTATTTTTTAAATGTGGTTTGGTTTAAAATAAAAGTTAAACCAACGTACACAACATTTATTTATAAAATATAATAGTTTTATTAGCAATATGCTAGAAAGTTACAATTTTATAACTTATAGGGGCAACCATAAAAAAAACTTCTATATTAATTTAAGTAAGAATCTACATTAAAAAAAAAGTTGTTTACATTATTGAATTTTGAAAAATTATGTTTTATGTTAGTTATTAAAAATTCTAAGAACTTACAATTTAAAATTTAATGAATAGTATACTTAAAGGTCAGTCTGAAATGCATATTTACAGAATCGATAGACTTTTTTAAAGCTTTATTGTTTTTTATACCCTTATCCCTATCCCACTTTACCCATACATATTAGAAATTATTCAAAGAATAAAGCTTTAATAAATAAAATAAAAAATAACATGAAAAACAACTTTTTTTTTTGCTGATTTATCATATTGTAAGTTTAGAATAACTTTAAATACGACTAGTTTTAATAAAATATTATTTGCTAAAACATGAGTATAAATATATGAAAACATACTTGAAATACATTTGATGAGATTGCCTGGTTGGCATGTTGAATCAAGTAGGAGTTGCAGTCAGTGATGTTAAATCGGAGAGCGAAAAATCCCCGCAGTAGAATAAAAAAATAAAAAGCATGGCAATAGAATTAAAATTTCTTATGAAAGCAAAAGCTTATTGGCTTATAAATTTCTTTTTTCTTCTAGCTCTCTCACTTTTCACTTTAGTTTCTTTTATTTCTCCAAATTTCTCTCAATTTACTATAGAGCTTTAAAGCGCGTGTTTACAATTAAAACAGCTGTATTTAACTGCCATCTTGATTATAACATGACTGGTTGCAGTTTTTATACACAAATAACTATCTCTCTATATAAGATAAGTTAATAATCTAAAAATTCACATTACCTTATAAAATTAAACTGTTTTAAATTACTTAAAAACTGAGCAGCTGATGTTTAACTTTGTTTTAAGCAACATCTTTAGACTATTAATTTCATAATTTAATTGGTTGAAACTGTAAAGTAAACATATACTGTAAATAAAATAGGCAAAAGATTGAACTTTACATTGAGTTATCTGACCTAAGCACTAAAGCTATTTTTAGAATAAACTTACACAAAGTGGATTTTAAATCTAAACCCAGGGCCAAAAACTAAAATTCTAAAATTGCTGTTGCAAAAATTTACGTAATTTTCAAAGACGGCCAAAAATTGAAAAGGCTCCCTTATGGCCCCTTTTCTAGTCATGGCCCCCCCTTTGTCCCCTTTACGGCTTATGGCCCCCTGACTTCCTCAAATGGCCCCCAAGGGGGCCACTTGGCCCACTTTGGGAAACCCTGGTCTAAAGCCTTAGTTGGGTCAGGTTGACTTTCTATGGGTAGATTGTCAACCTAACCTTTTTGTTCATACTTTTCCTGCAAGCGGGTTGACCTTCTAACAGGCTTATTTTCAGGACCCGCTGCAGGCAACTTATCATTAATATTATCTAAGTTGGACATAGTACTATAACTAATTTATAAGTGCTAATTTGTAATTATCAGTGGACCATATATATAAAACACTTAATGCTACTCTAGGCTACTTTATATAAATCAGACAGACAAGTTTAAGTGATGAATCTTTTTATATAAAACACAACAAGAAATACTAGCATATACTAAACTATAAATTACTATGACAAACTTATTAGAAACAAAAAGCTATTTAAGTCTACATCAAGAGACTTAAAACAACAAACTAAATATTAAATAAAACTTTTAGTAAACAATAAATTGTAAAGGTTTAATAAACTATTAAAATATAAACCTGTCTTAAATTTTCAAACAATTAAACACCAGTTGAAATATTATATTTAAAACAATACTAACAATACACATTCACAAATCAGTTCAAGATAGTTGTTACTTCCAGCCGCACACCAAACTAACTAACTGCTTACATATAAACTGCCTGTTGTGTTCTGATGTTTAGTTGCATCAGCATTTAGTCTGAAACACGTCAGATGATTCTTATTGGCTTCTGCATTCAACCATGTTAACTCAAATTATTCTCTGAACTCAACTTTAAACAATGAATAATGCAAGTATTCATTACAAATATTTTACAAAAGTAAAAAAAGGCTTGTATATATTGAGAAGACCAGCACACATAGTTTTTGTTTCTAAAATATATAATACTTTTAAGTTGTGACCTTTAAATTTTTTTGTTTTGGAAATTGAATTGTCGTGCACCCTTGTAGTTTATATAAAGTCAACATGTTAAGCTGCTTGTTTTGGGACCGCTTTATTATTTCAACACTAAAGAGTTAATCATTAGTTTTCGGTGTGTGTTTTGTGACTTATTTGCTCTACATTCGCGCGATTTGAAAAACGAAACTTGAACAGTTATTTTTGTACTTTGTTATTTTACTATTTGCTTTACGCAAACAGTCGGAATTTAAATTGTCTGAATTTGAATTGTCATGTAATGAAATTACAATTAAGTTATATATTATTAGGGAACAATTAACTAATACATTACCAAAATTGTGCCAATGAAATTAACTTTCTGGTTCGGTTTACTTTATGTATGGTTTTTATATTTTTTATTCATTGATTATTCGAGTGTTACAATTTTTAAGCAAAAAATTTAAAAGAAACTCGAAATCAAGTTAATTTAAGTTAAATCTAATCTAATTTGTTGATAATCAAATTAAATCACATACAATTAAGTAATTACCTATTTAAACATATTTCATATTTACTTTTCGTATAAAGAGATAAAAAAAATATTTAAATATACACATTCGTTTAAGTCCGTATTATATAGTAAAAAATATTATTATATAAATAACAGAACTAAATTGCAAATACGATGAACCCTTGCACCCAAACCCATGCCACTTACACTAAAGAACACTTAAAAAAGAGATAAAAAAATAGCACAAGAATTTTATTTCGTGTATAACAAATGTAAAAACATAACTTAATTTCAAATTTATAGATTTAATATAAAGCAAAAATTTTTAACACGCAAACTTAAACTTGTTAACTGATTACGCTTTGATTGAAAAATATTTTGTAAACCTTATCTACTTTTTAAAAGCAATTTCATCATTAATTTTTTCAATGATCTATTAGTTCCACCAATAGTAAAAAGAATAACATAGTTTTTCGATTTAAAATCAGCTTCTAGCTTCTCTAGAATAGAAAACCTTATCAGCAAAAAATTCAGAAAAACATATTTGGACGCTCAACTTAATCGTTTTAGTTTTGTTGCAGAATTCAGCAAGTTAGTGAATCACTCACTTATATATCAGAATATGATTTAAATTTTATCCAATAAAGTTGGAACACACTAGACTTTCAAAATACAAAATAGCAATAAAAAGTTCAAGAATCATTTTTTGTCTGTAACACGCTGATATACCAATCATGACTATCAGAATTTATTTCTGCACATTTTTCAGCAAACGATTTTTGTTCATATATATATATTGCTTTACCAAGTCATAATTGATACAATTGAAAACGTACAACTTAGTTTTTTTAAATTTTTGCATAAAATTAAATGTAAAGTTATTTGCAGCTTTAGAAATTTGTATTTGATGACAATTAGTTAATTAAAATTTTATAATGTCAAAATGTAGTTAGTAGTTTATAAATAAATTCTATTTTATTTTGTAAATTTATAATTAAAACTTTGGAAAAAAAATTCATAAAAGATATATTTTAAGTGTTTTAAAATAGTAAAAATATATTATGTGAGCATTAAAAAACTTTATTTCTTTTTAACATGTTAAAATTAAATAAATATTCTAAACTTTTCATAATTTTAGCAATTTTGCGTAATAAAACTTACATACTAATTGATAAATAACAAAAAGAACTAAAAAAATTAATCTTTAAAAATACTTTATATAGTCCTTTGCAAAGTGTCGTAGTTTAAAAAGAGAGTTATAGAGTTTTATATAAGAGCATAACATGTAATAAATTAAAAGTTAAAACATGAAAATCGCTCCTTGGTCGCTCCAGTGAACAGTCTCGATTTTTGGGAATCACCAACCGGTGAAGGACTCGTTGGCTCATGGTTTTCTAAACTGAACATGTTTTTTTAACTGGTAATTATAGTTTAGTAATTTTTACTTGTCAACTTATATGTTATTTTCTTATAAAAACAAAATGGTTTGAGTTAAACAACTTGGAATATATGTTTATCAACTTGATATTTCTATTTTCAAATAAAATTTAATACTTTAACAGCAATTAATACAATAAAAAATTAAGTTCCTTGACAAGACGTCGAAAGGTATCCGTGGTGTGCAACTCGATAACCGAAAGGTTCTTCGTGCACCAGGTCCAAGAACCAATTATTTTGAATGTCTTTTTTTGTCGTTCAATAAATATATACTATAAATATGTTTAAAACTTTATTAATATGTACAATTGAAATTTATTTTGGTTGTCCAATATAAATATTTGCGTAAATAGCCTATTGTGCAAATAACTACTATGTAGTTTATAAACGTATAATGAACAACTCAAGAATATATAGATTATTGCTTTTAGGTATGTTTATGATTTATAGCAGGATTAAAATATTTCTACAACCTGCTAATCAACTGTTTCATTATTTTGAAAAAGTTTGATAGCAACTAGCAAGTATACTTACTGTTATAAACTAAATAAAATTGTATGTAAAGCGAGAGAACTTTCTTTTTTCTTTTGTTTATGTAAGAAAAAGTTAAAAACCACATTACAACTGAGAATATCATTACAACTTTATTAGAACCATTTTGAAATATACATAAAAAATTACTGTTAAACTTATATATATATATATATTTATATATTTGTAAATTGGAAATATTAACTTTTCATTTAATATAATAAAAGTAAGTTAATCAAAAATTTATAAAAAAATTAAAAGTAAAAACATTGGTTAAGTGTACTTTTTATTCTGTAACTGTTTATGAATGTTAATATAAAAAACTTAGTTTACAACTGTTCGTCCCTAAGAAATAATACAATTAATTTATATTTCAAAATCTATAGTTTATTTTTTATAACTAATTAATGTTTAATTAAAGTTTACATTTTGTCAAAACATTTTCTTTTAAGTAGATATTTTTTTCTAAAAAAAATATTTAGTTACTATTAAGTTATTTGCAAATTTAAACTTAATTTGTTTTATTTTTCAAATTTACTGTGCGCAATTTTAATAAAAATTCCTTAAACTTTTCTAGAAAACTAATATTTTGTGCTTATGATTAAATGCAAGTATAGATATTTGAAACAAAATAAAAACTATTAAAATTAAAAACTTACTAAAAATTGTATATTTGTTTAATCTGGTAAATTTAATTTACTAATTACTTTAATAAATGACTCTAGTTAAAATTTCCTTAAAATTTATCATACATTGCTACAATAACAAAATAAGTATAACAAAATAATTAAATAAGTATAAGTATTTATGGATAAAATCACTACTCTAATTAAACAATTTAAATTACTTGAAATTATCAAAAAAAAATTTAAACATAAAAAACAAAGGCAAAAACTGTGAATAATTAAAAAAAAAATAACATTGCATATTTAACGAAAAAAGTATTGATAACAATAAAAAGACATGAACTAAAGAACAATTTATCTATCACTTAATAACAACTACTCTACTTAGTTTAAAAAATATATAAAACAAAAAGAGTTTATCAAAATTTTTTTTGATAAAAAAAATAACAGTTTTTAAATTTATCGTAAAAAAAATATGTATGTAATAAAATTTTTATCGTTTAAAACTACTTTAATGTTTTGATTATAAAACTATTTTGTAAAATATTCAGTAAATAATTAATCAAAACTATCTGATTCAGGTTGTATGTTTAACAACTTGATTTTTTTATTTTCAATAAAACTTTTAATTTTCTTTGTAGATGTTACTACAAAAACCATAACTAATAAAATGAGCAAAAAGCAAACGTAATAACTTCCCAAATGACAAGTTCAGTTAGTAGTTTTGCTATTTTGTGAATTCATCAATATAAAAGTTTCATTGAAATTTTCCACAACAATTATTTTACCTTCAATAACTAAATTATACATAATTATTTTTTTATTTTATTCTAATGAAAAAAATCTAATAAACTTTAAAGAATAAATTTTCAGCCAGTTTTCTGTAACTAATGTGCAATACAGCCAAAGTGCACCAATCAGCAAAAATAAAATTCTAGTAAACCTACAGAAAAATCATCTGTTATACTAGGCTGTTATTTTCTTTTTCATAAATACACCGTCAGTCAGGCAGGTACGCCTTTCTCGTTTCTTCCAGCTTTATTCATTTCCTAAACGCTTTTCAAAACAGTGATTTTCTCATTTTTTTCCCGAGCTTGCAAAAAGCTTTTAGGTCGTCCGCTTATATCGCGTCGCAAGGCTTTTGCAAAACGCTGCAAGCCGGTCAGTCGAAGCATTGAGTGCCAGCAAAAAGTCGAAATCGAAAAGGAAGAGCCTCGAAATTCCTAAGCAGAAAGCAGAGGGACTGCTTGCAGTAATGTGTGAAAGAAATTTATGTTTCTATTTTATTATTGTTTCTTTGTGGAAGCAACACGAAATTTATGGTAGTTAACGCTTTGTTGCTTATGTTTACATTAGAAAACTTCATTACATTTAACACAGATCTTCTTTCATATCTTGTTCTGTGATTATAAACGATTTATGACATATTTTATCCATTCCAAAATTTTACTCAATAAATTTCTAAACAATTTGGTGTTTTTTTTTTGTCTTAACGAACACATTTATAAGTGTAGCCTCTATTTCAAATTTGTTTACTAAATAATTTACTATAAACAAAATTTTTGTTAACAAAAAAGGTCCGTTGCAAATTTTTTTTTTTAATTTTAAAGTAACTGTTTAAAGTAGTTCTTACAATTTATTAAATCTAAAATTCAATTTTTTACTGCTTCAGAATGTTTAAGAAAATTATTTTTAGTGTTTGGAAAATAATAAAAAGTGAATTTTTTATGAAATGAAAGAGTTTTCGTAAGAGATGTTTTTTTTACATTTTACTACTGAGTATTGACTAATTTTGTTGAAAATTAATTTAAAACATATTAAAATTCAAATGTACTATGTAATTGGAATAAATTATAAATATCTAAAACATATTACAACTTTACAGACTAACTATTTTTTTAGTTGCAAAATATACATAAAATAATGAATTGTATATAATAAGTGTATATAGAGTAAAACAAACACTATTAAACAATAGTTTTAAAATTTAGTTTACTTTTTTTTTTAACATCTCATTGTAATTTTTACCGGGCCAAAAAGTTAGTAACCACACAAGTATTAAAGATATATTATTTATTGTAAAACGGCAAAATTATAAGTCTAGTGTAAATTTAATTCTTAATCAAATATAACTTTAAATATTTTGTCAAATAAATATTTTTTGAAAAATTGACCTTTTTAATTTTTATATTTTTAATTATAGTATAACTAAATATTACTACGCATAAGAATAAAACATTCAAATATTGGCTTAGCAGGCTTATATTTACAGAGTAATTAAAATTAAAAGTTGAGAACATATCTTTATAACAATTTGTTTTTTATAAAAAAAAATGTTTTTATACTCAATTTTAGAATAATTTGTCTAAATAAACTCAAAGATTTTAATTTCATTTTTAGAACTCTCTCTTTTACGATTAACCTAAATAATAGTATCAGATGAACATTTGGTAAATATTTTTTAAATAAATATAACATTATTTGCACCTTTTTTTTTACAACTTAAGTTATTTGGTTTGAACAACTACATAGTTTCTCATTTAAACTTCAGTAAAATTCATTCAAATTGTACTTGAAAACTTTAATGGATTTTTTTAATTCATGTTTAAATCCAATTATGATAATGAAAAATGTTATGAAGTTGCTAAATGTTGGAAACTAACTAAAACATTTAAAAATGATTCTGATACCTGGCCTTAATTTTTTGTATTACAACTGTAATGATAAAATAAAAAACTTATAGGACAAATTGCCTTAAAATCTAATGCGATTAACTTTAATAACAACAGTTTAAATTTCATCAAAAAACTAAAAAATATTTGAATTATTAAATTTAGTTAGATCTATAATGTTTTATTTATTTGTATTTTTTACACAAATAAGCAAAAAGTGTGAAAATGTTTATAAAAATTTTCACAGTTTATTAGACTAAACAACTGTTATAAAAAACAATTACAGTTATACAACAGTTAAATAGCTTTTACGTATGAATTTACTTAATTTTAAAAGAAAAAATCAAGGAAACTAAGTTATAACGACGTTTGCAATAAAACAAAGTTTTATAAGTTTATTGTTCAATAGTAAAATTATAACATTTTTCGTTTTATAGCTTTAAACTTCGTTTTTAGATACAATTTTGCATAATATTTAAAAAAAAGTTAGTGAACATTATCTGATTCAGGTTGTATGTTTAACAATTTAATATTTCTATTATTAATAAAAAAAATTAATTTTCTTTTTAGCAATTGCAATAATCAAAGCTATGGAAAACAATACAAATAAAAAACAAATAAAGCTAATAAAATAGTTATCCATGTAACAGCTGTTGTTGCTATTTTGTAAATTCATCGACATAGCGGTTCCGTTGAAGTTTTCAAAAACAATTGTTTTACCTTCGATAAAAACTAGATACATGTTTAAATCTAATAAACTTTTAAGAACAGTTTTTTAACAATTTAATTTTCTGTAATTCAAGTGCAAAACAGTCAAAGCAACATGAAACTTTAAATTGACAAGCTTCATTCAATCATATCAATTCAAAAAAAAACCCAACCCAAGGTAGTTTAGCCAAACTGAATACAAATTCATAAAAGTTTCAAAGTCGGCGTTGGACAGCTAGTTATGCCGTGTTTTTATCACGTGACAGCGTAGCGCTGTGTTGGTGTGTTAACTGTGTAAACACACCGTTAACAAAAATGTGTAACGGTGTGTGCGCTTAACAAACAAACAATTCGATTTTGATGATGTTGCATAAATCATTCTCTTGGTGTAAAAGATCGGCCTAGTATAAGTAGTGCTCATTTCTTGTCGGTTTTCAGAATGTTTATGTTGCTGATTGGTACATTTGGACTGTATTTCAGATTTATTGTTCTATTTTATTAAAATTAATCAAAGTTTAATTGTTTTTTTCATTACATAAAAAATAGTCATGTATCTTGTATTTATTGAAAATAAAATAGTTGTTTTGGAAAACTTCACTGAAACTTTTGTACTGATGATCTTACAAAATGAAGAAAGCAGTAATGGAACTAGTCATTTGGAAAATTATTTCAGTTGCTTTTTGTTCTTTTTATTAGTTTTGGCTTTTGTAATAATAGCTATTCTAATTGCTAAAAAGAAAATTAAATATTTTTTGATAATAGAAATATCAAGTTATTAAACATACATTCTGAATCAGATAGTTTTGATTAATTATTTACTGAATATTTTACAAAATAGTTTTATAAACAAAACTTTAAAATAGTTTTAAACAATAAAAATGTTATTATTTTTGTTTTAACGATAAATTTAAAAACTGTTATTTGTTTTTATTACTGTAAATTTTGATAAACTCTTTTTGTTTTAAATAATTTTTTAATTAAGTAAGGTAATTATTATTCAAGTGATTAATTAAATTGTTTTATGTATGTTCTTTAATTCAAACCTGTTTATAATTATTACTTATTTCGTTTACTATGCCATAAAAGGTTTTGTAAAATTATTCAAAGTTGTTGCTTTGTTTTTTAAGTCTTAAAAGTAAATTTTTATCATTTCAAGTAAATTTAAATTATTTAAATAAAGTTAATGATTTTATCAATAAAAATACTTTTTTGTTGTTGTAGCTATGCAATATAAATTTTAATAAAATGTTCACTTGAGTAATTTATTAAAGTAATTAATAATTTAAAAGTATCAGATTAAACAAGTATTGATTTTTATTTGAAATTTTAAAGTTTTAATTTTACTTCAACTATCTATACATGCATTTTATCATGAGCACAATTTATTTGCTTTCTAGAAAAATTGAAGGAAACTTCACTGAAACTACGAACAGTAAATTTGTAATTGCTAAAATAAAACAAATTAAGTTGTAAATTTACAAACAACTTACTATTAACTAAATGTTTATCTTAGAAAAAACTACCTACTTACAAGAAAATGTGGTGACAAAATCTAAATTTTAAGTAAACAATATTGAGTTATAAAAATTAAGCTATAGATTTTGAAAAAAAAATTAACTGTATTATTTCTTAGGGACGTATAGTTGTAAACCAAGTTTTTAATATTAACATTAATAAACAGTTACAGAATAAAAAGTACACTTAACCAATGTTTATACTTTTAGTTATATATGAAGTTTTGATTATTTAATGTCAACTTACTTAATTAAATATAAAGATAGTATTTCCAATTTACAAATATATATATATATATATATAAGTTTAAAAGTTAATTTTTATGTATATTTTAAAATGGTTCAAATAAAGTTGTAATAATATTCTCAGTTGTAGTATAGTTTTTAACTTTTTCTTACATAAACAAAAGAAAAAAGAAATTCTCTCGCTTTACATACAGTTCTATTTTATCATAACCTTAAGTATACTTGCTAATTACTATCAAACTTTCTCAAAGTAATGAAACAGGTTTTAGAATCGTTCTATCGATGTTATGTTATAAATCATAAACATACTTAAAGCAGTATATATTTTGAAGATGTATTCTTAAATTGTTCATTGTACGTTTCCAAACTAAATAGGAATTGTTTGTACATTAGGATATTTGAGCAAATATTCATGTTTGTACAAGCAACATAATTTTTTATTGCGCTAGATACATACAACTGAAAGTTTAATAGCTTGCATTAAGTTTTTAAACATAATACGACTAGGAATATGCACTATAAAACATTTTTTCAGATTAACTTAATATAAAGTAACATTTTTAAAAGAAAAACCTTTTGATACAAATCAACTGTATTTATTTTGATATTATATTCAAAATTCCTTAACAAGTAGCCTAAGACTTTATTAAAAGACTAAAATATTTATCTGCCTAATTGTAATTCTATATCAATTGAATTTTATATACACATGATAAAATACTTTTTTTGAGTATAACAAAACATATTCGCTAAAAATTCTATGCAATTTTTTAAAAATTTACTGTTTTTGCTTGATTCAGTACTAAGTGTTCAAGCTTCGGTTTATGAAAAAGACAATTTTATTTAAATCATTAACAACTTAAATTTTATTAAAATTTTTTACTTATAATGCTCTTAAATAAAAATTTTTAAGTAACTATTCATAAAAGTAGTAAATGACAGGTATGTATAATTAATAAAAAGTAAGTTTCTTTAAAATTTTTCTCATCGAAAAAGTATGTGTTTACTACTTTAAGAGTTAACCAAAAGGTTTCAATTTTTTACATCTTTAAATTTTTAATAACTTAATTTTTACATCTTTAGGGGCTTGTTACTTTTTTGTTATAACATTTTAAAAAGGGGGTGTTATTATGAAAATGAGTTTAAAAGCCCCTGGTCTAAACTATTTTTTTTATTAAGATTATATATATAAAGTTTTGAGCATTTTAAAGCTTTTAGGTTATTTACGATTTTAATAACAGTGTATTTTCAGAGTATACTTTTCGAAGATATCATTTACGTTGAAGTGTCTCTGAAAATTGACCACATTATAAATTGTATCGTACCGTGGTGTGGTATACAACTAAATAACTGAAAGGTTTTTTTTGTACACCAGGTCCTTAGACCGAACTTTTTGAGCGCCTATTTTATCGTTCGATAAGTATAAGTAATATTAATTAGCAATCTAACTACTGTTAAAATTGGTGTTATTAATCCAACTTAGCCTTTTTGAGTTGGTAGCATAGATTTAATAATTTGTACTGTCTACTTAACAAAATACCTACCAAATGCTTATTTTTTGAAATTTTGATAACAATTCTTTTTCTTTGTTTTTATTTTGCTTTTTCATTAGCTGTGTTTAGTTGTTGTTTCAAGTTCCCATGGTATACTTCTAGCAATTTAAAACAAGTTGTATTCTTTTTATTGTGAATTTCAAAAACTAATTAACCTTTATTCAATATTTAAAACTTGAACAACATGTTTTTCTATAGATATATATTTTTTTTTCATTCATATACTTAACTACAAATTTTGTATGGATTGCAGTTTTATTATTTTTAATTGCAGAATCACAGTCCGAAAATCCGTACGCGGAAAAACTCAGTTATTGTCAGAATTTTTTTCATAAATGTCTTTTATTTTTTTTTAATACGTGAACCTTTTTCTTAAATTAATTCCTTTGTTAAACTTATTAACAACTTATTTTATTTCAAAACATTGTGAATTGTTAGCAGTATACTTTACCTTTTCTGAGTGATCATCTATAATTTTTAAACTCTAATCATAAGTTTTATTGTACTTGTATTATTTTTAGCACTAAAGTATCAATATTAAAGCTTGCAAAGCTTTCCTGTAACACTTTCCATTTTTTTTAAATTATTAATTTGTTTTAGTTTTTAAGTTGTTTTACAGATACTATTACGTGGTTTAACTTTCCATATTAACCAAATTTCATAGTTTTTACTATGAAGTGTTATAATTTGAAAATATTTTAAACACTTCTTGAGATTCTCAAGCAAAAACAAATTAAAAAGCAGAACTTTTTTTATTAATAGTAAGACTTGTATCTTATAGTAAGCTGGCTAAGTCAAATTTCGTTTCTAGTTTTTAATGGTTAAAAACAATGACAAAAATTAAAAGTTGTGAAATTATTTTTTACCAATCTATAATTCTTAAAAGAAAAATATAATATTTCAATAAAAATGTGTTATATGCAATAAAAGTAACTAAAATAGTAAAGCTTTTTCAACGTTTGTTATTTGAAATAGAATAATTTCATTAAAATTGCATAACCGTTTTATATATTTGTTTTATATATTGATTATATTAACAACTGCATATAGCATTCGTATGGCTTAAACTTAAATAGTCAGATCTTTAACTTGAGTTAATAATTTGTATTATGCTAAAAAACAGCATCAAATGTATAGCTATTGTTAGTGTTAGATTTTTAAAGTTGATAACAAAATTATTAAATAAAAACTATATTTACAGTAAATCATAAAAAAATGATAAAAAAAACTAAAAGTATATTTTTAATCTATAGACATAATTAAAGTTTGTAGAAACTTTGAATAATATTAACTCTACTTTAGTGCTTAAACCAGTATGTCATATTTGTTTCATAAGTATTTCGATATTGGTTGTTATGAACTGAAAATGAAAACTGACATTATTTAAAACTTTAAAAATCACTCTGTGAACACTTAAATATTAAACATTTAACTAAATGAAATATAGTAAGATTAATACTTAATTTTAGTAACATTTTAAAGATTTGGAATTAATTGTGATCAAAAAGTTTTAGTTTAAAAAAGAATTTTTAAGATTAATTCATTCATTATGTAAATATAAATTATTTTTGTTTTTTTTAGCACCTTAAAGAAATAAAAACATAGATTATTTTAATGTTATATAAAAACTTATAGCGTTTGGTGGTGTTTATAGCCTAAATAAGCTTATATAAATTTTATAATATCAATTTTAATTAACTAATCGACTTTTTGTAAAACTTTTAAAAATAACAAACTGCACAAAAACAAAATCGACTATCTTTATTGAAAAAGAAAAAAAAATCACTTGGAAACCTTAACAATTTTCATTAGTAAATATCTTTAAAATAAAGTTTAAACAGTATTTCATATTAAGTTTACTTTTTATATCCAAATTTAAGTTTACGAACGTGAAGATCTGATTATCTAATAAAGAATAAAAAAGTTAACTCAGAATGAAAAAAATCAACAAAATTTTATCATAAAAACACAGAAATTAATAAAGAAGTTAACAAAGTATTTGGGCAATGATGTTACAACGCAATACAAAACATGAGTTTGAAAATCAAAGTTTTTATAAACATAAATAAAAAATTTTGAATTTTAAATTCAGACAAAATATCCGTTTAAAGGTTTAACACTTTTATGCACTTTAGAATATCAAATTTAACACAAATTTAGTACAAAAGTAACATCGAATAAAAGAAAGTTTTTGGCTTTAACTCCGTTTGACTACTTCTAAATGTAAAACTACGTTGTTATGGGTTCAAAACATATAACAATAAAATCATAAAAATAAAAGAGCACAGTTTCCGAACTTATATGAAACACAAATAATATTACACATCAACATGAAGAAAAAATTGCATAAAAAGTTATCAAGTTAGCAACAAAGTAGTTTTTAAAAAAACAGAATTAAGTAAATTAAATAATATTGCAACAGTTTAGTCCTTTTTGCAGGCTTCTTTGCATAAGTCTCTTAAATGGCCTGAAGTTTTGGTCTTCAATGGAGTCCTGAAAAAAAAGTAACATATCAAAAATAAAGTTTAGTACTTAATGTAAAAAGTTCTAATAAGTAGAAGTATATAGATAATTTCATTCTAAATTAGTAAGATATAATTTCTAATGAGCCTTACTACGAAAGTACTTAAATAAATTTAAGAAAAATGAAATGATTCTGTTATATTATTTGGAAAAGTTTTACCTCGTAAAATCTGACACCTATTTATACGGATAAAGTTTACTGGAAGTCGGAGATATTTATGTAGCTTATCTAAATTAAAAATTTTAGAGTTTTTTTAATTTGTTTTTTTTTCTACGTGAAAACTACTTGATTGTTTTAATTAAAGTTTTTTTTTCAGACAAAAACTGTTTAAATACTTGAGAGTATTTTAGATGACCAATTAAAATTACTACAGCTAAAAAACTAAATTAAAAGTAGATTACATTTTAAGTTCATACATACATATATACTTATAGACGATTATTTAAGAATTATATTTGTTTTAAACTAAAAATAAAGTTTGTATTTGTTTGTTTTTCATATATATATACTTAATAAAAATATTTAGCACATTTTTACATTGTTATGTTAGTGGCACTGACTGTACTTAATATACAAAAGTTAAAAACAAAAACCATGCAGACTAAAATAAAAATATTATACAAAAAAAAAAAAATGTTAAAAAATTCATGAGAATAAAAACAAACTTTTTCTTTTTCTAAAATAGGACTTTCATCATTAGCGGCATGATTCGGTTTTGGTACTGTAGTTAATAATTAACTTGTTTAAAAAGATAAGAATATTTTACTCAAGTTATTCAGTAAACAAAATAGTATATTACTTTATTTTTAAAAATTAGCATAAGGAGACTAATAACAAGCTTTATATAAAAAAAATATTTTTTCAAAAATGTAAGATAAACCAACCTACTTTGAATTTTATAGAAGCAATATAATTAAAAGATACAGAAAATGTTTAAGAACAAAACAAACAAAATAAAATAACAAACTATTTTATATTTTAACATGGGCAATACAATAAGTAAAATACAGTAAAAATACAATAAGAAAAACAGAAACATTTTAAACATTTCACAAATAAAATAAGATAACAAACCAACTTTTTATTCTTAATCGAACTGTACCGGATGTATTCTTTACTTCATCTAAAAATATTTATAAATTTGGAGAAGATGTTAAAATAATACTACAAAAAGATGACATAGAATAACCGTAAAATAATATGAATAATTTTAAAACTAATGATTACAGAATTCAAAACCTTAAAAGTGTTTAACAGTTGATTTTTCTAAATGAAATAATATTTAATCAAACACAGTTCAGCTTTTATGTCTATCTCTTTAAGAACTATTAGTTCAGTTTTAAAGAACTTTAACAATACAATTTATTTTAATTAATTTACCATTTTTTAAAAAATCTAAAGTTCTCTTTTTTGTATATATACTTTTTCTATACTTTTAAGTTTTTACAAAAAAAAAGAACTTAACTGCTTACAGTAGGCTAATCTAACAATATGAAATGAACCTTTGGTTTTTGGAATTAAGTTCGAGATGCTATTGTCGTCAGAGATAACTGAATTTACTGAATCTTCTTTATTAAAGCTGCTTTTACAGGGTTCTGTAGGTAAATAGATTTTAAAATAGAAATTATAAACCTGTAACAAATAATAAAATGTATAGCTTTAAAAATATTTTTTTTTTTCGACTAACTTTTACATATCATAAATAAGCTTAGAAAAATTTTATGTCAAAAGTACTCTTAACGTTGTATACACTAGTCGTTAATTTAGTGAAATTTAACAGTGAAAAATAACTAGTTGACCAATTTGAAGTAGATTTTGTAAAATATTAAAGCCGAAAAATTACTTTTGTAATAAAATATAGTAGAAGAAAATACCGACCATGGGTTTTAGGATATTGTATTGGAGTTGTTATTACAAAGATCAAACAATGAAACAATTTTTTAAGCAAATAAAAAAAAAAGTAAAAAACAAAACAAAGCTACAAAATACAAGTTCACTTACACAACTAAAGTAACAAGAAAACAATACAGTCACCTTCAGGAGTCAGGGCAATAGGTGTACTGCTATTTGAAGCTGAACAATTTACGTTTGATTGTTCTAAAGATAAAGCGTTTTCATTGGACGGTTCATCAGCCAATGAGCTGTCTTTATTTGAAACTGTAGTAATGTTTAGTTTGTTTTTTTTGTTCTCAAGAGTTTGTTAACATTACAATATGAAGTTCAGTGAGTAATGAAATTGAAAAAAAAAATCTTTTTCCAAATGCAAAACAAATATAAAAACTTGTAATGGCTAAGTTTTATTTTCAAAAACTGCTGATCGCTGGACTCGATCTCGCTACCTCCGGCTCACTGAACGGGTAGACAATCACTGCACTACACAACCACCTGTGAGTTGACCTTAATGCTGGTATATAAAGTTAACAAAGTACTTAATGCTTTGATTTTTACAAAACAACTAAAGAGATATCAATTACTAGAGTAGAAATATTATATTTAATTCTTTCAAGACTCTATGATGCCAACTACGTTTCGTTAAGAGACCTCGTAAGTGCAAAAAAATATAAGTAACTTTAATTTTAAACAAGTTTATTTAGCTATTGCTTTCTAACTTTACTATAAATGGTTGTTATACTCTTCACTTGAAATACACGTACAAAGATATGGCTGTTTGTTTTGTACAAAACTTTTACGCGAATTTTGATATTTGAAAATCTTTCATTCAAAAGCTGCATAAGCAGATGTACATATTAAACGCAGTTTTTATTTTTGTTGCTTAAATCTAAATGAAAGAAGTAAACTTATTAAACGCTTCGATAATCAGAAAAATTTAAAATATGTTGATAACAAATATTTCTGCCACATTTTAATTTCAGCTTTAAACTTCTGTTTAAACTTAAAAATTTTTATAAACAGTTAAATGTCTAAAAACCAAACAAACATTAATGTAAAAACTATATAACTTGTTTACAACAATAAATGTGTAACACAAGAGTAAACTAACAAATATATTTATTAAAATATAAGTGCACTTTTTCTTTCATTAAATCAAGTTGACTTTTTTAGAACAAATTTTTTTTAAACCTTATTTTATGTTTGTTTTAGTAAACTTATATTAGTTTTAATATTCAACACCATAAACATTTCAGGTCAATTACATTTATGCTGCAATAAACATGTGAATAAATGTTTATACGGACACCAAGGGGTAACTTAACTTTACAAACTATATTAACACGTACAAAATTATTAATGAAACTGTTAGTCAAAGTAAGTATTGTTTTATTAACTGTAAAAGAACTAACTAAATTAATAGACTTTATAAAAAAGCTGTATTCTTCTAAGTAGACTGTAATTATTTAAATTTATGCAAATTTTTACGCAACAAAATTGAATGATTATGAACGAGTTAAACATTTTTTTTGGATTTTTTTCTTTTTCGTTTTAAACTTGCCAATAATTAAAAATAAGCATTTCCATCGTTCTTTGCGGAAATTTTCATGCTAAAAAACACCAAAAAAATTATTAAAACGATGAAAAATAAGCAAAATGGAGCTTTAAAACTTCAAAGATTTGAATTTGAACTTTTTGGTTTTTCTAATACCTTTCAAACTTGTAGGTTTTTGCACTTGAAAGCCGATGAGCATATGTTTGACCAACTTTGAAGTCTTCTACTTGCCATAATTTGGAAAAATGTCACATTTCAACACAATTGTCAACTTCTGCTAGAAGCTTCTTGTATCAACAGTGGGTAATTTCCCAGTCTTGTGACTTTTGTTTCTTTTCAGAGATTTTCAACGCAAATTTGGAGAAATAACTAGATATTTCAAACGAACAATGTTTAAGCGTTGACTAAGTAATCGACGGTTTTCAAAGTGAGAGTTACTATAAAAGAAATGTTAAGCATATTAATTCTCAATATGAACTACTATAATTTTTTAGAAGTAATTATAAATTAAACATGGACAACTCGAGCAATTCATCTGAAGGAAATGAGAGCATATATCGGCTATAAATTAACTTTGATCCTTTAAAGCAGAAAAGTAAAAGATGACTATTGCGTGCTAACTGATGCAACGATTCGAGAGGTACAAAACAAGACACGTGACCTGAGCAAACTCATTCGTAAAGCCAACAAGTGTTTGTCGAGCCCGCAGTTAAACTGGAAAACAAAAGCAGCTCTCGGTTGCTGTCGAAAGCTAGTTTGCGTCTTTCTACTGTGCTTAAAATTGCAAAGTAAGATGTTACAAGAGAGAGAGAGAGAGTATGAAGATAAGATACTAGTGTCTTTCAAATTTATTGACAGCAAATTTATGCTTAGATATAACCTCAAGTTAGAACGTTAAATAATTGTATCTGTTAGTTTAAGTAAGATACACCTTATCCATTACTTATTATGTACATACCATTAGTCTTGATTAAAACAAAATTAATAATTTACAATCCAAAAGATATGTCCATATACAACTAGTGTGTAAGTAAAAATTATTAAGTTTATATTGTATGCGACTACAGGGTCATGACGTAATAATTGTAAGTAGGTGAAAACAAAAAATATTACAAAATTACCTGAAAATTTGTGGACAAAAACGGAATTTTGTAAGTGTCTAATTTAAAAGATGTCCAAACTTTATTTATACAATTTAAGACTTAAATACTTACTTATGTAAATGGAGAATTTTAGCTTAGTTTCTGTCTAAGTGGCATAAACCTTCCACATACTTAAACCTTAGATATACTACTTACAAAAGTATATAGTTCTGTACCATTAAGAATGCAATGTACCAACATTAATAACATATTTTACACAACCATCGTTTACCTCTTTCAAAGCTAACGACGCTTAAATCTCAGTAAGTAAACTACTAGTGTAACTCAAACAAATGATACAGGAACTGATCCAAGTAAAACATCAAAAAAAGTTAAGAACTGCTGGTCTAAAGTATAATTTAGTACTAAACTAAGAATTTATTTGCTGTTTATGAGACTAGGTCACTTAAATAATATAACTTTTTGAATTGCAATAGAATGATACTGATAAAGTAAACTACAACGAAAAACTGTTGTGTTACTTTTAAATAATTCGAATCACTAATGGATATATACTATTAAACATATCTGTAAATAACACTAAAACTCTGTTAAGTCTTTACTTAACTTTGAGCTATAAGTAGAATCAAATTACTTAACAAAGTACAATACAAACAAAACAATAAAGCTAAGGCTTGTTTAAACAATAACATAAAATAGATAGAAGACTACTCTATCTTATTAGGTTAAATAACTGGTATGTACAACTAGTAAATTTATGAGACAAAATACAATAGAACGATATTAGTAAATCAAATTACAGTAAGTGAAGTGTTCTATATAGAATAATAAATTGATTGTCATAAAATGATAACAATAATGAATTACCTGATTTCAAATGGTTATTGTGTTTTTAGTACTTTCTGTAAGTAAAAGTAGCAAAATTTTCCAGCTGGACAGTATGATTTTGTAGTGTGAACGGCAAGAACTGTTAAAATAATACAATCCTAAGTAATAATTTTTATTTATATTTTTATGGTTACTCTGGCTCTCATACTTGGAAGATAAAAATAGTAAGTATATAAATATATTTTTTTTTAGTTTTTACTCAGAGTATCGAGTATCACAAAATATAATTGATATTTAAATTAAATTACAAACGAGATTAATTCAAACCGCTTAAAGCACGTTTTTTAATAAAAATATACTATTCATTACAAATATAAAGTTTCATTTAGACCTTAAGTCAAACGAACTATGAGTTACCCCATAATCGAGTATCACAAACTATACTTGAAATTTAAACTAAATTACAAACGAGATTCATTCAAACTGCTTAAAGCACATTTTTTAATAAAAATATACTATTCATTACAAATATAAAGTTTCATTTAGACCTCAAGTTAAACGAACTATGAGTTACCCCATAATCGAGTATCACAAACTATACTTAAAATTTAAACTAAATTACAAACGAGATACATTCAAACTGCTTAAAGTACGTTTTTTAATAAAAATATACTATTCATTACAAATATAAAGTTTAATTTAGACCTCAAGTATGTTTTGTGTACTCGATTATGGAGCATATCATAATTCGTTAAACTTGAGGTCTAAATTAAACTTTATGTTTATTATGATTAGTATACTTTTATCAACAAAATGCGTTTAATGCAATTTTAATGAATCTCGTTTGTAACTTAATTTAAATTTCAGGTATATTTTGTGTACTCGATTATGGAGCATATCATAATTCGTTAAACTTGAGGTCTAAATTAAACTTTATGTTTATCATGATTAGTATACATTTATCAACAAAATGCGGTTAATGCAATTTTAATGAATCTCGTTTGTAATTTAATTTAAATTTCAGGTATATTTTGTGTACTCGATTATGGAGCATATCATAATTCGTTAAACTTGAGGTCTAAATTAAACTTTATGTTTATTATGATTAGTATACTTTTATCAACAAAATGCGGTTAATGCAATTTTAATGAATCTCGTTTGTAATTTAATTTAAATTTCAGGTATATTTTGTGTACTCGATTATGGAGCATATCATAATTCGTTAAACTTGAGGTCTAAATTAAACTTTATGTTTATTATGATTAGTATACTTTTATCAACAAAATGCGGTTAATGCAATTTTAATGAATCTCGTTTGTAATTTAACTTAAATTTCAGGTATATTTTGTGTACTCGATTATGGAGCATATCATAATTCGTTAAACTTGAAGTCTAAATTAAACTTAATGTTTATTATGATTAGTTTACTTTTATCAACAAAATGCGGTTAATGCAATTTTAATGAATCTCGTTTGTAATTTAATTTAAATTTTAGGTATATTTTGTGTACTCGATTATGGAGCATATCATAATTCGTTAAACTTGAGGTATAAATTAAACTTTATGTTTATCATGATTAGTATACTTTTATCAACAAAATGCGGTTAATCCAATTTTAATGAATCTCGTTTGTAATTTAATTTAAATTTCAGGTATATTTTGTGTACTCGATTATGGAGCATATCATAATTCGTTAAACTTGAGGTCTAAATTAAACTTTATGTTAATTATGATTAGTATACTTTTATCAACAAAATGCGGTTAATGCAATTTTAATGAATCTCGTTTGTAATTTAATTAAAATTTCAAGTATATTTTGTGTACTCGATTATGGAGCATATTATAATTCGTTAAACTTGAGGTCTAAATTAAACTTAATGTTTATTATGATTAGTATACTTTTATCAACAAAATGCGGTTAATGCAATTTTAATGAATCTCGTTTGTAATTTAATTTAAATTTCAGGTATATTTTATGTACTCGATTATGGAGCATATCATAATTCGTTAAACTTGAGGTCTAAATTAAACTTTATGTTTATTATGATTAGTATACTTTTATCAACAAAATGCGGTTAATCCAATTTTAATGAATTTCGTTTGTAATATTGTAATGTTTTTTTAATAAAAATATACTATTCATCACAAATATAAAGTTTAATTTAGACCTCAAGTTAAACGAACTATGAGTTACCCCATAATCGAGTATCACAAAATATACATGAAATTTAAATTAAATTACAAACGAGATTCATTCAAACTGCTTAAAGCACGTTTTTTAATAAAAATTTACTTTTCATCACAAATATAAAGTTTAATTTAGACCTCAAGTTAAACGAACTATGAGTTACCCCAGAATCGAGTATCACAAAATATACATGAAATTTAAATTAAATTACAAACGAGATTCATTCAAACTGCTTAAAGCACGTTTTTTAATAAAAATATACTATTCATTACAAATATAAAGTTTTATAAAGACCTTAAGTTAAACGAACTATGAGTTACCCCATAATCGAGTATCACAAAATATACATGAAATTTAAATTAAATTACAAACGAGATTCATTCAAACTGCTTAAAGCAAGTTTTTTAATAAAAATATACTATTCATTACAAATATAAAGTTTCATTTAGACCTTAAGTTAAACGAACTATGAGTTACCCCATAATCGAGTATCACAAAATATACTTGAAATTTAAATTAAATTACAAACGAAATTCATTCAAACTGCTTAAAGCACGTTTTTTTAATAAAAATATACCATTCATTACAAATTTAAAGTTTCATTTAGACCTCAAGTTAAACGAACAATGAGTTACCCCATAATCGAGTATCACAAAATATACTTGAAATTTAAATAAAATTACAAACGAAATTCATTCAAACTGCTTAAAGCACGTTTTTTAATAAAAGTATACTATTCATTATAAATATAAAGTTTAACTTAGACCTCAAGTTAAACGAACTATGAGTTACCACATAATCAAGTATCACAAACTATACTTGAAATTTAAATTTAATTACAATAAAAAAGTAAGTTGAAGTGTTAATTATAGAATAATACCAGAATGTCTACTACAAAATTGTATCATTTGTAGTACGCAAAACACAGGATACATACTATAAAACATATAACTTTAATTTGAATTTAAATATTGTAATATTTAAAATTGAGTCGAAAATAAACACCAAAATTAAATAGTTAAAAAAAGACCTTTCGTTACCATGATAATGCATACAATTTGTAGAACTTTATGTGGACTAAAACTAGAAACAATCACATAAACCAGCGCAACAATATGATAATTAATGATTAAGTATTATTAAGACTTGATTGTAATTTAAAATTAAAATTCTTTTATACGCAGCAGTAATTTATTTAAGAGCATATATTATTCATATATGTTTGTATCTGTTAGTTTAATTAAGACACACCTTATCCAACACTTTTTATGTACATAGAATTAGTCTTATTTGAAACAAATTTAATAATTGATAATCCTAAAGACGATATCCATGTACAACTAAAGTGTAAGTAAAAATTACTAAGTTTTTTCTGTATGAGACTCAGGGTCATGACGTAATAATTGTAAATAGGTAAAAATAAAAAATATCACAAAATTACCTGAAAAATTGTGGACAAAAACGGTATTTTGTAAGTGTCTTATTTAAAAGATGTCCAAACTTTATTTATACAATTTAAGACGTAAATACTTACTTATGTAACTGAAAAATTTTAACTTAGTTTCTGTCTAAGTGGCATAAACCTTTTACATTCAGTGTTCCTTATATACTACTTAGATAAAGTATATGGTTCTGTACCATTAAGAATGCAATGTACCAATATTAATAACATATTTTGCACAACTATTACTTTTCTCTTTCAAGCCTAACGACGCTTAAATCTCAGTAAGTAATCTACTAGTGTAATTCAAACAAATGATGCAGGAACTGTAAATTGGGATTAATTAAATGAAAAAACAGTTAAGAGTCTAAAGTACACATAAATACTAAACTAAGAATTTGTTTGCTGTTATGAGACTTGGTAACTTGAATTGATATAACTTTTTGAAATGCAGTAGAATGATACTGATAAAGTAAATTACAACGTAAAACTGTTGAGTCATTTGAATTACTTAAAGGTATATACTATTAAACATTTCACTATAAATCGAACATATCTGTTAATAACACTAAAACTCAGTCTTTACTTAACTTTGAGCTATAAGTAGAACTAAATTACTTAAAAACATACAATACAAACAAAACAATGTTTAAATAATAACATAAATGAGATAGAAGACTTTTATAGGTAAACCAACTAGTATGTGCAAAATACAATAGAATGATACTGTTAAATCAAATTACAGTAAGTGAAGTGTTATATATAGAATAATAAATTGTTCATAAATAAATAATACATGTTAAAATCCAGTTTATAATGCTTGTTGATTTGTGTAGAACTTATTTATAAAACAACACATCAAACTAGTATTTAAGAGAACCCTTAGTTACAATAAATATATGAGTAGACATTTATTAGGACACTAAAATTTAGCTATATAAAGGACAAACTATATTAACACGTATCAAAATACTAATGAAATTGTTAGTCAAAGTAATTTGTTTTATAAATAAAACTAATTACATCAATATACTTTATAAGAAAGTAATTTTTGTCTAAAGACCATACCAACTGTAGTCATTGAAATTTATGCAAATTTTTATGCTATAAAATTGAATGATAATGAACAAGTATAACTTTTTTTCGGAAGATTTTTCTATTTATTTTAAACTCGCCAATAATTAAAAATAAACATTTCCATCGTTTCTGGCGGAAAATTTCATGCGAAAAAACACCAAAAAAATTATCAAAACGATAAAAAATAAGATTTATTTCACGATACTTTCTTATGGCAATTTTGAGCCGGAAAATTAATTTTATCACGTGGTTTCTCTTCTCTCGCTTTGAAAATTTTAAGCTTGTTTTAAACTTTTGGCTATAACTTTTTTAAACTTTGTTTTATTTTAGAATAGATTTTACTATCGTTTTCAGCACAAAATTCTGCTTTAAAAAACACCAAACACTTTATAAAAATGATGAAAAATAGACAAAATGAAAGCTTTGAATTTGAACTATTTGGTTTTTGAACACGTATCAAACTTGTATGCTTTTGTATGATATGAGTTAGAAATTGAAACACATAGCAGGCACTAGTATCTTAATAACAAATATCACTGCTATATTCCTAATTTCCGCTTTAAACCTTCATTTTAGTTCAAAGATTTACATTTTTAACCATTAACTAACTGCTTAAACAAAAAGAATTCTACAAGAGTCTAAAATTAAGTCGTGTTGCTAATACTATTACATTAAGCTTGTGATTAATTAGTGAAGTTTTTTCTCAATAACTTTTTGTAGAAACTTATTGGTTTGTGTACTTATTATTAAAACAATACTTCACTCTAGTATACTTAGTTGCAATAAGTACGTGAATAAACATTTATGCAGACATTAATGCCCAGCTTAACTTCACAACTCACTATTATCAATTTGGTCGTTATTTTGTACAATAACTTATTTTTACATGACTTAAGTTTAGCATTATTTCTTAATTTAACAGTTTAATACACATAAAACAATTAAGTTTCGACATAAACACAAAAACAGTTCATTAAGTTTATAAATAAGTGTACATACTTCTTAATACTTGACATTTTTTTTTTCAAGTGTGCACTGACAAACTTATCTATAAGACTTGACTGTGTATAGTCAAATAACTTGCTAATGTAAACTTTTAATACTTTTGAGTAGTATTGTTCACTTAGATAATCTGTTCAAAACAGTAATAAATTCAAGTTATTCAAAAGTAGTTAGACACTTGTTTAGTTTTGAGTGGGTCTTTTAATAAACTCTTAATATTGTAACACACTGAACTGTTGAAAACTTAGAAAGATGAACTATCATCAATTCATAATACTGTGTTGTTTAAACTATATACAAAAACCTGCACATTTTACTTATCATCTAACTTACATAAAAACTAAGCTAAAATCTATCATAATCCTTAAAATGTTATCATTCTTCAAAAGTTAATATGTGTGAACTTGTTGTTGTATATAGTTTTTAACTAAAGTTATTTCCTTATATCATGGTTTGTTTTTCTAGTTTAACAAAAGTATAATTATATCTTTTTATATACAAAAACTATTTTATGTTTGTCATTTAAAAAAACAATGATAAAACTAACAATTTAATCTAATGTTATCTTACTTAGTATTTAAGCTATCAGCTATTATTTGTATTGATAGTTATTTAAATCTAGTTTATAAAGCTTGTTGATTTGTGTAGTACTTATTTATAAAAAAACACTTCAAACTAGTAGTAAAGAGAACCGTAAGTTGCAATAAATATGTGAGTAAGCATTTTTTAGGACACTAAAGTTTAACTTTACAAACTATATTTGCACGTATCAAAATACTAATGAAACTATGAGTCAAAGTAAAGATTATTTTATAAACTGTTAAACAACTAATTACATTAATATACTTTATAAAAATGTAGTTTTTGTCTAAAGACAAAACCAACTGTAGTCATTGAAATTTATGCAAATTTTTATGCTATAAAATTGAATGATAATGAACAAGTAAAACTTATTTTTAGAATTTATTTTCTTTTCTTTTTAAACTTGCCAATACTTAAAAATAAACATTTCCATGGTTTCTGGCGGAAAAATTCATGCGAAAAAACACCAAAAAAATTATCAAAACGATAAAAAATAAGATTTTTAACATTTAATATTCACAATACTTTCTTATGGCGAATTTAAGCAGAAATTTTGTTTTATCACGTGGTCTCTCTTCATTTATTTTTATAACTTTAACCTAGTTTTAAACTTCTAACTTGTTTTTTTAAACCTTGTTTTTTTTTTGCAAAACTAAATTTTACTATCATGTCGAGCACGAAATTCTACTCCAAAAAACAAAAAAGTTTTGTTTGAGTACTTTTTTATTGTGCAGCATTTTCAAATGCAAGTATACATTTAAGTAAAAGTATATGTTAGATTGAGCTGATTTAGTATCCATTTTTAATTTAACATTGGATATTGTACAGATAATAAAGGCTAGACCAACTGCTTTTTTTTCGTTGTTTAAATGAGATTTATCATTTTTCAATTTTAAAATAATATGCAATTAAATAACTACGTTTATATTTAGTAAGCAACTAGGTAGAATTAAAGTTTTTTAAAGCAAGTATAACGTTTTGAATAAAATTGTGATTACGTTTGATTAACACAAGCATTAAAGTAAGCTACTTTTAATTTAAAGAAAACCTAAAAAAATTTGAACGTATGAGTTTTCAATCTAAGTAATAATATCAATGATAAGCATTATTGGATTAATTTTTTATTAGTTATTATTTACAGTTAAAAGTATGCAGAAGTAACTCGATAATAGTCAATGATGCCTCGTAGAAAATTAAGCCTAATAGCAAAATTAAATTTATCTTACATACATTTACATACACTTTGCTATGAACTTAAATTTTCACTGTTTTGTAGATGAGTATACTTTCCTCAATACTTTGAGTATTATGGAAAGTATAAAGTATTTAAATAAAACTATTTTTTATTCGAACCACACTGAAAACTTACATAGGTGTGCTTCTGAATCTAAGACGTTTTGTACTGTTGCTGTTTCTACTTTGAAAGTTTAGTTGTATCAATAATGCCAGCATAAATGATTTACATGAACACCAACAATATAATGTAGTAAAATACATCTCCATTTTAAAATATTTGACTTTAACCACAGAGAAAAAAATCATTTTGAAACGAGTTCTTTAGCAACAACCATGAATTCAGTGTAAGTAATGTCTTCAATAGCTTTATGTGAAAGCAATTGATAAGTTTTAAGCAATAAATAAATGTAAAGTATGAATAAAATGTTAATGTTTTTTATTTTTCATAAACATTATTCAAAGTTTGCAGTAAATAAAAATCTCTCTAAAAAGTTTAATTACTTTTAAGTAAACTATTTATACAACGCGTTTACTTGTTTTTTGATTTGCAACTTTTTTCCAATAGTCATATCAGACGTTTTGGATAATATTTCGAACAAAATCTAAAACATAAGCAACTAAATAGCTAGTTCTTTTTTCTGACGTGTTAAATAATAACTTTTACTAACTTCCCTTTTAAAACCTTTAAGTTTATTTGAAATTTTAATGAGATTTTATAGTTATTTCCACATAATCTTAGTCAGACAGAAAGCTATCTAAATTGGAGGTTTCGTTTTTTTAATATCAGTCGAATTGTTGTTAGTTGTTGGAAAAGTTTTGATCGTGATAGTTGTTTGGAAGACTAAATGATTTATACATAGCTAATACGTTTATAAAACTTTTATATCTGTCCTTGATATCATTTGGTCTTCGTTACGGGTTTTTGTATTTGGTTTTGTTAGTTATGCTTATCTTGTACCAAGAGCTGGTATGAAAAGTATACGTTTTTATTTGTAAGCGTATTTTATTGAGTTTTTATTAAGTACTATTAAGTTTAAAATCTTAATTTGTTTTAGTCCTTTGTTGATCAAATACCTTTCAAACTTGTATCTGTTTGCATGTTGTGAGTTAGAAACAGTTAGCAGATACTAGTATTCAAACTATGTTCATAACAAAATGAATTTGTATAAACAAATAGATATTAAATAGAACCTTTAGTAATAAGTATGTAAAAAGATGTTTATCCACACACTAAGGTTTAGCTTAAGTTTCCAAAATATATCAAAACACTAATGAAACTGTTAGGCAAACTAAAAAAATCTTTAATAAACTTTTAAAGAACTAGTTACATTCGAGGTCAACGAACAAATATACAAACACTTTTACTTTATTTATTCAACAAACAAAACTCAAACGAGTTGATTATTTTAGCACAACACTTCAACAAGTTTTTTTAATTTATTTATAATTTTTAGGTTTGTTTTTGTAAACTTCCATTAGTTTAAATATTCAACTCCATAAAAATTTCGAGACAATTGCATTTATATTAACAACAGCAAGTTTACCTAATAGATAGAACCAAGCTTTATCTGAAAACTAGACTGAACTGTAAACATGAAAGTTTATGCAAATTTTCAAGCATCAAAATTCAATAAAAATGAACATTTTATTTTTTTTTTAACTTGCCTATACTCAAAAACTAATGTCTCGATCATTTCGGCCACAAAATTTTGTGCAAAAAAAGAACCAAAAACTTTATGTGAAGGATAAAAAATCAGAATTGTTAGAACAAGTGCGTTAACATTTTTCATGAATAAAACAATACTCTTTAGCTTTTAGTCTTATAAATTTCAGATTGTTCAACTTGCACAATACTTTATTTACTTAGATCGATAAATCCAATATAATCTAAGGTCTTTACTTTCTAATAAACCCATATAATTCAATTAATAATATACAATTCAATGTTAACAAGTATTATAAATTGCTATGTCTAACTGTGATTAAACTAAAGTAATGCCATAAATAACTTTTAATTGACCTCTATAAGCAAAAAACCTAAGATATGATTGAACACTTAACTGGTAATTTATTTACGAGACACACTTAGTTTTGAATATTATGTAGTAACATAATTAGTTGAGTTACAATGTAATGATACTGATAAACATAATTAAAAAGTAAGCTGAATTGTTATTTATAGAATAATACCAGAGTTGTCTACTACAAAATTGTATCATTTGTAGTACGCAAAACACAGGATACATACTATAAAACATAAAACTTTACATTCAGTTCAAATGTTGTAATATTTAATAATGAGTCGAAAACAAACACCAAAATTAAATAGACAAAAAAAGACCTTTCGTTACTATGATAATGCATACAATTTGTAGATTTTTGTGTGGACAACTTAAGACGTTTATTATTGAAAATTTTACTTGATTATCTTGATAAAACAGTTTAATCTTTTAAATTTATAGTTAAATACACATGTTGTTTGTGATATGAAACTAGAATCAATCACATAAACCAGCGCAACAATATGATAATTAAATATTAAGATTTGATTGTAATTTAAAAGTTAGATTCCTTTATACGCAACAGTAAAATATTTAAGATCTAGTTGCCATATATGTTTGTATCTGTTAGTTTAATTAGATACACCTTATCCACTACTTATTATGTACATACAATTAATCTTACTTGAAACAAATTTAATAATTTATAATCCAAAAGATGATATCCACTAAATTGTAAGTAAAAATTACAAAGTTTTTACTGTATGAGACTACAGGGTCATGACGTAATAATTGTAAATATGCAAAAATAAAATATATTACAAAATTACCTGAAAAATTGTGGACATAAACGGTTTTTTGTAAGTGTCTAATTTAGAAGATGTCCAAACATTAGTTATACAATTTAAGACGTAAATACTTACTTATGTAAATTGAAAATTTTAGCTTAGTTTAACCATTGTTTTTCTCTTTGAAGCCTAACGACGCTTAAATCTCAGTAAGTAATCTACTAGTGTAACTCAAACAAATGATACAGGAACTGATTCATAGAGTAACCGGCACTTAAGTAGTGTAAATTGGGATTAGTTAAGTAATTATTTTCCAATAAGGGGTAAAACATGAAAAAAGCTGGTCTAAAGTATAATTAAACACTAAACTAAGAATTTATTTGCTGTTTATGAGACTTGGTAACTTGAATTAATATAACTTTTCGAATTGAAATAGAATGATACTGATAAAGTAAACTACAACATAAAACTGTTGTGTTACTTTTTAGTATTCGAATTACTTATAGATATATACTATTAAACATTTAACTTTTAAATTAAACATATCTGTTAATAACACTAAAACTCAGTTCAGTTTTTACTTTGAGCTATAAATAGAGTTAAATTACTTAAGGACACACAGTACAAACAAAACAAATAAGCTAAGGCTTGTTTAAATAATAACATTAATTAGATAGAAGACTTTTATAGGTAAGCTAACTGGTATGTACAATTAGTAAATTTATGAGACAAATTACAATAGAATAATGTTAACAAATCAAATTACAATAAGTGAAGTGTTATGTATAGAATAATAAATTGATTGTCTACTCCAAAACTATACCATTTGGAGTACTACATCAATGTTATATAGTATAAAACATAAAACTTTACTGTAATTCAGTTGTTTTTAATATCAAACATGCATATGGATACTCACAAGTGTATAAGAGAAAAATAACATACTAAAAGAACTTGCGTAACTACTCGTACATCAAACAAAAAACTAATTAGGTGCCGACCAGCATAAGGACGCGGCCTAAAGGACGGCTTTCGTTATTTGTGCAAAAGTCCCTGGAGCAAGAGTTCTCGAAGAGAACTCGCAGCGGAAGGGACTTATGCACAAATAACGAAAGCTGTCCGCTACCACTTTAACTCAAAACCGAACTACTTCTTGGAGCTCAGTACCACACTTTTATCTGGTTTGGCTGTCAGGCTTACTAACTAGGCTCCAAGCGTAATTAGGTTTTTAAGAAAAAATGGTTGGGAGAAAAGTGAAAAATTTTTCGCCGGCGGAGCCGGCGAAATGCCTTAAAAAATAATTTTAATTATCAATCTCAAAAAATTCCCGCTCAATTTTCACTTTAGGGGATTCCCCCATTTGTGAAATTTTGTGTGGGGGGTCTTAATAATTTAGTGCGTACCTATGCGGGTGCGTACTTCTTAAATCGCGTCCCTTATAGAAATACATTCTTACTAAGTAAACCATACTTCTTCATGTGAATAAGAATTTATTTTTTGTTCAAAATTTTTTAACTACTTGTTTCTTAAGTTGTTCTAAGGTCCGGCTGCAGTTATAACGTCGCTTCTGATTGGCTAATATATTACAATTTTGATTGATTTAATTTTTATTGAAGTAATAAAACTTGTTTTTCATTTTATTTTTATGTATTTTGGTAATTTTTTTTAATATTATGCTGTATCATCACTTCACCTAATAATGTTATGAATGAAAACATATACAAGGCCTTACAACTGCAGCCGACCCACTTAAAATATGGCTTAACTTACCTTATCTAATTATTAACATATTTAAATTTAAACAATCACTGTCTAAAACTATATTGTTTAACCAATAAAATACAGTACCACTAGAGTTACTACACAATGTTACAAAATATGCAAAAGGAATATTAGTGATTTTATATTTTAAACAGTTTTTGACAGAGTTTATTTAAATAGTTAACATGCTTGTATACTGTATAAAAAACAAACTTTTATTAATTATCAAAATACTCTTTGCTTAGAGTCTTTACTGTGACACTATCTAATAGTATGAATGATGAAACTACTAAAAAACACTTGGAAATAATGCTGCACAATACATAGTATCAAGTTTGAGATAAAATAAACACCTATGTTAGTTTATAATGTCACAATAGAAATTCCAGACAAAGACTATTTTGAAGTATTATTGTTATTCCAGAAAACTAAGTCTAACATGTCTATATAACAATCATATGTAGTCAGATAAAAGTCTGGTTTTGTCAGCTAGTCACAGTTTATTTATCATAACTCTGTTAAACACTAAAGGATTATCAACAATTGTTTCTAAATGTTAATATTTTTTTCTTTTATTTGCTTTTGAATGCACTTTATAACCACTCTAAGTAACAAACCAGACTCTTATACAGTTTAGCATTGTCAATTATTACACTGTACTACATAATTCTAAAAACACTTAACAGTTCTAAACATGTTTTGAACAGTTTTTGTTCAAAAAATATAGCTAACATGCTTGTATATTATATCTAAATCTAACTATTAATCGTTTAAATAATCTTTCATAGGAATTTTTTTATATCATAAGTATCTGTTTTATATAGCATTTCATTAACTAACATAAAACATTTGGTTTAATCTTACACATAGTATCAAGTTGAAGATGAAACAAATACTTATGATACAATATTTTATAATGTCACACAATTAAAATTCCAGACAAAGACTATTTTGAAGTATTATTAATATTCCTTAAAACTAAGTCTATCATGTCTATACAACATTGTCTTTTTATAAACACCATATATAGTCAGACAGCAGTCTGGTTTTTGTCAGCTAGTAACAGTTTTTATCACAATTCTGTCAACTATAATAATTACTTAATGATTATCAATCTTATAGTATGTTTAAACATTGAACTTTATTACCACTTTTAATTATAATCACTATAACTAACTGAAACAAACCAGACTTTTATCTAACTTGGTTATATAAACATACAAAAACACCAACTAAACATAAGTCAGTTGATCATGCTGTCTAAATGTTGTTTGTGTTCTTATATGTTTATATGTAATGAAATATGTCACTTATACAGAAACATTTTACACTATTGCTTTAATTGATTAGTGGATAAAAACATAATAATAAAACATTTACTTAAAAAATTAATAACAATATGAATACCAAGGCTGCCAGTAATTGATTCAAAAATTGTACCCTTGTAAAATTCAACTTAATTTAGATATAATTAGAAACTAAGCAGCAAAAGCTGTTAATGCATTATGTACTTTACTTGATATCAATTGAGTTTGAGCACTAAATTATATTAATGATTCTTTATGTTTACAAAAACAAAAATTAATCATTTAAGTAATTTATAAGTATTTAAAATTGAGTGTTACTGAAACATTAAGTGCTTGGCAACCTTGAAAAATAATCTTGTATGACATTTATCTATCTTTATTAAATAAGAAACTAACCTCACTAAGAGCTGCAATAGTCCAAGAACTGACTTGGTTCACCAAAATGGTTAGCAGTATTGATTAGGAATTAGAAAGATGATTGATCTAGCATCTAAATATAGATGCCCATTTTGTTTCTGCTCAACATAAGACTTTTTAGTGAGTTTATGAATATAGAGTGAATCAAACAAATGAAATTTTTTCAAAATAAAGGTAAAGACTTTTCTTTAAAGTTGTGAACAAAAAGATAAAAACACACATTATTTTCATAATAAACTAGAAGACTGTTGATTAAAGACAATTTTTCAACAAACAGGTAAACACCTTTCTGTGGAGTTGTGAACAAAAAGAAAACAAAACAAGATTACCACAATAAAGTAGAAGTCTTTTGATTTAAGACAGTTTTTCAAAATACAGGTAAACACTTTTCTGTGGAGTTGTGAACAAAAAGAAAAAAAACATGATTATCACAATAAAGTAGAAGACTGTAGATTTAAACCACTTTGACAACATACAGGTAATGACTTTTCTTTGAAATTGTGAACAAAAAGATAATTAATACCCTTGAATATCATAATAAAGTAGAAGACTCTTGATTAAATAACTTTGACAACATGCAGATAATGTAGATTTGTTTTGTTTTCTTTTTTATTCAAGCATAAACAGTTCAAGTTTAAATGTTATTGATTTTTTTCATACTATGTCATTGTTTTTGAATTGTATGTGCTTGTACTTTAAGTACTTTTTATTACTTAAAGCAACATATAAAAGGTAAACTCTAAAAATACATATGTAAAGAAAGTTAAAGTAAAAATTTGATGGCCTACCACTTTCAAGAAAACTTTTATGAAATGAATTGCAATTTTTTAGAAATTTCTGCAAACAGATTTTTTGTATAATTACGTAATAAATAAAAACTTTGTGCAAAAAATTCACTTGGTGACATTCACGAGGCCTCTCTTCTCTCGCTTTGACAGTTTAAAGCTAATTTTCAACTTTTGGCTCTAACTTTTCTAAACCTTGTTTTTTTCAAAAATAAATTTCACCATCGTTTTCAGCACAAAATTCTGCTTTAAAAGACACCAAACACTTTATTAAAACGTTAAAAAATAAGCAAATTACAACTTTAAAATTTCAAAGCTTTGAAATATACAAATTTTTGCTTTGAATACATTTCAAACTTCAATGTTTTTGCATGATCTGAGTTTTAAACAATTAGCAGGCATTAGTACTCCATTTATGTTCAAAACAAATATCTCTGCTATATTTTAAATTCCAGCTTTAAATTTTTGTATCAGCTAAAGGTTTATATTTGTAACTGTTCATTAACTGCTTTAAAAAATCTGTATAAGTGAATTTAAATGTTTCAACTCTAACTTTGATTTAATACAATAACCATAAACTTGAGATTAATAGTTTAGTTTGTGTTTTTAATTGTTTTTAAATGTTTATTAGGTTTAAGCATGTATTTAGTTTTTATCGAAGGTAAAACAATTGTTTTTGAACACTTCAACAGAACCGTTATATTGATGAATTTACAAAATAGCAACAACAGTTGTTTCATGAATAGTTACTTAATTATCTTTATTTTGTTTTTATTTATTTTTTTATTCATAGCTGTTTTATTGTTAATTTTTATTATTTTTAAATGTAAATTAATTTAAATATTTTAGTTGATAATAGAAATATTAAGTTGTTAAACACACAACCTGATTCAGACAATGTCTACTAATTGTTTTTGAAACATTATACAAACTTGTTTCTAAAAATAAAGTTTAAAACTATAAACCGAAAAATGTTATAACTTTACTAATGTACAATAAACTTATAAAACTTTGTTTTATTGCAAATGTCGTTATGACTTAGTTTTCTTTTTTATTTTCTTTTAATAATAAATAAGTTTATAAGTAAAAGCTATTAAACTGTTGCATAACTATAATTGTTTTTTGTAATAGTTGTTTAGTTTAATAAAATATGATAGACTTTTAAAATTTTCACACCTTTTGCCTTTATATTCAAATAGTACAAGTAGATAAAACATTATAGCTCCAACTAGATTTAATTATAAAACTTTTGTGATTAGAGTTATTTCCATAAGATTTTAAGACAATTTGTCCTTTAAGATTTTAATTTAATATTACAATTGTAACACAAAAAAGTAAGGCAAAGTATTAGAATCATTTTTATAATATTTTTAGTTAGTTTTTAACATTTATTAATTTAATATTATATTTAATTAACATAATTGGATTTAAACATGAATTTAAAAAGTAATTTAAAGTTACATAGCACTATTTAAATTAATATTACTTAAGTTTAACTGAGAAATCATGTAGGTGCTCAAACCAAACAACTTAAGTTGTAAAAAAAAGGTACAAATAACATTATATTTATTTGAAAAACATTAACCACATGTTCATCTGATACTATTATTTAGGTTATTGGTAAAAGAGAGAGTTCTTAAAATGAAATTAAAATCTTTGAGTTTATTTAGACAAATTATTCTAATATTTAGAAAAAAAACATTTTTTTTATAAAAAACACATTGTTATAAAGAAATGTTCTCAACTTTTAATTTTATTTACACTGTAAATATAAGCCTGCTAAGCAAATATTTAAATGTTTTATTCTTATGCATAGTAATATTTAGTTATACTATAATTAAAAATATAAATATTAGGGTGGTCAATTTTTCAAAAAATATATATTTGACAAAATATTTAAAGTTAATTTTGGTAAAAAATTAAATTAACACTTGACTTATAATTTTGCCGTTTTACAATAAATAATATAACTTAGTAATATTAGTAAAATTAAATTAATACTTGTGTGGTTACTAACTTTTTGGCCCAGTAAACTTTACAATGAGATGTTAAAACAAAATAAAGTAAATTTGAAACAATTGTTTAGTAGTGTTTGTTTTACCCTATATACACTAATTATATACAATTCTTTATTTATGTATATTTTGCAACTGCAAAATAGTTAGTCTGTAAAGTTGTCATATGTTTTAGGTATTTATAATTTATTCCAAATACTTCGTACATTTATATTTTAATATATTTTAATTAAATTTTCAACAACATTAGTCAATACTCAGTAGTAAAATGTAAAATAAACATCTCTTACGAAAATTCTTTCATTTCATAAAATATTCACAATTTATTATTGTCCTTACACTAAAAATAAATTTCTCAAACATTCTGAAGCAGTAAAAATTTGAATTGTAGATTTAATAATTTGTTAGACCTACTTTAAAAAATTATTTTAAAGTTAAAAAAAAATTTGCAACAGATCATTTTTGTTAACAAAAATTGTGTTTACAATTATTTATTTAGTAAAAACATTTGAAAAAAGAGGCTACAGTTACAAATGTGTTCGTTAAAGACAAAAAAGATAACAACTTGTTAAGAAATTAATAACATTAGCATTTAAATTGTACAAAATATGTAATAAATCGTTTATAATCACAGAACAAGAAGTGAAAGAAAGAAGTCAATTTCAAATTTTGTAATAGATTACTTTATTATTAAGTAATGAAATATAACTTAAATGCAGTTTATATAAAATCAACAAGTTAAGCTGCTTGTGTGGTTAGCTCAAGTACGCTTTATCGTTTCAACATCAAAAAAAAATATTTGTTTTCGATGTTTGTTTTGTGACGTATTTGGATTTTTATCTTTAAATCTAAAAACTGTTCTTAAAAGTTTATTAGATTCAAACATGTATTTAGTTTTTATCAAAGGTTAAACAATTGTTTTTGAACACTTCAACGGAACCATTATGTTGGTGAATTTACAAAATAGCAACAACAGTTGTCACATGGATAACTATTTTATTAGATTTATTTTTTATTTATTTTTTTGTTCATAGCTGTTTTATTGTTAATTTTTTTTTATTATTTAAAAGTAAATTAATTTAAATGTTTTATTGATAATAGAAATATTAAGTTGTTAAACATACAACTTGATTCAGTTAACGTTCACTAACTTTTTTTGAGTGTTCTACAACATTGTTTCTAAAAATAAAGTTTAAAACTTTAAACCAAAAAATTTTATAACTTTACTAATGAACAATAAACTTATAAAACTTTGTTTTATTGTAAATGTCTTCATGAACTTAGTTTTCTTTATTATTATCATTAATAATAAGTAAGTTTATAAGTAAAAGCTATTAAACTGTTGCATAACTATAATTGTTTTTTGTAAGAGTTGTTTAGTTTAATAAACTATGATAGACTTTTAAAATTTTCACACCTTTTGCCTTTATATTCAAATAGTACAAGTAAATAAAACATTATAGCTCCAACTAGATTTAGTTATTCAAATGTTTTTTAGTTTGTTTATGAAATTAAAACTTTTGTGATTAGAGTTATTTCCATAAGATTTTAAGACACTTTGTCCTTTAAGATTTTAATTTGATATTACAATTGTAACACAAAAAAGTAAGGCAAAGTATTAGAATCATTTTTTATAATATTTTTAGTTAGTTTTTAACATTTATTAATTTAATATTGTATTTAATTAACATAATTGGATTTAAACATGAATTTAAAAAGTAATTTAAAGTTACATAGCACTATTTAATTTAATTTTACTGAAGTTTAACTGAGAAACCATGTAGGTGCTCAAACCAAACAACTTAAGTTGTAAAAAAAAGGTGCAAATAATGTTATATTTATTTGAAAAATATTAACCAAATGTTCATCTGATACTATTATTTAGGTTATTGGTAAAAGAGAGAGTTCTAAAAATGAAATCAAAATCTTTAAGTTTATTTAGACAAATTATTCTAACATTTAGTAAAAAAACATTTTTTTTTATAAAAAACAAATTGTTATAAAGAAATGTTCTCAACTTTTAATTTTAATTACTTTGTAAATATAAACCTGCTAAGCCAATATTTAAATGTTTTATTCTTATGCGTAGTAATATTAAGTTATACTCTGATAAAAATATAAATATCAAGGAGGTCAATTTTTTATAAATATATATTTGACTAAATTTTTAAAGTTAATTTTGGTAAAAAATTAAATCAACACTTGACTTATAATTTTGCCGTTTTACAATAAATGATATAACTTTAATACTTGTGTGGTTACTGACTTTTTGGCCCGGTAAACTTTACAATGAGATGTGAAAACAAAATAAACTAAATTTGAAACAATTTTTTAGTAGTGTTTGTTTTACCCTATACACACTTATTCTATAAAATTCATTATTTTATGTATATTTGCAACTGAAAAATAGTTAGTCTGTAAAGTTGTAATATGTTTTAGGTATTTATAATTTATTCCAAATACTTAGTACATTTATATTTAAATATATTTTAAATTAATTTTCAACAACATTAGTCAATACTCAGTAATAAAATGTAAAATAAACATCTCTTACGAAAATTCTTTCATTTCATAAATAGTTCACTTTTTATTATTGTCCTTACACTAAAAATAATTTTCTCAAACATTCTGAAGCAGTGAATAATTGAATGGTAGATTTAATAAGCTGTTAGACCTACTTTAAACAATTATTTTAAAATTAAAATAAAATTTTTGCAATAGATCATTTTGTTAACTAAAATTTTGTTTACAATTATTTATATAGTAAACACATTTGAAAAAAGAGACTACAGTTACAAATGTGTTCGTTATTACAAAAAAATAACAACTTGTTAAGAAATTTAATAAATTAGCTTGTGAAATGTACAAAATATGTCATAAATCATTTATAATCACAAAACAAAAAGTGAAAGAAAATCTGTGTGAAATGAAATGTAATAAAGTTTTCTAAGGTAAACATGAGCAAAAAAGCGTTTACTACCTAACTTTCGTGTTGCTTCCACAAAAAACCAATAATAAAAAATAGTTAGAAATATACAGAGAGGCGTACAGACGGGCAGGCCCTCTGCTAACTGCCGAGGAGTTTCAAAAATATTTTGTTGCTTCCACACAGAAATGAAATGTAATGTTTCTTAGGGTAAAGAGCGTGAAAGGCGTACCTGCCTGAATGACGGAAAAACAAATATGAAATTTATGAAAAACAAATATTCAGCAGAAAAACACGAGAAAGTTTCTGCGCGCACATGCCCGCCTGACTAGTATAAAAGGTGCTTATTTCTTGTAGGCTTACTAGAACTTTATTTTTGCTGATTGGTGCACTTTTGCTGTACTGCACATTAGTTACAGAAAACTGTTTAAAATTTTTTTATTTAAAGTTTATTAGAATTTTTTCATTTAAAAAAAACATTTATGTATATTTTAGTTATAGAAGGTAAAATAACTGTTGAGGAAAACTTCAATGAAACTTTTATGTTAATGAATTCACAAAATAGCAAAACTACTGGAAAATTATTTCATTTGCTTTTTGCTCTTTTTATTAGTCATAGTTTTTGTAATTATATCTACAAAGAAAATTAAATGTTTTATTGAAAATAGAAATGTCAAGTTATTAAACATACAACCTGAATCAGATAGTTTTGATTAAATGTTTACTGAATATTTTACAAAATAGTTTTTTAATCAAAGATTAAAGTAGTTTTAAGCGTTATAATGTTATAACATATTTTTCTAACGATAAATTTAAAAACTGTTATTTGTTTTTATTACAAAAAACTTTTGATAAATTCTGTTTGTTTAAGATAATTTTTTTAATTAAATCACGAAATTATTATTCAAGTGTTTAATTAAATTGTTTTTTTATATGTACTTAAAATTTTTTTTTTATTGTTATCAATAGTTTTTTCGTTTAATATGCCATAAAAGTTTTTGTAAACTTATTCACAATTTTTTATCATATTTTTTTTAAGTTTTACAAGTAAAATTTTCACAATTCCAAGTAATTTAAATTGTTTAGTTAGAGTTAATGATATTATCCTAAAAAGATTCATTTTTTTGTTGTAGCTATGCATTAAAAATTTTAAGAAAATATTCACTGGTGTCATTTATTAAAGTAATTAGTAAATTAAAAGTATCAGATTAAACAAATATTAATTTTTTATTTAGTTTTTAATTTTGATAACTTTTATTTTGTTTAAACTTACTATACTTGCATTAAATCAAGGAAAAAAAGTTTTTTTTTCAGAAACACTTAACGAAATTTTTCTAAAATTGCGAACAGTTAATTTGTAAGTGCACAAATAAAACAAATTAAATTGTAAATTTGCAAATAACTTAGTATTAACTAAATGTTTATCTTAGAAAAACTACCCACTTTAAAAATGTGGTGACGATATCTAAATTTTAAGTAAACAATATTTAGTTATAAAAATTAAACTATAGATTTTGAAATACAAATTAAATGTGTTATTTCTTAGGGACGAATAGTTGTAAACTAAGTTTTCAATATTAACATTCATAAACAATTACAGATTAAAAAGTACACTTAACCAATGTTTGTACTTTTAGTTCTTATATGAAATTATGATTATTTAATATCAACTTACTTAATTAAATATAAATATAATAATTCCAATTTACAAATACATATATATAAGTTTAAAAGTAAATTTTTATGTATATTTTAAAATAGTTCAAATAAAGTTGTAATATTATTTTCAGTTGTAATATGGTTTTTAACTTTTTCTAACATATAAAAAAGAAAAAAGAGTTTTTCTCGCTTTACATACAGTTCTACTTTTATCATAACCTTAAGTATACTTGCTAATTACTATCAAACTTTTTAAAAATAGTAAAACAGGTTGTAGAATAATTCTATCAATGCTATGTTATAAATCATAAACATACTTAAAAGCAGTAATCTATATATTTTTTAAAATTTTTCATTGTATGTTTCCAATTTAAATAGAAATTATTTGTAAGTTAAGATATTTATGCAAGTATTTATATTTGTACAAGCAACATACATTTGTATTGCGCTAGGTACATATTACTTAAAATTTCTATAGCTTGCATTAAGCTTTTTAACATAATACGATTAAGAATAGGCACTATAATATATTTTTTGGTTTATTAAGTATAAAGTAACATTTTTGAAAGAAAAACCTTTTGATACAAATCAACTCTATTAATCTATATGTTATATTTAAAATTTCTTAAAAAGTAGCCTGAGAATTTATTAAAAGAAAGACTAAAACATTTATGTGCCTAATTTTATTTCTATATCTATTAAATTTTATGTACACATTATAAAAGACTTTTCTTTGAGTATACATATTTCGCTAAAAATTCTATGCTAATTTTTGAAAATACACTGTTTTTGCTTGATTATGTACTAAGTGTTCAAGCTTCGGTTTATGAAAAAGACAATTTTATTTAAATCATTAACAACTTAAATTTTATTAAAATTTTTTACTTATAATGCTCTTAAATAAAAATTTTTAAGTAACTATTCATAAAAGTAGTAAATGACAGGTATGTATAATTAATAAAAAGTAAGTTTCTTTAAAATTTTTCTCATCGAAAAAGTATGTGTTTACTACTTTAAGAGTTAACCAAAAGGTTTCAATTTTTTACATCTTTAAATTTTTAATAACTTAATTTTTACATCTTTAGGGGCTTGTTACTTTTTTGTTATAACATTTTAAAAAGGGGGTGTTATTATGAAAATGAGTTTAAAAGCCCCTGGTCTAAACTATTTTTTTTATTAAGATTATATATATAAAGTTTTGAGCATTTTAAAGCTTTTAGGTTATTTACGATTTTAATAACAGTGTATTTTCAGAGTATACTTTTCGAAGATATCATTTACGTTGAAGTGTCTCTGAAAATTGACCACATTATAAATTGTATCGTACCGTGGTGTGGTATACAACTAAATAACTGAAAGGTTTTTTTTGTACACCAGGTCCTTAGACCGAACTTTTTGAGCGCCTATTTTATCGTTCGATAAGTATAAGTAATATTAATTAGCAATCTAACTACTGTTAAAATTGGTGTTATTAATCCAACTTAGCCTTTTTGAGTTGGTAGCATAGATTTAATAATTTGTACTGTCTACTTAACAAAATACCTACCAAATGCTTATTTTTTGAAATTTTGATAACAATTCTTTTTCTTTGTTTTTATTTTGCTTTTTCATTAGCTGTGTTTAGTTGTTGTTTCAAGTTCCCATGGTATACTTCTAGCAATTTAAAACAAGTTGTATTCTTTTTATTGTGAATTTCAAAAACTAATTAACCTTTATTCAATATTTAAAACTTGAACAACATGTTTTTCTATAGATATATATTTTTTTTTCATTCATATACTTAACTACAAATTTTGTATGGATTGCAGTTTTATTATTTTTAATTGCAGAATCACAGTCCGAAAATCCGTACGCGGAAAAACTCAGTTATTGTCAGAATTTTTTTCATAAATGTCTTTTATTTTTTTTTAATACGTGAACCTTTTTCTTAAATTAATTCCTTTGTTAAACTTATTAACAACTTATTTTATTTCAAAACATTGTGAATTGTTAGCAGTATACTTTACCTTTTCTGAGTGATCATCTATAATTTTTAAACTCTAATCATAAGTTTTATTGTACTTGTATTATTTTTAGCACTAAAGTATCAATATTAAAGCTTGCAAAGCTTTCCTGTAACACTTTCCATTTTTTTTAAATTATTAATTTGTTTTAGTTTTTAAGTTGTTTTACAGATACTATTACGTGGTTTAACTTTCCATATTAACCAAATTTCATAGTTTTTACTATGAAGTGTTATAATTTGAAAATATTTTAAACACTTCTTGAGATTCTCAAGCAAAAACAAATTAAAAAGCAGAACTTTTTTTATTAATAGTAAGACTTGTATCTTATAGTAAGCTGGCTAAGTCAAATTTCGTTTCTAGTTTTTAATGGTTAAAAACAATGACAAAAATTAAAAGTTGTGAAATTATTTTTTACCAATCTATAATTCTTAAAAGAAAAATATAATATTTCAATAAAAATGTGTTATATGCAATAAAAGTAACTAAAATAGTAAAGCTTTTTCAACGTTTGTTATTTGAAATAGAATAATTTCATTAAAATTGCATAACCGTTTTATATATTTGTTTTATATATTGATTATATTAACAACTGCATATAGCATTCGTATGGCTTAAACTTAAATAGTCAGATCTTTAACTTGAGTTAATAATTTGTATTATGCTAAAAAACAGCATCAAATGTATAGCTATTGTTAGTGTTAGATTTTTAAAGTTGATAACAAAATTATTAAATAAAAACTATATTTACAGTAAATCATAAAAAAATGATAAAAAAAACTAAAAGTATATTTTTAATCTATAGACATAATTAAAGTTTGTAGAAACTTTGAATAATATTAACTCTACTTTAGTGCTTAAACCAGTATGTCATATTTGTTTCATAAGTATTTCGATATTGGTTGTTATGAACTGAAAATGAAAACTGACATTATTTAAAACTTTAAAAATCACTCTGTGAACACTTAAATATTAAACATTTAACTAAATGAAATATAGTAAGATTAATACTTAATTTTAGTAACATTTTAAAGATTTGGAATTAATTGTGATCAAAAAGTTTTAGTTTAAAAAAGAATTTTTAAGATTAATTCATTCATTATGTAAATATAAATTATTTTTGTTTTTTTTAGCACCTTAAAGAAATAAAAACATAGATTATTTTAATGTTATATAAAAACTTATAGCGTTTGGTGGTGTTTATAGCCTAAATAAGCTTATATAAATTTTATAATACCAATTTTAATTAACTAATCGACTTTTTGTAAAACTTTTAAAAATAACAAACTGCACAAAAACAAAATCGACTATCTTTATTGAAAAAGAAAAAAAAATCACTTGGAAACCTTAACAATTTTCATTAGTAAATATCTTTAAAATAAAGTTTAAACAGTATTTCATATTAAGTTTACTTTTTATATCCAAATTTAAGTTTACGAACGTGAAGATCTGATTATCTAATAAAGAATAAAAAAGTTAACTCAGAATGAAAAAAATCAACAAAATTTTATCATAAAAACACAGAAATTAATAAAGAAGTTAACAAAGTATTTGGGCAATGATGTTACAACGCAATACAAAACATGAGTTTGAAAATCAAAGTTTTTATAAACATAAATAAAAAATTTTGAATTTTAAATTCAGACAAAATATCCGTTTAAAGGTTTAACACTTTTATGCACTTTAGAATATCAAATTTAACACAAATTTAGTACAAAAGTAACATCGAATAAAAGAAAGTTTTTGGCTTTAACTCCGTTTGACTACTTCTAAATGTAAAACTACGTTGTTATGGGTTCAAAACATATAACAATAAAATCATAAAAATAAAAGAGCACAGTTTCCGAACTTATATGAAACACAAATAATATTACACATCAACATGAAGAAAAAATTGCATAAAAAGTTATCAAGTTAGCAACAAAGTAGTTTTTAAAAAAACAGAATTAAGTAAATTAAATAATATTGCAACAGTTTAGTCCTTTTTGCAGGCTTCTTTGCATAAGTCTCTTAAATGGCCTGAAGTTTTGGTCTTCAATGGAGTCCTGAAAAAAAAGTAACATATCAAAAATAAAGTTTAGTACTTAATGTAAAAAGTTCTAATAAGTAGAAGTATATAGATAATTTCATTCTAAATTAGTAAGATATAATTTCTAATGAGCCTTACTACGAAAGTACTTAAATAAATTTAAGAAAAATGAAATGATTCTGTTATATTATTTGGAAAAGTTTTACCTCGTAAAATCTGACACCTATTTATACGGATAAAGTTTACTGGAAGTCGGAGATATTTATGTAGCTTATCTAAATTAAAAATTTTAGAGTTTTTTTAATTTGTTTTTTTTCCACGTGAAAACTACTTGATTGTTTTAATTAAAGTTTTTTTTTCAGACAAAAACTGTTTAAATACTTGAGAGTATTTTAGATGACCAATTAAAATTACTACAGCTAAAAAACTAAATTAAAAGTAGATTACATTTTAAGTTCATACATACATATATACTTATAGACGATTATTTAAGAATTATATTTGTTTTAAACTAAAAATAAAGTTTGTATTTGTTTGTTTTTCATATATATATACTTAATAAAAATATTTAGCACATTTTTACATTGTTATGTTAGTGGCACTGACTGTACTTAATATACAAAAGTTAAAAACAAAAACCATGCAGACTAAAATAAAAATATTATACAAAAAAAAAAAAAATGTTAAAAAATTCATGAGAATAAAAACAAACTTTTTCTTTTTCTAAAATAGGACTTTCATCATTAGCGGCATGATTCGGTTTTGGTACTGTAGTTAATAATTAACTTGTTTAAAAAGATAAGAATATTTTACTCAAGTTATTCAGTAAACAAAATAGTATATTACTTTATTTTTAAAAATTAGCATAAGGAGACTAATAACAAGCTTTATATAAAAAAAATATTTTTTCAAAAATGTAAGATAAACCAACCTACTTTGAATTTTATAGAAGCAATATAATTAAAAGATACAGAAAATGTTTAAGAACAAAACAAACAAAATAAAATAACAAACTATTTTATATTTTAACATGGGCAATACAATAAGTAAAATACAGTAAAAATACAATAAGAAAAACAGAAACATTTTAAACATTTCACAAATAAAATAAGATAACAAACCAACTTTTTATTCTTAATCGAACTGTACCGGATGTATTCTTTACTTCATCTAAAAATATTTATAAATTTGGAGAAGATGTTAAAATAATACTACAAAAAGATGACATAGAATAACCGTAAAATAATATGAATAATTTTAAAACTAATGATTACAGAATTCAAAACCTTAAAAGTGTTTAACAGTTGATTTTTCTAAATGAAATAATATTTAATCAAACACAGTTCAGCTTTTATGTCTATCTCTTTAAGAACTATTAGTTCAGTTTTAAAGAACTTTAACAATACAATTTATTTTAATTAATTTACCATTTTTTAAAAAATCTAAAGTTCTCTTTTTTGTATATATACTTTTTCTATACTTTTAAGTTTTTACAAAAAAAAAGAACTTAACTGCTTACAGTAGGCTAATCTAACAATATGAAATGAACCTTTGGTTTTTGGAATTAAGTTCGAGATGCTATTGTCGTCAGAGATAACTGAATTTACTGAATCTTCTTTATTAAAGCTGCTTTTACAGGGTTCTGTAGGTAAATAGATTTTAAAATAGAAATTATAAACCTGTAACAAATAATAAAATGTATAGCTTTAAAAATATTTTTTTTTTTCGACTAACTTTTACATATCGTAAATAAGCTTAGAAAAATTTTATGTCAAAAGTACTCTTAACGTTGTATACACTAGTCGTTAATTTAGTGAAATTTAACAGTGAAAAATAACTAGTTGACCAATTTGAAGTAGATTTTGTAAAATATTAAAGCCGAAAAATTACTTTTGTAATAAAATATAGTAGAAGAAAATACCGACCATGGGTTTTAGGATATTGTATTGGAGTTGTTATTACAAAGATCAAACAATGAAACAATTTTTTAAGCAAATAAAAAAAAAGTAAAAAACAAAACAAAGCTACAAAATACAAGTTCACTTACACAACTAAAGTAACAAGAAAACAATACAGTCACCTTCAGGAGTCAGGGCAATAGGTGTACTGCTATTTGAAGCTGAACAATTTACGTTTGATTGTTCTAAAGATAAAGCGTTTTCATTGGACGGTTCATCAGCCAATGAGCTGTCTTTATTTGAAACTGTAGTAATGTTTAGTTTGTGTTTTTTGTTCTCAAGAGTTTGTTAACATTACAATATGAAGTTCAGTGAGTAATGAAATTGAAAAAAAAAACTTTTTCCAAATGCAAAACAAATATAAAAACTTGTAATGGCTAAGTTTTATTTTCAAAAACTGCTGATCGCTGGACTCGATCTCGCTACCTCCGGCTCACTGAACGGGTAGACAATCACTGCACTACACAACCACCTGTGAGTTGACCTTAATGCTGGTATATAAAGTTAACAAAGTACTTAATGCTTTGATTTTTACAAAACAACTAAAGAGATATCAATTACTAGAGTAGAAATATTATATTTAATTCTTTCAAGACTCTATGATGCCAACTACGTTTCGTTAAGAGACCTCGTAAGTGCAAAAAAATATAAGTAACTTTAATTTTAAACAAGTTTATTTAGCTATTGCTTTCTAACTTTACTATAAATGGTTGTTATACTCTTCACTTGAAATACACGTACAAAGATATGGCTGTTTGTTTTGTACAAAACTTTTACGCGAATTTTGATATTTGAAAATCTTTCATTCAAAAGCTGCATAAGCAGATGTACATATTAAACGCAGTTTTTATTTTTGTTGCTTAAATCTAAATGAAAGAAGTAAACTTATTAAACGCTTCGATAATCAGAAAAATTTAAAATATGTTGATAACAAATATTTCTGCCACATTTTAATTTCAGCTTTAAACTTCTGTTTAAACTTAAAAATTTTTATAAACAGTTAAATGTCTAAAAACCAAACAAACATTAATGTAAAAACTATATAACTTGTTTACAACAATAAATGTGTAACACAAGAGTAAACTAACAAATATATTTATTAAAATATAAGTGCACTTTTTCTTTCATTAAATCAAGTTGACTTTTTTAGAACAAATTTTTTTTAAACCTTATTTTATGTTTGTTTTAGTAAACTTATATTAGTTTTAATATTCAACACCATAAACATTTCAGGTCAATTACATTTATGCTGCAATAAACATGTGAATAAATGTTTATACGGACACCAAGGGGTAACTTAACTTTACAAACTATATTAACACGTACAAAATTATTAATGAAACTGTTAGTCAAAGTAAGTATTGTTTTATTAACTGTAAAAGAACTAACTAAATTAATAGACTTTATAAAAAAGCTGTATTCTTCTAAGTAGACTGTAATTATTTAAATTTATGCAAATTTTTACGCAACAAAATTGAATGATTATGAACGAGTTAAACATTTTTTTTGGATTTTTTTCTTTTTCGTTTTAAACTTGCCAATAATTAAAAATAAGCATTTCCATCGTTCTTTGCGGAAATTTTCATGCTAAAAAACACCAAAAAAATTATTAAAACGATGAAAAATAAGCAAAATGGAGCTTTAAAACTTCAAAGATTTGAATTTGAACTTTTTGGTTTTTCTAATACCTTTCAAACTTGTAGGTTTTTGCACTTGAAAGCCGATGAGCATATGTTTGACCAACTTTGAAGTCTTCTACTTGCCATAATTTGGAAAAATGTCACATTTCAACACAATTGTCAACTTCTGCTAGAAGCTTCTTGTATCAACAGTGGGTAATTTCCCAGTCTTGTGACTTTTGTTTCTTTTCAGAGATTTTCAACGCAAATTTGGAGAAATAACTAGATATTTCAAACGAACAATGTTTAAGCGTTGACTAAGTAATCGACGGTTTTCAAAGTGAGAGTTACTATAAAAGAAATGTTAAGCATATTAATTCTCAATATGAACTACTATAATTTTTTAGAAGTAATTATAAATTAAACATGGACAACTCGAGCAATTCATCTGAAGGAAATGAGAGCATATATCGGCTATAAATTAACTTTGATCCTTTAAAGCAGAAAAGTAAAAGATGACTATTGCGTGCTAACTGATGCAACGATTCGAGAGGTACAAAACAAGACACGTGACCTGAGCAAACTCATTCGTAAAGCCAACAAGTGTTTGTCGAGCCCGCAGTTAAACTGGAAAACAAAAGCAGCTCTCGGTTGCTGTCGAAAGCTAGTTTGCGTCTTTCTACTGTGCTTAAAATTGCAAAGTAAGATGTTACAAGAGAGAGAGAGAGAGTATGAAGATAAGATACTAGTGTCTTTCAAATTTATTGACAGCAAATTTATGCTTAGATATAACCTCAAGTTAGAACGTTAAATAATTGTATCTGTTAGTTTAAGTAAGATACACCTTATCCATTACTTATTATGTACATACCATTAGTCTTGATTAAAACAAAATTAATAATTTACAATCCAAAAGATATGTCCATATACAACTAGTGTGTAAGTAAAAATTATTAAGTTTATATTGTATGCGACTACAGGGTCATGACGTAATAATTGTAAGTAGGTGAAAACAAAAAATATTACAAAATTACCTGAAAATTTGTGGACAAAAACGGAATTTTGTAAGTGTCTAATTTAAAAGATGTCCAAACTTTATTTATACAATTTAAGACTTAAATACTTACTTATGTAAATGGAGAATTTTAGCTTAGTTTCTGTCTAAGTGGCATAAACCTTCCACATACTTAAACCTTAGATATACTACTTACAAAAGTATATAGTTCTGTACCATTAAGAATGCAATGTACCAACATTAATAACATATTTTACACAACCATCGTTTACCTCTTTCAAAGCTAACGACGCTTAAATCTCAGTAAGTAAACTACTAGTGTAACTCAAACAAATGATACAGGAACTGATCCAAGTAAAACATCAAAAAAAGTTAAGAACTGCTGGTCTAAAGTATAATTTAGTACTAAACTAAGAATTTATTTGCTGTTTATGAGACTAGGTCACTTAAATAATATAACTTTTTGAATTGCAATAGAATGATACTGATAAAGTAAACTACAACGAAAAACTGTTGTGTTACTTTTAAATAATTCGAATCACTAATGGATATATACTATTAAACATATCTGTAAATAACACTAAAACTCTGTTAAGTCTTTACTTAACTTTGAGCTATAAGTAGAATCAAATTACTTAACAAAGTACAATACAAACAAAACAATAAAGCTAAGGCTTGTTTAAACAATAACATAAAATAGATAGAAGACTACTCTATCTTATTAGGTTAAATAACTGGTATGTACAACTAGTAAATTTATGAGACAAAATACAATAGAACGATATTAGTAAATCAAATTACAGTAAGTGAAGTGTTCTATATAGAATAATAAATTGATTGTCATAAAATGATAACAATAATGAATTACCTGATTTCAAATGGTTATTGTGTTTTTAGTACTTTCTGTAAGTAAAAGTAGCAAAATTTTCCAGCTGGACAGTATGATTTTGTAGTGTGAACGGCAAGAACTGTTAAAATAATACAATCCTAAGTAATAATTTTTATTTATATTTTTATGGTTACTCTGGCTCTCATACTTGGAAGATAAAAATAGTAAGTATATAAATATATTTTTTTTTAGTTTTTACTCAGAGTATCGAGTATCACAAAATATAATTGATATTTAAATTAAATTACAAACGAGATTCATTCAAACCGCTTAAAGCACGTTTTTTAATAAAAATATACTATTCATTACAAATATAAAGTTTCATTTAGACCTTAAGTCAAACGAACTATGAGTTACCCCATAATCGAGTATCACAAACTATACTTGAAATTTAAACTAAATTACAAACGAGATTCATTCAAACTGCTTAAAGCACATTTTTTAATAAAAATATACTATTCATTACAAATATAAAGTTTCATTTAGACCTCAAGTTAAACGAACTATGAGTTACCCCATAATCGAGTATCACAAACTATACTTAAAATTTAAACTAAATTACAAACGAGATACATTCAAACTGCTTAAAGTACGTTTTTTAATAAAAATATACTATTCATTACAAATATAAAGTTTAATTTAGACCTCAAGTATGTTTTGTGTACTCGATTATGGAGCATATCATAATTCGTTAAACTTGAGGTCTAAATTAAACTTTATGTTTATTATGATTAGTATACTTTTATCAACAAAATGCGTTTAATGCAATTTTAATGAATCTCGTTTGTAACTTAATTTAAATTTCAGGTATATTTTGTGTACTCGATTATGGAGCATATCATAATTCGTTAAACTTGAGGTCTAAATTAAACTTTATGTTTATCATGATTAGTATACATTTATCAACAAAATGCGGTTAATGCAATTTTAATGAATCTCGTTTGTAATTTAATTTAAATTTCAGGTATATTTTGTGTACTCGATTATGGAGCATATCATAATTCGTTAAACTTGAGGTCTAAATTAAACTTTATGTTTATTATGATTAGTATACTTTTATCAACAAAATGCGGTTAATGCAATTTTAATGAATCTCGTTTGTAATTTAATTTAAATTTCAGGTATATTTTGTGTACTCGATTATGGAGCATATCATAATTCGTTAAACTTGAGGTCTAAATTAAACTTTATGTTTATTATGATTAGTATACTTTTATCAACAAAATGCGGTTAATGCAATTTTAATGAATCTCGTTTGTAATTTAACTTAAATTTCAGGTATATTTTGTGTACTCGATTATGGAGCATATCATAATTCGTTAAACTTGAAGTCTAAATTAAACTTAATGTTTATTATGATTAGTTTACTTTTATCAACAAAATGCGGTTAATGCAATTTTAATGAATCTCGTTTGTAATTTAATTTAAATTTCAGGTATATTTTGTGTACTCGATTATGGAGCATATCATAATTCGTTAAACTTGAGGTATAAATTAAACTTTATGTTTATCATGATTAGTATACTTTTATCAACAAAATGCGGTTAATCCAATTTTAATGAATCTCGTTTGTAATTTAATTTAAATTTCAGGTATATTTTGTGTACTCGATTATGGAGCATATCATAATTCGTTAAACTTGAGGTCTAAATTAAACTTTATGTTAATTATGATTAGTATACTTTTATCAACAAAATGCGGTTAATGCAATTTTAATGAATCTCGTTTGTAATTTAATTAAAATTTCAAGTATATTTTGTGTACTCGATTATGGAGCATATCATAATTCGTTAAACTTGAGGTCTAAATTAAACTTTATGTTTATTATGATTAGTATACTTTTATCAACAAAATGCGGTTAATGCAATTTTAATGAATCTCGTTTGTAATTTGATTTAAATTTCAGGTATATTTTGTGTACTCGATTATGGAGCATATCATAATTCGTTAAACTTGAGGTCTAAATTAAACTTTATGTTTATTATGATTAGTATACTTTTATCAACAAAATGCGGTTAATCCAATTTTAATGAATTTCGTTTGTAATATTGTAATGTTTTTTTAATAAAAATATACTATTCATCACAAATATAAAGTTTAATTTAGACCTCAAGTTAAACGAACTATGAGTTACCCCATAATCGAGTATCACAAAATATACATGAAATTTAAATTAAATTACAAACGAGATTCATTCAAACTGCTTAAAGCACGTTTTTTAATAAAAATTTACTTTTCATCACAAATATAAAGTTTAATTTAGACCTCAAGTTAAACGAACTATGAGTTACCCCAGAATCGAGTATCACAAAATATACATGAAATTTAAATTAAATTACAAACGAGATTCATTCAAACTGCTTAAAGCACGTTTTTTAATAAAAATATACAATTCATTACAAATATAAAGTTTTATAAAGACCTTAAGTTAAACGAACTATGAGTTACCCCATAATCGAGTATCACAAAATATACATGAAATTTAAATTAAATTACAAACGAGATTCATTCAAACTGCTTAAAGCAAGTTTTTTAATAAAAATATACTATTCATTACAAATATAAAGTTTCATTTAGACCTTAAGTTAAACGAACTATGAGTTACCCCATAATCGAGTATCACAAAATATACTTGAAATTTAAATTAAATTACAAACGAAATTCATTCAAACTGCTTAAAGCACGTTTTTTTAATAAAAATATACCATTCATTACAAATTTAAAGTTTCATTTAGACCTCAAGTTAAACGAACAATGAGTTACCCCATAATCGAGTATCACAAAATATACTTGAAATTTAAATAAAATTACAAACGAAATTCATTCAAACTGCTTAAAGCACGTTTTTTAATAAAAGTATACTATTCATTATAAATATAAAGTTTAACTTAGACCTCAAGTTAAACGAACTATGAGTTACCACATAATCAAGTATCACAAACTATACTTGAAATTTAAATTTAATTACAATAAAAAAGTAAGTTGAAGTGTTAATTATAGAATAATACCAGAATGTCTACTACAAAATTGTATCATTTGTAGTACGCAAAACACAGGATACATACTATAAAACATAAAACTTTAATTTGAATTTAAATATTGTAATATTTAAAATTGAGTCGAAAATAAACACCAAAATTAAATAGTTAAAAAAAGACCTTTCGTTACCATGATAATGCATACAATTTGTAGAACTTTATGTGGACTAAAACTAGAAACAATCACATAAACCAGCGCAACAATATGATAATTAATGATTAAGTATTATTAAGACTTGATTGTAATTTAAAATTAAAATTCTTTTATACGCAGCAGTAATTTATTTAAGAGCATATATTATTCATATATGTTTGTATCTGTTAGTTTAATTAAGACACACCTTATCCAACACTTTTTATGTACATAGAATTAGTCTTATTTGAAACAAATTTAATAATTGATAATCCTAAAGACGATATCCATGTACAACTAAAGTGTAAGTAAAAATTACTAAGTTTTTTCTGTATGAGACTCAGGGTCATGACGTAATAATTGTAAATAGGTAAAAATAAAAAATATCACAAAATTACCTGAAAAATTGTGGACAAAAACGGTATTTTGTAAGTGTCTTATTTAAAAGATGTCCAAACTTTATTTATACAATTTAAGACGTAAATACTTACTTATGTAACTGAAAAATTTTAACTTAGTTTCTGTCTAAGTGGCATAAACCTTTTACATTCAGTGTTCCTTATATACTACTTAGATAAAGTATATGGTTCTGTACCATTAAGAATGCAATGTACCAATATTAATAACATATTTTGCACAACTATTACTTTTCTCTTTCAAGCCTAACGACGCTTAAATCTCAGTAAGTAATCTACTAGTGTAATTCAAACAAATGATGCAGGAACTGTAAATTGGGATTAATTAAATGAAAAAACAGTTAAGAGTCTAAAGTACACATAAATACTAAACTAAGAATTTGTTTGCTGTTATGAGACTTGGTAACTTGAATTGATATAACTTTTTGAAATGCAGTAGAATGATACTGATAAAGTAAATTACAACGTAAAACTGTTGAGTCATTTGAATTACTTAAAGGTATATACTATTAAACATTTCACTATAAATCGAACATATCTGTTAATAACACTAAAACTCAGTCTTTACTTAACTTTGAGCTATAAGTAGAACTAAATTACTTAAAAACATACAATACAAACAAAACAATGTTTAAATAATAACATAAATGAGATAGAAGACTTTTATAGGTAAACCAACTAGTATGTGCAAAATACAATAGAATGATACTGTTAAATCAAATTACAGTAAGTGAAGTGTTATATATAGAATAATAAATTGTTCATAAATAAATAATACATGTTAAAATCCAGTTTATAATGCTTGTTGATTTGTGTAGAACTTATTTATAAAACAACACATCAAACTAGTATTTAAGAGAACCCTTAGTTACAATAAATATATGAGTAGACATTTATTAGGACACTAAAATTTAGCTATATAAAGGACAAACTATATTAACACGTATCAAAATACTAATGAAATTGTTAGTCAAAGTAATTTGTTTTATAAATAAAACTAATTACATCAATATACTTTATAAGAAAGTAATTTTTGTCTAAAGACCATACCAACTGTAGTCATTGAAATTTATGCAAATTTTTATGCTATAAAATTGAATGATAATGAACAAGTATAACTTTTTTTCGGAAGATTTTTCTATTTATTTTAAACTCGCCTATAATTAAAAATAAACATTTCCATCGTTTCTGGCGGAAAATTTCATGCGAAAAAACACCAAAAAAATTATCAAAACGATAAAAAATAAGATTTATTTCACGATACTTTCTTATGGCAATTTTGAGCCGGAAAATTAATTTTATCACGTGGTTTCTCTTCTCTCGCTTTGAAAATTTTAAGCTTGTTTTAAACTTTTGGCTATAACTTTTTTAAACTTTGTTTTATTTTAGAATAGATTTTACTATCGTTTTCAGCACAAAATTCTGCTTTAAAAAACACCAAACACTTTATAAAAATGATGAAAAATAGACAAAATGAAAGCTTTGAATTTGAACTATTTGGTTTTTGAACACGTTTCAAACTTGTATGCTTTTGTATGATATGAGTTAGAAATTGAAACACATAGCAGGCACTAGTATCTTAATAACAAATATCACTGCTATATTCCTAATTTCCGCTTTAAACCTTCATTTTAGTTCAAAGATTTACATTTTTAACCATTAACTAACTGCTTAAACAAAAAGAATTCTACAAGAGTCTAAAATTAAGTCGTGTTGCTAATACTATTACATTAAGCTTGTGATTAATTAGTGAAGTTTTTTCTCAATAACTTTTTGTAGAAACTTATTGGTTTGTGTACTTATTATTAAAACAATACTTCACTCTAGTATACTTAGTTGCAATAAGTACGTGAATAAACATTTATGCAGACATTAATGCCCAGCTTAACTTCACAACTCACTATTATCAATTTGGTCGTTATTTTGTACAATAACTTATTTTTACATGACTTAAGTTTAGCATTATTTCTTAATTTAACAGTTTAATACACATAAAACAATTAAGTTTCGACATAAACACAAAAACAGTTCATTAAGTTTATAAATAAGTGTACATACTTCTTAATACTTGACATTTTTTTTTCAAGTGTGCACTGACAAACTTATCTATAAGAATTGACTGTGTATAGTCAAATAACTTGCTAATGTAAACTTTTAATACTTTTGAGTAGTATTGTTCACTTAGATAATCTGTTCAAAACAGTAATAAATTCAAGTTATTCAAAAGTAGTTAGACACTTGTTTAGTTTTGAGTGGGTCTTTTAATAAACTCTTAATATTGTAACACACTGAACTGTTGAAAACTTAGAAAGATGAACTATCATCAATTCATAATACTGTGTTGTTTAAACTATATACAAAAACCTGCACATTTTACTTATCATCTAACTTACATAAAAACTAAGCTAAAATCTATCATAATCCTTAAAATGTTATCATTCTTCAAAAGTTAATATGTGTGAACTTGTTGTTGTATATAGTTTTTAACTAAAGTTATTTCCTTATATCATGGTTTGTTTTTCTAGTTTAACAAAAGTATAATTATATCTTTTTATATACAAAAACTATTTTATGTTTGTCATTTAAAAAAACAATGATAAAACTAACAATTTAATCTAATGTTATCTTACTTAGTATTTAAGCTATCAGCTATTATTTGCATTGATAGTTATTTAAATCTAGTTTATAAAGCTTGTTGATTTGTGTAGTACTTATTTATAAAAAAACACTTCAAACTAGTAGTAAAGAGAACCGTAAGTTGCAATAAATATGTGAGTAAGCATTTTTTAGGTTAAGCATTAACACTAAAGTTTAACTTTACAAACTATATTAACACGTATCAAAATACTAATGAAACTATGAGTCAAAGTAAAGATTATTTTATAAACTGTTAAACAACTAATTACATTAATATACTTTATAAAAATGTAGTTTTTGTCTAAAGACAAAACCAACTGTAGTCATTGAAATTTATGCAAATTTTTATGCTATAAAATTGAATGATAATGAACAAGTAAAACTTATTTTTAGAATTTATTTTCTTTTCTTTTTAAACTTGCCAATACTTAAAAATAAACATTTCCATGGTTTCTGGCGGAAAAATTCATGCGAAAAAACACCAAAAAAATTATCAAAACGATAAAAAATAAGATTTTTAACATTTAATATTCACAATACTTTCTTATGGCGAATTTAAGCAGAAATTTTGTTTTATCACGTGGTCTCTCTTCATTTATTTTTATAACTTTAACCTAGTTTTAAACTTCTAACTTGTTTTTTTAAACCTTGTTTTTTTTTTGCAAAACTAAATTTTACTATCATGTCGAGCACGAAATTCTACTCCAAAAAACAAAAAAGTTTTGTTTGAGTACTTTTTTATTGTGCAGCATTTTCAAATGCAAGTATACATTTAAGTAAAAGTATATGTTAGATTGAGCTGATTTAGTATCCATTTTTAATTTAACATTGGATATTGTACAGATAATAAAGGCTAGACCAACTGCTTTTTTTTCGTTGTTTAAATAAGATTTATCATTTTTCAATTTTAAAATAATATGCAATTAAATAACTACGTTTATATTTAGTAAGCAACTAGGTAGAATTAAAGTTTTTTAAAGCAAGTATAACGTTTTGAATAAAATTGTGATTACGTTTGATTAACACAAGCATTAAAGTAAGCTACTTTTAATTTAAAGAAAACCTAAAAAAATTTGAACGTATGAGTTTTCAATCTAAGTAATAATATCAATGATAAGCATTATTGGATTAATTTTTTATTAGTTATTATTTACAGTTAAAAGTATGCAGAAGTAACTCGATAATAGTCAATGATGCCTCGTAGAAAATAAAGCCTAATAGCAAAATTAAATTTATCTTACATACATTTACATACACTTTGCTATGAACTTAAATTTTCACTGTTTTGTAGATGAGTATACTTTCCTCAATACTTTGAGTATTATGGAAAGTATAAAGTATTTAAATAAAACTATTTTTTATTCGAACCACACTGAAAACTTACATAGGTGTGCTTCTGAATCTAAGACGTTTTGTACTGTTGCTGTTTCTACTTTGAAAGTTTAGTTGTATCAATAATGCCAGCATAAATGATTTACATGAACACCAACAATATAATGTAGTAAAATACATCTCCATTTTAAAATATTTGACTTTAACCACAGAGAAAAAAATCATTTTGAAACGAGTTCTTTAGCAACAACCATGAATTCAGTGTAAGTAATGTCTTCAATAGCTTTATGTGAAAGCAATTGATAAGTTTTAAGCAATAAATAAATGTAAAGTATGAATAAAATGTTAATGTTTTTTATTTTTCATAAACATTATTCAAAGTTTGCAGTAAATAAAAATCTCTCTAAAAAGTTTAATTACTTTTAAGTAAACTATTTATACAACGCGTTTACTTGTTTTTTGATTTGCAACTTTTTTCCAATAGTCATATCAGACGTTTTGGATAATATTTCGAACAAAATCTAAAACATAAGCAACTAAATAGCTAGTTCTTTTTTCTGACGTGTTAAATAATAACTTTTACTAACTTCCCTTTTAAAACCTTTAAGTTTATTTGAAATTTTAATGAGATTTTATAGTTATTTCCACATAATCTTAGTCAGACAGAAAGCTATCTAAATTGGAGGTTTCGTTTTTTTAATATCAGTCGAATTGTTGTTAGTTGTTGGAAAAGTTTTGATCGTGATAGTTGTTTGGAAGACTAAATGATTTATACATAGCTAATACGTTTATAAAACTTTTATATCTGTCCTTGATATCATTTGGTCTTCGTTACGGGTTTTTGTATTTGGTTTTGTTAGTTATGCTTATCTTGTACCAAGAGCTGGTATGAAAAGTATACGTTTTTATTTGTAAGCGTATTTTATTGAGTTTTTATTAAGTACTATTAAGTTTAAAATCTTAATTTGTTTTAGTCCTTTGTTGATCAAATACCTTTCAAACTTGTATCTGTTTGCATGTTGTGAGTTAGAAACAGTTAGCAGATACTAGTATTCAAACTATGTTCATAACAAAATGAATTTGTATAAACAAATAGATATTAAATAGAACCTTTAGTAATAAGTATGTAAAAAGATGTTTATCCACACACTAAGGTTTAGCTTAAGTTTCCAAAATATATCAAAACACTAATGAAACTGTTAGGCAAACTAAAAAAATATTAATAAACTTTTAAAGAACTAGTTACATTCGAGGTCAACGAACAAATATACAAACACTTTTACTTTATTTATTCAACAAACAAAACTCAAACGAGTTGATTATTTTAGCACAACACTTCAACAAGTTTTTTTAATTTATTTATAATTTTTAGGTTTGTTTTTGTAAACTTCCATTAGTTTAAATATTCAACTCCATAAAAATTTCGAGACAATTGCATTTATATTAACAACAGCAAGTTTACCTAATAGATAGAACCAAGCTTTATCTGAAAACTAGACTGAACTGTAAACATGAAAGTTTATGCAAATTTTCAAGCATCAAAATTCAATAAAAATGAACATTTTATTTTTTGTTTAACTTGCCTATACTCAAAAACTAATGTCTCGATCATTTCGGCCACAAAATTTTGTGCAAAAAAAGAACCAAAAACTTTATGTGAAGGATAAAAAATCAGAATTGTTAGAACAAGTGCGTTAACATTTTTCATGAATAAAACAATACTATTTAGCTTTTAGTCTTATAAATTTCAGATTGTTCAACTTGCACAATACTTTATTTACTTAGATCGATAAATCCAATATAATCTAAGGTCTTTACTTTCTAATAAACCCATATAATTCAATTAATAATATACAATTCAATGTTAACAAGTATTATAAATTGCTATGTCTAACTGTGATTAAACTAAAGTAATGCCATAAATAACTTTTAATTGACCTCTATAAGCAAAAAACCTAAGATATGATTGAACACTTAACTGGTAATTTATTTACGAGACACACTTAGTTTTGAATATTATGTAGTAACATAATTAGTTGAGTTACAATGTAATGATACTGATAAACATAATTAAAAAGTAAGCTGAATTGTTATTTATAGAATAATACCAGAGTTGTCTACTACAAAATTGTATCATTTGTAGTACGCAAAACACAGGATACATACTATAAAACATAAAACTTTACATTCAGTTCAAATGTTGTAATATTTAATAATGAGTCGAAAACAAACACCAAAATTAAATAGACAAAAAAAGACCTTTCGTTACTATGATAATGCATACAATTTGTAGATTTTTGTGTGGACAACTTAAGACGTTTATTATTGAAAATTTTACTTGATTATCTTGATAAAACAGTTTAATCTTTTAAATTTATAGTTAAATACACATGTTGTTTGTGATATGAAACTAGAATCAATCACATAAACCAGCGCAACAATATGATAATTAAATATTAAGATTTGATTGTAATTTAAAAGTTAGATTCCTTTATACGCGACAGTAAAATATTTAAGATCTAGTTGCCATATATGTTTGTATCTGTTAGTTTAATTAGATACACCTTATCCACTACTTATTATGTACATACAATTAATCTTACTTGAAACAAATTTAATAATTTATAATCCAAAAGATGATATCCACTAAATTGTAAGTAAAAATTACAAAGTTTTTACTGTATGAGACTACAGGGTCATGACGTAATAATTGTAAATATGCAAAAATAAAATATATTACAAAATTACCTGAAAAATTGTGGACATAAACGGTTTTTTGTAAGTGTCTAATTTAGAAGATGTCCAAACATTAGTTATACAATTTAAGACGTAAATACTTACTTATGTAAATTGAAAATTTTAGCTTAGTTTAACCATTGTTTTTCTCTTTGAAGCCTAACGACGCTTAAATCTCAGTAAGTAATCTACTAGTGTAACTCAAACAAATGATACAGGAACTGATTCATAGAGTAACCGGCACTTAAGTAGTGTAAATTGGGATTAGTTAAGTAATTATTTTCCAATAAGGGGTAAAACATGAAAAAAGCTGGTCTAAAGTATAATTAAACACTAAACTAAGAATTTATTTGCTGTTTATGAGACTTGGTAACTTGAATTAATATAACTTTTCGAATTGAAATAGAATGATACTGATAAAGTAAACTACAACATAAAACTGTTGTGTTACTTTTTAGTATTCGAATTACTTATAGATATATACTATTAAACATTTAACTTTTAAATTAAACATATCTGTTAATAACACTAAAACTCAGTTCAGTTTTTACTTTGAGCTATAAATAGAGTTAAATTACTTAAGGACACACAGTACAAACAAAACAAATAAGCTAAGGCTTGTTTAAATAATAACATTAATTAGATAGAAGACTTTTATAGGTAAGCTAACTGGTATGTACAATTAGTAAATTTATGAGACAAATTACAATAGAATAATGTTAACAAATCAAATTACAATAAGTGAAGTGTTATGTATAGAATAATAAATTGATTGTCTACTCCAAAACTATACCATTTGGAGTACTACATCAATGTTATATAGTATAAAACATAAAACTTTACTGTAATTCAGTTGTTTTTAATATCAAACATGCATATGGATACTCACAAGTGTATAAGAGAAAAATAACATACTAAAAGAACTTGCGTAACTACTCGTACATCAAACAAAAAACTAATTAGGTGCCGACCAGCATAAGGACGCGGCCTAAAGGACGGCTTTCGTTATTTGTGCAAAAGTCCCTGGAGCAAGAGTTCTCGAAGAGAACTCGCAGCGGAAGGGACTTATGCACAAATAACGAAAGCTGTCCGCTACCACTTTAACTCAAAACCGAACTACTTCTTGGAGCTCAGTACCACACTTTTATCTGGTTTGGCTGTCAGGCTTACTAACTAGGCTCCAAGCGTAATTAGGTTTTTAAGAAAAAATGGTTGGGAGAAAAGTGAAAAATTTTTCGCCGGCGGAGCCGGCGAAATGCCTTAAAAAATAATTTTAATTATCAATCTCAAAAAATTCCCGCTCAATTTTCACTTTAGGGGATTCCCCCATTTGTGAAATTTTGTGTGGGGGGTCTTAATAATTTAGTGCGTACCTATGCGGGTGCGTACTTCTTAAATCGCGTCCCTTATAGAAATACATTCTTACTAAGTAAACCATACTTCTTCATGTGAATAAGAATTTATTTTTTGTTCAAAATTTTTTAACTACTTGTTTCTTAAGTTGTTCTAAGGTCCGGCTGCAGTTATAACGTCGCTTCTGATTGGCTAATATATTACAATTTTGATTGATTTAATTTTTATTGAAGTAATAAAACTTGTTTTTCATTTTATTTTTATGTATTTTGGTAATTTTTTTTAATATTATGCTGTATCATCACTTCACCTAATAATGTTATGAATGAAAACATATACAAGGCCTTACAACTGCAGCCGACCCACTTAAAATATGGCTTAACTTACCTTATCTAATTATTAACATATTTAAATTTAAACAATCACTGTCTAAAACTATATTGTTTAACCAATAAAATACAGTACCACTAGAGTTACTACACAATGTTACAAAATATGCAAAAGGAATATTAGTGATTTTATATTTTAAACAGTTTTTGACAGAGTTTATTTAAATAGTTAACATGCTTGTATACTGTATAAAAAACAAACTTTTATTAATTATCAAAATACTCTTTGCTTAGAGTCTTTACTGTGACACTATCTAATAGTATGAATGATGAAACTACTAAAAAACACTTGGAAATAATGCTGCACAATACATAGTATCAAGTTTGAGATAAAATAAACACCTATGTTAGTTTATAATGTCACAATAGAAATTCCAGACAAAGACTATTTTGAAGTATTATTGTTATTCCAGAAAACTAAGTCTAACATGTCTATATAACAATCATATGTAGTCAGATAAAAGTCTGGTTTTGTCAGCTAGTCACAGTTTATTTATCATAACTCTGTTAAACACTAAAGGATTATCAACAATTGTTTCTAAATGTTAATATTTTTTTCTTTTATTTGCTTTTGAATGCACTTTATAACCACTCTAAGTAACAAACCAGACTCTTATACAGTTTAGCATTGTCAATTATTACACTGTACTACATAATTCTAAAAACACTTAACAGTTCTAAACATGTTTTGAACAGTTTTTGTTCAAAAAATATAGCTAACATGCTTGTATATTATATCTAAATCTAACTATTAATCGTTTAAATAATCTTTCATAGGAATTTTTTTATATCATAAGTATCTGTTTTATATAGCATTTCATTAACTAACATAAAACATTTGGTTTAATCTTACACATAGTATCAAGTTGAAGATGAAACAAATACTTATGATACAATATTTTATAATGTCACACAATTAAAATTCCAGACAAAGACTATTTTGAAGTATTATTAATATTCCTTAAAACTAAGTCTATCATGTCTATACAACATTGTCTTTTTATAAACACCATATATAGTCAGACAGCAGTCTGGTTTTTGTCAGCTAGTAACAGTTTTTATCACAATTCTGTCAACTATAATAATTACTTAATGATTATCAATCTTATAGTATGTTTAAACATTGAACTTTATTACCACTTTTAATTATAATCACTATAACTAACTGAAACAAACCAGACTTTTATCTAACTTGGTTATATAAACATACAAAAACACCAACTAAACATAAGTCAGTTGATCATGCTGTCTAAATGTTGTTTGTGTTCTTATATGTTTATATGTAATGAAATATGTCACTTATACAGAAACATTTTACACTATTGCTTTAATTGATTAGTGGATAAAAACATAATAATAAAACATTTACTTAAAAAATTAATAACAATATGAATACCAAGGCTGCCAGTAATTGATTCAAAAATTGTACCCTTGTAAAATTCAACTTAATTTAGATATAATTAGAAACTAAGCAGCAAAAGCTGTTAATGCATTATGTACTTTACTTGATATCAATTGAGTTTGAGCACTAAATTATATTAATGATTCTTTATGTTTACAAAAACAAAAATTAATCATTTAAGTAATTTATAAGTATTTAAAATTGAGTGTTACTGAAACATTAAGTGCTTGGCAACCTTGAAAAATAATCTTGTATGACATTTATCTATCTTTATTAAATAAGAAACTAACCTCACTAAGAGCTGCAATAGTCCAAGAACTGACTTGGTTCACCAAAATGGTTAGCAGTATTGATTAGGAATTAGAAAGATGATTGATCTAGCATCTAAATATAGATGCCCATTTTGTTTCTGCTCAACATAAGACTTTTTAGTGAGTTTATGAATATAGAGTGAATCAAACAAATGAAATTTTTTCAAAATAAAGGTAAAGACTTTTCTTTAAAGTTGTGAACAAAAAGATAAAAACACACATTATTTTCATAATAAACTAGAAGACTGTTGATTAAAGACAATTTTTCAACAAACAGGTAAACACCTTTCTGTGGAGTTGTGAACAAAAAGAAAACAAAACAAGATTACCACAATAAAGTAGAAGTCTTTTGATTTAAGACAGTTTTTCAAAATACAGGTAAACACTTTTCTGTGGAGTTGTGAACAAAAAGAAAAAAAACATGATTATCACAATAAAGTAGAAGACTGTAGATTTAAACCACTTTGACAACATACAGGTAATGACTTTTCTTTGAAATTGTGAACAAAAAGATAATTAATACCCTTGAATATCATAATAAAGTAGAAGACTCTTGATTAAATAACTTTGACAACATGCAGATAATGTAGATTTGTTTTGTTTTCTTTTTTATTCAAGCATAAACAGTTCAAGTTTAAATGTTATTGATTTTTTTCATACTATGTCATTGTTTTTGAATTGTATGTGCTTGTACTTTAAGTACTTTTTATTACTTAAAGCAACATATAAAAGGTAAACTCTAAAAATACATATGTAAAGAAAGTTAAAGTAAAAATTTGATGGCCTACCACTTTCAAGAAAACTTTTATGAAATGAATTGCAATTTTTTAGAAATTTCTGCAAACAGATTTTTTGTATAATTACGTAATAAATAAAAACTTTGTGCAAAAAATTCACTTGGTGACATTCACGAGGCCTCTCTTCTCTCGCTTTGACAGTTTAAAGCTAATTTTCAACTTTTGGCTCTAACTTTTCTAAACCTTGTTTTTTTCAAAAATAAATTTCACCATCGTTTTCAGCACAAAATTCTGCTTTAAAAGACACCAAACACTTTATTAAAACGTTAAAAAATAAGCAAATTACAACTTTAAAATTTCAAAGCTTTGAAATATACAAATTTTTGCTTTGAATACATTTCAAACTTCAATGTTTTTGCATGATCTGAGTTTTAAACAATTAGCAGGCATTAGTACTCCATTTATGTTCAAAACAAATATCTCTGCTATATTTTAAATTCCAGCTTTAAATTTTTGTATCAGCTAAAGGTTTATATTTGTAACTGTTCATTAACTGCTTTAAAAAATCTGTATAAGTGAATTTAAATGTTTCAACTCTAACTTTGATTTAATACAATAACCATAAACTTGAGATTAATAGTTTAGTTTGTGTTTTTAATTGTTTTTAAATGTTTATTAGGTTTAAGCATGTATTTAGTTTTTATCGAAGGTAAAACAATTGTTTTTGAACACTTCAACAGAACCGTTATATTGATGAATTTACAAAATAGCAACAACAGTTGTTTCATGAATAGTTACTTAATTATCTTTATTTTGTTTTTATTTATTTTTTTATTCATAGCTGTTTTATTGTTAATTTTTATTATTTTTAAATGTAAATTAATTTAAATATTTTAGTTGATAATAGAAATATTAAGTTGTTAAACACACAACCTGATTCAGACAATGTCTACTAATTGTTTTTGAAACATTATACAAACTTGTTTCTAAAAATAAAGTTTAAAACTATAAACCGAAAAATGTTATAACTTTACTAATGTACAATAAACTTATAAAACTTTGTTTTATTGCAAATGTCGTTATGACTTTGTTTTCTTTTTTATTTTCTTTTAATAATAAATAAGTTTATAAGTAAAAGCTATTAAACTGTTGCATAACTATAATTGTTTTTTGTAATAGTTGTTTAGTTTAATAAAATATGATAGACTTTTAAAATTTTCACACCTTTTGCCTTTATATTCAAATAGTACAAGTAGATAAAACATTATAGCTCCAACTAGATTTAATTATAAAACTTTTGTGATTAGAGTTATTCTCATAAGATTTTAAGACAATTTGTCCTTTAAGATTTTAATTTAATATTACAATTGTAACACAAAAAAGTAAGGCAAAGTATTAGAATCATTTTTATAATGTTTTTAGATAGTTTTTAACATTTATTAACTTCATATTGTATTTCATTAACATAATTGGATTTAAACATGAATTTAAAAAATATTTTATAGTTACATAGCACTATTTAAATTAATATTACTTAAGTTTAACTGAGAAATCATGTAGGTGCTCAAACCAAACAACTTAAGTTGTAAAAAAAAGGTACAAATAACATTATATTTATTTGAAAAACATTAACCACATGTTCATCTGATACTATTATTTAGGTTATTGGTAAAAGAGAGAGTTCTTAAAATGAAATTAAAATCTTTGAGTTTATTTAGACAAATTATTCTAATATTTAGAAAAAAAACATTTTTTTTATAAAAAACACATTGTTATAAAGAAATGTTCTCAACTTTTAATTTTATTTACACTGTAAATATAAGCCTGCTAAGCAAATATTTAAATGTTTTATTCTTATGCATAGTAATATTTAGTTATACTATAATTAAAAATATAAATATTAGGGTGGTCAATTTTTCAAAAAATATATATTTGACAAAATATTTAAAGTTAATTTTGGTAAAAAATTAAATTAACACTTGACTTATAATTTTGCCGTTTTACAATAAATAATATAACTTAGTAATATTAGTAAAATTAAATTAATACTTGTGTGGTTACTAACTTTTTGGCCCAGTAAACTTTACAATGAGATGTTAAAACAAAATAAAGTAAATTTGAAACAATTGTTTAGTAGTGTTTGTTTTACCCTATATACACTAATTATATACAATTCTTTATTTATGTATATTTTGCAACTGCAAAATAGTTAGTCTGTAAAGTTGTCATATGTTTTAGGTATTTATAATTTATTCCAAATACTTCGTACATTTATATTTTAATATATTTTAATTAAATTTTCAACAACATTAGTCAATACTCAGTAGTAAAATGTAAAATAAACATCTCTTACGAAAATTCTTTCATTTCATAAAATATTCACAATTTATTATTGTCCTTACACTAAAAATAAATTTCTCAAACATTCTGAAGCAGTAAAAATTTGAATTGTAGATTTAATAATTTGTTAGACCTACTTTAAAAAATTATTTTAAAGTTAAAAAAAAATTTGCAACAGATCATTTTTGTTAACAAAAATTGTGTTTACAATTATTTATTTAGTAAAAACATTTGAAAAAAGAGGCTACAGTTACAAATGTGTTCGTTAAAGACAAAAAAGATAACAACTTGTTAAGAAATTAATAACATTAGCATTTAAATTGTACAAAATATGTAATAAATCGTTTATAATCACAGAACAAGAAGTGAAAGAAAGAAGTCAATTTCAAATTTTGTAATAGATTACTTTATTATTAAGTAATGAAATATAACTTAAATGCAGTTTATATAAAATCAACAAGTTAAGCTGCTTGTGTGGTTAGCTCAAGTACGCTTTATCGTTTCAACATCAAAAAAAAATATTTGTTTTCGATGTTTGTTTTGTGACGTATTTGGATTTTTATCTTTAAATCTAAAAACTGTTCTTAAAAGTTTATTAGATTCAAACATGTATTTAGTTTTTATCAAAGGTTAAACAATTGTTTTTGAACACTTCAACGGAACCATTATGTTGGTGAATTTACAAAATAGCAACAACAGTTGTCACATGGATAACTATTTTATTAGATTTATTTTTTATTTATTTTTTTGTTCATAGCTGTTTTATTGTTAATTTTTTTTTATTATTTAAAAGTAAATTAATTTAAATGTTTTATTGATAATAGAAATATTAAGTTGTTAAACATACAACTTGATTCAGTTAACATTCACTAACTTTTTTTGAGTGTTCTACAACATTGTTTCTAAAAATAAAGTTTAAAACTTTAAACCAAAAAATTTTATAACTTTACTAATGAACAATAAACTTATAAAACTTTGTTTTATTGTAAATGTCTTCATGAACTTAGTTTTCTTTATTATTATCATTAATAATAAGTAAGTTTATAAGTAAAAGCTATTAAACTGCTTCATAACTATAATTGTTTTTTGTAAGAGTTGTTTAGTTTAATAAACTATGATAGACTTTTAAAATTTTCACACCTTTTGCCTTTATATTCAAATAGTACAAGTAAATAAAACATTATAGCTCCAACTAGATTTAGTTATTCAAATGTTTTTTAGTTTGTTTATGAAATTAAAACTTTTGTGATTAGAGTTATTTCCATAAGATTTTAAGACACTTTGTCCTTTAAGATTTTAATTTGATATTACAATTGTAACACAAAAAAGTAAGGCAAAGTATTAGAATCATTTTTTATAATATTTTTAGTTAGTTTTTAACATTTATTAATTTAATATTGTATTTAATTAACATAATTGGATTTAAACATGAATTTAAAAAGTAATTTAAAGTTACATAGCACTATTTAATTTAATTTTACTGAAGTTTAACTGAGAAACCATGTAGGTGCTCAAACCAAACAACTTAAGTTGTAAAAAAAAGGTGCAAATAATGTTATATTTATTTGAAAAATATTAACCAAATGTTCATCTGATACTATTATTTAGGTTATTGGTAAAAGAGAGAGTTCTAAAAATGAAATCAAAATCTTTAAGTTTATTTAGACAAATTATTCTAACATTTAGTAAAAAAACATTTTTTTTTATAAAAAACAAATTGTTATAAAGAAATGTTCTCAACTTTTAATTTTAATTACTTTGTAAATATAAACCTGCTAAGCCAATATTTAAATGTTTTATTCTTATGCGTAGTAATATTAAGTTATACTCTGATAAAAATATAAATATCAAGGAGGTCAATTTTTTATAAATATATATTTGACTAAATTTTTAAAGTTAATTTTGGTAAAAAATTAAATCAACACTTGACTTATAATTTTGCCGTTTTACAATAAATGATATAACTTTAATACTTGTGTGGTTACTGACTTTTTGGCCCGGTAAACTTTACAATGAGATGTGAAAACAAAATAAACTAAATTTGAAACAATTTTTTAGTAGTGTTTGTTTTACCCTATACACACTTATTCTATAAAATTCATTATTTTATGTATATTTGCAACTGAAAAATAGTTAGTCTGTAAAGTTGTAATATGTTTTAGGTATTTATAATTTATTCCAAATACTTAGTACATTTATATTTAAATATATTTTAAATTAATTTTCAACAACATTAGTCAATACTCAGTAATAAAATGTAAAATAAACATCTCTTACGAAAATTCTTTCATTTCATAAATAGTTCACTTTTTATTATTGTCCTTACACTAAAAATAATTTTCTCAAACATTCTGAAGCAGTGAATAATTGAATGGTAGATTTAATAAGCTGTTAGACCTACTTTAAACAATTATTTTAAAATTAAAATAAAATTTTTGCAATAGATCATTTTGTTAACTAAAATTTTGTTTACAATTATTTATATAGTAAACACATTTGAAAAAAGAGACTACAGTTACAAATGTGTTCGTTATTACAAAAAAATAACAACTTGTTAAGAAATTTAATAAATTAGCTTGTGAAATGTACAAAATATGTCATAAATCATTTATAATCACAAAACAAAAAGTGAAAGAAAATCTGTGTGAAATGAAATGTAATAAAGTTTTCTAAGGTAAACATGAGCAAAAAAGCGTTTACTACCTAACTTTCGTGTTGCTTCCACAAAAAACCAATAATAAAAAATAGTTAGAAATATACAGAGAGGCGTACAGACGGGCAGGCCCTCTGCTAACTGCCGAGGAGTTTCAAAAATATTTTGTTGCTTCCACACAGAAATGAAATGTAATGTTTCTTAGGGTAAAGAGCGTGAAAGGCGTACCTGCCTGAATGACGGAAAAACAAATATGAAATTTATGAAAAACAAATATTCAGCAGAAAAACACGAGAAAGTTTCTGCGCGCACATGCCCGCCTGACTAGTATAAAAGGTGCTTATTTCTTGTAGGCTTACTAGAACTTTATTTTTGCTGATTGGTGCACTTTTGCTGTACTGCACATTAGTTACAGAAAACTGTTTAAAATTTTTTTATTTAAAGTTTATTAGAATTTTTTCATTTAAAAAAAACATTTATGTATATTTTAGTTATAGAAGGTAAAATAACTGTTGAGGAAAACTTCAATGAAACTTTTATGTTAATGAATTCACAAAATAGCAAAACTACTGGAAAATTATTTCATTTGCTTTTTGCTCTTTTTATTAGTCATAGTTTTTGTAATTATATCTACAAAGAAAATTAAATGTTTTATTGAAAATAGAAATGTCAAGTTATTAAACATACAACCTGAATCAGATAGTTTTGATTAAATGTTTACTGAATATTTTACAAAATAGTTTTTTAATCAAAGATTAAAGTAGTTTTAAGCGTTATAATGTTATAACATATTTTTCTAACGATAAATTTAAAAACTGTTATTTGTTTTTATTACAAAAAACTTTTGATAAATTCTGTTTGTTTAAGATAATTTTTTTAATTAAATCACGAAATTATTATTCAAGTGTTTAATTAAATTGTTTTTTTATATGTACTTAAAATTTTTTTTTTATTGTTATCAATAGTTTTTTCGTTTAATATGCCATAAAAGTTTTTGTAAACTTATTCACAATTTTTTATCATATTTTTTTTAAGTTTTACAAGTAAAATTTTCACAATTCCAAGTAATTTAAATTGTTTAGTTAGAGTTAATGATATTATCCTAAAAAGATTCATTTTTTTGTTGTAGCTATGCATTAAAAATTTTAAGAAAATATTCACTGGTGTCATTTATTAAAGTAATTAGTAAATTAAAAGTATCAGATTAAACAAATATTAATTTTTTATTTAGTTTTTAATTTTGATAACTTTTATTTTGTTTAAACTTACTATACTTGCATTAAATCAAGGAAAAAAAGTTTTTTTTTCAGAAACACTTAACGAAATTTTTCTAAAATTGCGAACAGTTAATTTGTAAGTGCACAAATAAAACAAATTAAATTGTAAATTTGCAAATAACTTAGTATTAACTAAATGTTTATCTTAGAAAAACTACCCACTTTAAAAATGTGGTGACGATATCTAAATTTTAAGTAAACAATATTTAGTTATAAAAATTAAACTATAGATTTTGAAATACAAATTAAATGTGTTATTTCTTAGGGACGAATAGTTGTAAACTAAGTTTTCAATATTAACATTCATAAACAATTACAGATTAAAAAGTACACTTAACCAATGTTTGTACTTTTAGTTCTTATATGAAATTATGATTATTTAATATCAACTTACTTAATTAAATATAAATATAATAATTCCAATTTACAAATACATATATATAAGTTTAAAAGTAAATTTTTATGTATATTTTAAAATAGTTCAAATAAAGTTGTAATATTATTTTCAGTTGTAATATGGTTTTTAACTTTTTCTAACATATAAAAAAGAAAAAAGAGTTTTTCTCGCTTTACATACAGTTCTACTTTTATCATAACCTTAAGTATACTTGCTAATTACTATCAAACTTTTTAAAAATAGTAAAACAGGTTGTAGAATAATTCTATCAATGCTATGTTATAAATCATAAACATACTTAAAAGCAGTAATCTATATATTTTTTAAAATTTTTCATTGTATGTTTCCAATTTAAATAGAAATTATTTGTAAGTTAAGATATTTATGCAAGTATTTATATTTGTACAAGCAACATACATTTGTATTGCGCTAGGTACATATTACTTAAAATTTCTATAGCTTGCATTAAGCTTTTTAACATAATACGATTAAGAATAGGCACTATAATATATTTTTTGGTTTATTAAGTATAAAGTAACATTTTTGAAAGAAAAACCTTTTGATACAAATCAACTCTATTAATCTATATGTTATATTTAAAATTTCTTAAAAAGTAGCCTGAGAATTTATTAAAAGAAAGACTAAAACATTTATGTGCCTAATTTTATTTCTATATCTATTAAATTTTATGTACACATTATAAAAGACTTTTCTTTGAGTATACATATTTCGCTAAAAATTCTATGCTAATTTTTGAAAATACACTGTTTTTGCTTGATTATGTACTAAGTGTTCAAGCTTCGGTTTATGAAAAAGACAATTTTATTTAAATCATTAACAACTTAAATTTTATTAAAATTTTTTACTTATAATGCTCTTAAATAAAAATTTTTAAGTAACTATTCATAAAAGTAGTAAATGACAGGTATGTATAATTAATAAAAAGTAAGTTTCTTTAAAATTTTTCTCATCGAAAAAGTATGTGTTTACTACTTTAAGAGTTAACCAAAAGGTTTCAATTTTTTACATCTTTAAATTTTTAATAACTTAATTTTTACATCTTTAGGGGCTTGTTACTTTTTTGTTATAACATTTTAAAAAGGGGGTGTTATTATGAAAATGAGTTTAAAAGCCCCTGGTCTAAACTATTTTTTTTATTAAGATTATATATATAAAGTTTTGAGCATTTTAAAGCTTTTAGGTTATTTACGATTTTAATAACAGTGTATTTTCAGAGTATACTTTTCGAAGATATCATTTACGTTGAAGTGTCTCTGAAAATTGACCACATTATAAATTGTATCGTACCGTGGTGTGGTATACAACTAAATAACTGAAAGGTTTTTTTTGTACACCAGGTCCTTAGACCGAACTTTTTGAGCGCCTATTTTATCGTTCGATAAGTATAAGTAATATTAATTAGCAATCTAACTACTGTTAAAATTGGTGTTATTAATCCAACTTAGCCTTTTTGAGTTGGTAGCATAGATTTAATAATTTGTACTGTCTACTTAACAAAATACCTACCAAATGCTTATTTTTTGAAATTTTGATAACAATTCTTTTTCTTTGTTTTTATTTTGCTTTTTCATTAGCTGTGTTTAGTTGTTGTTTCAAGTTCCCATGGTATACTTCTAGCAATTTAAAACAAGTTGTATTCTTTTTATTGTGAATTTCAAAAACTAATTAACCTTTATTCAATATTTAAAACTTGAACAACATGTTTTTCTATAGATATATATTTTTTTTTCATTCATATACTTAACTACAAATTTTGTATGGATTGCAGTTTTATTATTTTTAATTGCAGAATCACAGTCCGAAAATCCGTACGCGGAAAAACTCAGTTATTGTCAGAATTTTTTTCATAAATGTCTTTTATTTTTTTTTAATACGTGAACCTTTTTCTTAAATTAATTCCTTTGTTAAACTTATTAACAACTTATTTTATTTCAAAACATTGTGAATTGTTAGCAGTATACTTTACCTTTTCTGAGTGATCATCTATAATTTTTAAACTCTAATCATAAGTTTTATTGTACTTGTATTATTTTTAGCACTAAAGTATCAATATTAAAGCTTGCAAAGCTTTCCTGTAACACTTTCCATTTTTTTTAAATTATTAATTTGTTTTAGTTTTTAAGTTGTTTTACAGATACTATTACGTGGTTTAACTTTCCATATTAACCAAATTTCATAGTTTTTACTATGAAGTGTTATAATTTGAAAATATTTTAAACACTTCTTGAGATTCTCAAGCAAAAACAAATTAAAAAGCAGAACTTTTTTTATTAATAGTAAGACTTGTATCTTATAGTAAGCTGGCTAAGTCAAATTTCGTTTCTAGTTTTTAATGGTTAAAAACAATGACAAAAATTAAAAGTTGTGAAATTATTTTTTACCAATCTATAATTCTTAAAAGAAAAATATAATATTTCAATAAAAATGTGTTATATGCAATAAAAGTAACTAAAATAGTAAAGCTTTTTCAACGTTTGTTATTTGAAATAGAATAATTTCATTAAAATTGCATAACCGTTTTATATATTTGTTTTATATATTGATTATATTAACAACTGCATATAGCATTCGTATGGCTTAAACTTAAATAGTCAGATCTTTAACTTGAGTTAATAATTTGTATTATGCTAAAAAACAGCATCAAATGTATAGCTATTGTTAGTGTTAGATTTTTAAAGTTGATAACAAAATTATTAAATAAAAACTATATTTACAGTAAATCATAAAAAAATGATAAAAAAAACTAAAAGTATATTTTTAATCTATAGACATAATTAAAGTTTGTAGAAACTTTGAATAATATTAACTCTACTTTAGTGCTTAAACCAGTATGTCATATTTGTTTCATAAGTATTTCGATATTGGTTGTTATGAACTGAAAATGAAAACTGACATTATTTAAAACTTTAAAAATCACTCTGTGAACACTTAAATATTAAACATTTAACTAAATGAAATATAGTAAGATTAATACTTAATTTTAGTAACATTTTAAAGATTTGGAATTAATTGTGATCAAAAAGTTTTAGTTTAAAAAAGAATTTTTAAGATTAATTCATTCATTATGTAAATATAAATTATTTTTGTTTTTTTTAGCACCTTAAAGAAATAAAAACATAGATTATTTTAATGTTATATAAAAACTTATAGCGTTTGGTGGTGTTTATAGCCTAAATAAGCTTATATAAATTTTATAATACCAATTTTAATTAACTAATCGACTTTTTGTAAAACTTTTAAAAATAACAAACTGCACAAAAACAAAATCGACTATCTTTATTGAAAAAGAAAAAAAAATCACTTGGAAACCTTAACAATTTTCATTAGTAAATATCTTTAAAATAAAGTTTAAACAGTATTTCATATTAAGTTTACTTTTTATATCCAAATTTAAGTTTACGAACGTGAAGATCTGATTATCTAATAAAGAATAAAAAAGTTAACTCAGAATGAAAAAAATCAACAAAATTTTATCATAAAAACACAGAAATTAATAAAGAAGTTAACAAAGTATTTGGGCAATGATGTTACAACGCAATACAAAACATGAGTTTGAAAATCAAAGTTTTTATAAACATAAATAAAAAATTTTGAATTTTAAATTCAGACAAAATATCCGTTTAAAGGTTTAACACTTTTATGCACTTTAGAATATCAAATTTAACACAAATTTAGTACAAAAGTAACATCGAATAAAAGAAAGTTTTTGGCTTTAACTCCGTTTGACTACTTCTAAATGTAAAACTACGTTGTTATGGGTTCAAAACATATAACAATAAAATCATAAAAATAAAAGAGCACAGTTTCCGAACTTATATGAAACACAAATAATATTACACATCAACATGAAGAAAAAATTGCATAAAAAGTTATCAAGTTAGCAACAAAGTAGTTTTTAAAAAAACAGAATTAAGTAAATTAAATAATATTGCAACAGTTTAGTCCTTTTTGCAGGCTTCTTTGCATAAGTCTCTTAAATGGCCTGAAGTTTTGGTCTTCAATGGAGTCCTGAAAAAAAAGTAACATATCAAAAATAAAGTTTAGTACTTAATGTAAAAAGTTCTAATAAGTAGAAGTATATAGATAATTTCATTCTAAATTAGTAAGATATAATTTCTAATGAGCCTTACTACGAAAGTACTTAAATAAATTTAAGAAAAATGAAATGATTCTGTTATATTATTTGGAAAAGTTTTACCTCGTAAAATCTGACACCTATTTATACGGATAAAGTTTACTGGAAGTCGGAGATATTTATGTAGCTTATCTAAATTAAAAATTTTAGAGTTTTTTTAATTTGTTTTTTTTCCACGTGAAAACTACTTGATTGTTTTAATTAAAGTTTTTTTTTCAGACAAAAACTGTTTAAATACTTGAGAGTATTTTAGATGACCAATTAAAATTACTACAGCTAAAAAACTAAATTAAAAGTAGATTACATTTTAAGTTCATACATACATATATACTTATAGACGATTATTTAAGAATTATATTTGTTTTAAACTAAAAATAAAGTTTGTATTTGTTTGTTTTTCATATATATATACTTAATAAAAATATTTAGCACATTTTTACATTGTTATGTTAGTGGCACTGACTGTACTTAATATACAAAAGTTAAAAACAAAAACCATGCAGACTAAAATAAAAATATTATACAAAAAAAAAAAAAATGTTAAAAAATTCATGAGAATAAAAACAAACTTTTTCTTTTTCTAAAATAGGACTTTCATCATTAGCGGCATGATTCGGTTTTGGTACTGTAGTTAATAATTAACTTGTTTAAAAAGATAAGAATATTTTACTCAAGTTATTCAGTAAACAAAATAGTATATTACTTTATTTTTAAAAATTAGCATAAGGAGACTAATAACAAGCTTTATATAAAAAAAATATTTTTTCAAAAATGTAAGATAAACCAACCTACTTTGAATTTTATAGAAGCAATATAATTAAAAGATACAGAAAATGTTTAAGAACAAAACAAACAAAATAAAATAACAAACTATTTTATATTTTAACATGGGCAATACAATAAGTAAAATACAGTAAAAATACAATAAGAAAAACAGAAACATTTTAAACATTTCACAAATAAAATAAGATAACAAACCAACTTTTTATTCTTAATCGAACTGTACCGGATGTATTCTTTACTTCATCTAAAAATATTTATAAATTTGGAGAAGATGTTAAAATAATACTACAAAAAGATGACATAGAATAACCGTAAAATAATATGAATAATTTTAAAACTAATGATTACAGAATTCAAAACCTTAAAAGTGTTTAACAGTTGATTTTTCTAAATGAAATAATATTTAATCAAACACAGTTCAGCTTTTATGTCTATCTCTTTAAGAACTATTAGTTCAGTTTTAAAGAACTTTAACAATACAATTTATTTTAATTAATTTACCATTTTTTAAAAAATCTAAAGTTCTCTTTTTTGTATATATACTTTTTCTATACTTTTAAGTTTTTACAAAAAAAAAGAACTTAACTGCTTACAGTAGGCTAATCTAACAATATGAAATGAACCTTTGGTTTTTGGAATTAAGTTCGAGATGCTATTGTCGTCAGAGATAACTGAATTTACTGAATCTTCTTTAATAAAGCTGCTTTTACAGGGTTCTGTAGGTAAATAGATTTTAAAATAGAAATTATAAACCTGTAACAAATAATAAAATGTATAGCTTTAAAAATATTTTTTTTTTTCGACTAACTTTTACATATCGTAAATAAGCTTAGAAAAATTTTATGTCAAAAGTACTCTTAACGTTGTATACACTAGTCGTTAATTTAGTGAAATTTAACAGTGAAAAATAACTAGTTGACCAATTTGAAGTAGATTTTGTAAAATATTAAAGCCGAAAAATTACTTTTGTAATAAAATATAGTAGAAGAAAATACCGACCATGGGTTTTAGGATATTGTATTGGAGTTGTTATTACAAAGAGCAAACAATAATACAATTTTTTAAGCAAACAAATAAAAAGTAAAAAACAAAACAAAATACAAGTTTACTCACACAACTAAAGTAACAAGAAAACAATACAGTCACCTTCAGGAGTCAGGGCAATAGGTGTACTGCTATTTGAAGCTGAACAATTTACGTTTGATTGTTCTAAAGATAAAGCGTTTTCATTGGACGGTTCATCAGCCAATGAGCTGTCTTTATTTGAAACTGTAGTAATGTTTAGTTTGTGTTTTTTGTTCTCAAGAGTTTGTTAACATTACAATATGAAGTTCAGTGAGTAATGAAATTGAAAAAAAAAACTTTTTCCAAATGCAAAACAAATATAAAAACTTGTAATGGCTAAGTTTTATTTTCAAAAACTGCTGATCGCTGGACTCGATCTCGCTACCTCCGGCTCACTGAACGGGTAGACAATCACTGCACTACACAACCACCTGTGAGTTGACCTTAATGCTGGTATATAAAGTTAACAAAGTACTTAATGCTTTGATTTTTACAAAACAACTAAAGAGATATCAATTACTAGAGTAGAAATATTATATTTAATTCTTTCAAGACTCTATGATGCCAACTACGTTTCGTTAAGAGACCTCGTAAGTGCAAAAAAATATAAGTAACTTTAATTTTAAACAAGTTTATTTAGCTATTGCTTTCTAACTTTACTATAAATGGTTGTTATACTCTTCACTTGAAATACACGTACAAAGATATGGCTGTTTGTTTTGTACAAAACTTTTACGCGAATTTTGATATTTGAAAATCTTTCATTCAAAAGCTGCATAAGCAGATGTACATATTAAACGCAGTTTTTATTTTTGTTGCTTAAATCTAAATGAAAGAAGTAAACTTATTAAACGCTTCGATAATCAGAAAAATTTAAAATATGTTGATAACAAATATTTCTGCCACATTTTAATTTCAGCTTTAAACTTCTGTTTAAACTTAAAAATTTTTATAAACAGTTAAATGTCAAAAAACCAAACAAACATTAATGTAAAAACTATATAACTTGTTTACAACAATAAATGTGTAACACAAGAGTAAACTAACAAATATATTTATTAAAATATAAGTGCACTTTTTCTTTCATTAAATCAAGTTGACTTTTTTAGAACAAATTTTTTTTAAACCTTATTTTATGTTTGTTTTAGTAAACTTATATTAGTTTTAATATTCAACACCATAAACATTTCAGGTCAATTACATTTATGCTGCAATAAACATGTGAATAAATGTTTATACGGACACCAAGGGGTAACTTAACTTTACAAACTATATTAACACGTACAAAATTATTAATGAAACTGTTAGTCAAAGTAAGTATTGTTTTATTAACTGTAAAAGAACTAACTAAATTAATAGACTTTATAAAAAAGCTGTATTCTTCTAAGTAGACTGTAATTATTTAAATTTATGCAAATTTTTACGCAACAAAATTGAATGATTATGAACGAGTTAAACATTTTTTTTGGATTTTTTTCTTTTTCGTTTTAAACTTGCCAATAATTAAAAATAAGCATTTCCATCGTTCTTTGCGGAAATTTTCATGCTAAAAAACACCAAAAAAATTATTAAAACGATGAAAAATAAGCAAAATGGAGCTTTAAAACTTCAAAGATTTGAATTTGAACTTTTTGGTTTTTCTAATACCTTTCAAACTTGTAGGTTTTTGCACTTGAAAGCCGATGAGCATATGTTTGACCAACTTTGAAGTCTTCTACTTGCCATAATTTGGAAAAATGTCACATTTCAACACAATTGTCAACTTCTGCTAGAAGCTTCTTGTATCAACAGTGGGTAATTTCCCAGTCTTGTGACTTTTGTTTCTTTTCAGAGATTTTCAACGCAAATTTGGAGAAATAACTAGATATTTCAAACGAACAATGTTTAAGCGTTGACTAAGTAATCGACGGTTTTCAAAGTGAGAGTTACTATAAAAGAAATGTTAAGCATATTAATTCTCAATATGAACTACTATAATTTTTTAGAAGTAATTATAAATTAAACATGGACAACTCGAGCAATTCATCTGAAGGAAATGAGAGCATATATCGGCTATAAATTAACTTTGATCCTTTAAAGCAGAAAAGTAAAAGATGACTATTGCGTGCTAACTGATGCAACGATTCGAGAGGTACAAAACAAGACACGTGACCTGAGCAAACTCATTCGTAAAGCCAACAAGTGTTTGTCGAGCCCGCAGTTAAACTGGAAAACAAAAGCAGCTCTCGGTTGCTGTCGAAAGCTAGTTTGCGTCTTTCTACTGTGCTTAAAATTGCAAAGTAAGATGTTACAAGAGAGAGAGAGAGAGTATGAAGATAAGATACTAGTGTCTTTCAAATTTATTGACAGCAAATTTATGCTTAGATATAACCTCAAGTTAGAACGTTAAATAATTGTATCTGTTAGTTTAAGTAAGATACACCTTATCCATTACTTATTATGTACATACCATTAGTCTTGATTAAAACAAAATTAATAATTTACAATCCAAAAGATATGTCCATATACAACTAGTGTGTAAGTAAAAATTATTAAGTTTATATTGTATGCGACTACAGGGTCATGACGTAATAATTGTAAGTAGGTGAAAACAAAAAATATTACAAAATTACCTGAAAATTTGTGGACAAAAACGGAATTTTGTAAGTGTCTAATTTAAAAGATGTCCAAACTTTATTTATACAATTTAAGACTTAAATACTTACTTATGTAAATGGAGAATTTTAGCTTAGTTTCTGTCTAAGTGGCATAAACCTTCCACATACTTAAACCTTAGATATACTACTTACAAAAGTATATAGTTCTGTACCATTAAGAATGCAATGTACCAACATTAATAACATATTTTACACAACCATCGTTTACCTCTTTCAAAGCTAACGACGCTTAAATCTCAGTAAGTAAACTACTAGTGTAACTCAAACAAATGATACAGGAACTGATCCAAGTAAAACATCAAAAAAAGTTAAGAACTGCTGGTCTAAAGTATAATTTAGTACTAAACTAAGAATTTATTTGCTGTTTATGAGACTAGGTCACTTAAATAATATAACTTTTTGAATTGCAATAGAATGATACTGATAAAGTAAACTACAACGAAAAACTGTTGTGTTACTTTTAAATAATTCGAATCACTAATGGATATATACTATTAAACATATCTGTAAATAACACTAAAACTCTGTTAAGTCTTTACTTAACTTTGAGCTATAAGTAGAATCAAATTACTTAACAAAGTACAATACAAACAAAACAATAAAGCTAAGGCTTGTTTAAACAATAACATAAAATAGATAGAAGACTACTCTATCTTATTAGGTTAAATAACTGGTATGTACAACTAGTAAATTTATGAGACAAAATACAATAGAACGATATTAGTAAATCAAATTACAGTAAGTGAAGTGTTCTATATAGAATAATAAATTGATTGTCATAAAATGATAACAATAATGAATTACCTGATTTCAAATGGTTATTGTGTTTTTAGTACTTTCTGTAAGTAAAAGTAGCAAAATTTTCCAGCTGGACAGTATGATTTTGTAGTGTGAACGGCAAGAACTGTTAAAATAATACAATCCTAAGTAATAATTTTTATTTATATTTTTATGGTTACTCTGGCTCTCATACTTGGAAGATAAAAATAGTAAGTATATAAATATATTTTTTTTTAGTTTTTACTCAGAGTATCGAGTATCACAAAATATAATTGATATTTAAATTAAATTACAAACGAGATTCATTCAAACCGCTTAAAGCACGTTTTTTAATAAAAATATACTATTCATTACAAATATAAAGTTTCATTTAGACCTTAAGTCAAACGAACTATGAGTTACCCCATAATCGAGTATCACAAACTATACTTGAAATTTAAACTAAATTACAAACGAGATTCATTCAAACTGCTTAAAGCACATTTTTTAATAAAAATATACTATTCATTACAAATATAAAGTTTCATTTAGACCTCAAGTTAAACGAACTATGAGTTACCCCATAATCGAGTATCACAAACTATACTTAAAATTTAAACTAAATTACAAACGAGATACATTCAAACTGCTTAAAGTACGTTTTTTAATAAAAATATACTATTCATTACAAATATAAAGTTTAATTTAGACCTCAAGTATGTTTTGTGTACTCGATTATGGAGCATATCATAATTCGTTAAACTTGAGGTCTAAATTAAACTTTATGTTTATTATGATTAGTATACTTTTATCAACAAAATGCGTTTAATGCAATTTTAATGAATCTCGTTTGTAACTTAATTTAAATTTCAGGTATATTTTGTGTACTCGATTATGGAGCATATCATAATTCGTTAAACTTGAGGTCTAAATTAAACTTTATGTTTATCATGATTAGTATACATTTATCAACAAAATGCGGTTAATGCAATTTTAATGAATCTCGTTTGTAATTTAATTTAAATTTCAGGTATATTTTGTGTACTCGATTATGGAGCATATCATAATTCGTTAAACTTGAGGTCTAAATTAAACTTTATGTTTATTATGATTAGTATACTTTTATCAACAAAATGCGGTTAATGCAATTTTAATGAATCTCGTTTGTAATTTAATTTAAATTTCAGGTATATTTTGTGTACTCGATTATGGAGCATATCATAATTCGTTAAACTTGAGGTCTAAATTAAACTTTATGTTTATTATGATTAGTATACTTTTATCAACAAAATGCGGTTAATGCAATTTTAATGAATCTCGTTTGTAATTTAACTTAAATTTCAGGTATATTTTGTGTACTCGATTATGGAGCATATCATAATTCGTTAAACTTGAAGTCTAAATTAAACTTAATGTTTATTATGATTAGTTTACTTTTATCAACAAAATGCGGTTAATGCAATTTTAATGAATCTCGTTTGTAATTTAATTTAAATTTCAGGTATATTTTGTGTACTCGATTATGGAGCATATCATAATTCGTTAAACTTGAGGTATAAATTAAACTTTATGTTTATCATGATTAGTATACTTTTATCAACAAAATGCGGTTAATCCAATTTTAATGAATCTCGTTTGTAATTTAATTTAAATTTCAGGTATATTTTGTGTACTCGATTATGGAGCATATCATAATTCGTTAAACTTGAGGTCTAAATTAAACTTTATGTTAATTATGATTAGTATACTTTTATCAACAAAATGCGGTTAATGCAATTTTAATGAATCTCGTTTGTAATTTAATTAAAATTTCAAGTATATTTTGTGTACTCGATTATGGAGCATATCATAATTCGTTAAACTTGAGGTCTAAATTAAACTTTATGTTTATTATGATTAGTATACTTTTATCAACAAAATGCGGTTAATGCAATTTTAATGAATCTCGTTTGTAATTTGATTTAAATTTCAGGTATATTTTGTGTACTCGATTATGGAGCATATCATAATTCGTTAAACTTGAGGTCTAAATTAAACTTTATGTTTATTATGATTAGTATACTTTTATCAACAAAATGCGGTTAATCCAATTTTAATGAATTTCGTTTGTAATATTGTAATGTTTTTTTAATAAAAATATACTATTCATCACAAATATAAAGTTTAATTTAGACCTCAAGTTAAACGAACTATGAGTTACCCCATAATCGAGTATCACAAAATATACATGAAATTTAAATTAAATTACAAACGAGATTCATTCAAACTGCTTAAAGCACGTTTTTTAATAAAAATTTACTTTTCATCACAAATATAAAGTTTAATTTAGACCTCAAGTTAAACGAACTATGAGTTACCCCAGAATCGAGTATCACAAAATATACATGAAATTTAAATTAAATTACAAACGAGATTCATTCAAACTGCTTAAAGCACGTTTTTTAATAAAAATATACAATTCATTACAAATATAAAGTTTTATAAAGACCTTAAGTTAAACGAACTATGAGTTACCCCATAATCGAGTATCACAAAATATACATGAAATTTAAATTAAATTACAAACGAGATTCATTCAAACTGCTTAAAGCAAGTTTTTTAATAAAAATATACTATTCATTACAAATATAAAGTTTCATTTAGACCTTAAGTTAAACGAACTATGAGTTACCCCATAATCGAGTATCACAAAATATACTTGAAATTTAAATTAAATTACAAACGAAATTCATTCAAACTGCTTAAAGCACGTTTTTTTAATAAAAATATACCATTCATTACAAATTTAAAGTTTCATTTAGACCTCAAGTTAAACGAACAATGAGTTACCCCATAATCGAGTATCACAAAATATACTTGAAATTTAAATAAAATTACAAACGAAATTCATTCAAACTGCTTAAAGCACGTTTTTTAATAAAAGTATACTATTCATTATAAATATAAAGTTTAACTTAGACCTCAAGTTAAACGAACTATGAGTTACCACATAATCAAGTATCACAAACTATACTTGAAATTTAAATTTAATTACAATAAAAAAGTAAGTTGAAGTGTTAATTATAGAATAATACCAGAATGTCTACTACAAAATTGTATCATTTGTAGTACGCAAAACACAGGATACATACTATAAAACATAAAACTTTAATTTGAATTTAAATATTGTAATATTTAAAATTGAGTCGAAAATAAACACCAAAATTAAATAGTTAAAAAAAGACCTTTCGTTACCATGATAATGCATACAATTTGTAGAACTTTATGTGGACTAAAACTAGAAACAATCACATAAACCAGCGCAACAATATGATAATTAATGATTAAGTATTATTAAGACTTGATTGTAATTTAAAATTAAAATTCTTTTATACGCAGCAGTAATTTATTTAAGAGCATATATTATTCATATATGTTTGTATCTGTTAGTTTAATTAAGACACACCTTATCCAACACTTTTTATGTACATAGAATTAGTCTTATTTGAAACAAATTTAATAATTGATAATCCTAAAGACGATATCCATGTACAACTAAAGTGTAAGTAAAAATTACTAAGTTTTTTCTGTATGAGACTCAGGGTCATGACGTAATAATTGTAAATAGGTAAAAATAAAAAATATCACAAAATTACCTGAAAAATTGTGGACAAAAACGGTATTTTGTAAGTGTCTTATTTAAAAGATGTCCAAACTTTATTTATACAATTTAAGACGTAAATACTTACTTATGTAACTGAAAAATTTTAACTTAGTTTCTGTCTAAGTGGCATAAACCTTTTACATTCAGTGTTCCTTATATACTACTTAGATAAAGTATATGGTTCTGTACCATTAAGAATGCAATGTACCAATATTAATAACATATTTTGCACAACTATTACTTTTCTCTTTCAAGCCTAACGACGCTTAAATCTCAGTAAGTAATCTACTAGTGTAATTCAAACAAATGATGCAGGAACTGTAAATTGGGATTAATTAAATGAAAAAACAGTTAAGAGTCTAAAGTACACATAAATACTAAACTAAGAATTTGTTTGCTGTTATGAGACTTGGTAACTTGAATTGATATAACTTTTTGAAATGCAGTAGAATGATACTGATAAAGTAAATTACAACGTAAAACTGTTGAGTCATTTGAATTACTTAAAGGTATATACTATTAAACATTTCACTATAAATCGAACATATCTGTTAATAACACTAAAACTCAGTCTTTACTTAACTTTGAGCTATAAGTAGAACTAAATTACTTAAAAACATACAATACAAACAAAACAATGTTTAAATAATAACATAAATGAGATAGAAGACTTTTATAGGTAAACCAACTAGTATGTGCAAAATACAATAGAATGATACTGTTAAATCAAATTACAGTAAGTGAAGTGTTATATATAGAATAATAAATTGTTCATAAATAAATAATACATGTTAAAATCCAGTTTATAATGCTTGTTGATTTGTGTAGAACTTATTTATAAAACAACACATCAAACTAGTATTTAAGAGAACCCTTAGTTACAATAAATATATGAGTAGACATTTATTAGGACACTAAAATTTAGCTATATAAAGGACAAACTATATTAACACGTATCAAAATACTAATGAAATTGTTAGTCAAAGTAATTTGTTTTATAAATAAAACTAATTACATCAATATACTTTATAAGAAAGTAATTTTTGTCTAAAGACCATACCAACTGTAGTCATTGAAATTTATGCAAATTTTTATGCTATAAAATTGAATGATAATGAACAAGTATAACTTTTTTTCGGAAGATTTTTCTATTTATTTTAAACTCGCCAATAATTAAAAATAAACATTTCCATCGTTTCTGGCGGAAAATTTCATGCGAAAAAACACCAAAAAAATTATCAAAACGATAAAAAATAAGATTTATTTCACGATACTTTCTTATGGCAATTTTGAGCCGGAAAATTAATTTTATCACGTGGTTTCTCTTCTCTCGCTTTGAAAATTTTAAGCTTGTTTTAAACTTTTGGCTATAACTTTTTTAAACTTTGTTTTATTTTAGAATAGATTTTACTATCGTTTTCAGCACAAAATTCTGCTTTAAAAAACACCAAACACTTTATAAAAATGATGAAAAATAGACAAAATGAAAGCTTTGAATTTGAACTATTTGGTTTTTGAACACGTTTCAAACTTGTATGCTTTTGTATGATATGAGTTAGAAATTGAAACACATAGCAGGCACTAGTATCTTAATAACAAATATCACTGCTATATTCCTAATTTCCGCTTTAAACCTTCATTTTAGTTCAAAGATTTACATTTTTAACCATTAACTAACTGCTTAAACAAAAAGAATTCTACAAGAGTCTAAAATTAAGTCGTGTTGCTAATACTATTACATTAAGCTTGTGATTAATTAGTGAAGTTTTTTCTCAATAACTTTTTGTAGAAACTTATTGGTTTGTGTACTTATTATTAAAACAATACTTCACTCTAGTATACTTAGTTGCAATAAGTACGTGAATAAACATTTATGCAGACATTAATGCCCAGCTTAACTTCACAACTCACTATTATCAATTTGGTCGTTATTTTGTACAATAACTTATTTTTACATGACTTAAGTTTAGCATTATTTCTTAATTTAACAGTTTAATACACATAAAACAATTAAGTTTCGACATAAACACAAAAACAGTTCATTAAGTTTATAAATAAGTGTACATACTTCTTAATACTTGACTTTTTTTTTTCAAGTGTGCACTGACAAACTTATCTATAAGAATTGACTGTGTATAGTCAAATAACTTGCTAATGTAAACTTTTAATACTTTTGAGTAGTATTGTTCACTTAGATAATCTGTTCAAAACAGTAATAAATTCAAGTTATTCAAAAGTAGTTAGACACTTGTTTAGTTTTGAGTGGGTCTTTTAATAAACTCTTAATATTGTAACACACTGAACTGTTGAAAACTTAGAAAGATGAACTATCATCAATTCATAATACTGTGTTGTTTAAACTATATACAAAAACCTGCACATTTTACTTATCATCTAACTTACATAAAAACTAAGCTAAAATCTATCATAATCCTTAAAATGTTATCATTCTTCAAAAGTTAATATGTGTGAACTTGTTGTTGTATATAGTTTTTAACTAAAGTTATTTCCTTATATCATGGTTTGTTTTTCTAGTTTAACAAAAGTATAATTATATCTTTTTATATACAAAAACTATTTTATGTTTGTCATTTAAAAAAACAATGATAAAACTAACAATTTAATCTAATGTTATCTTACTTAGTATTTAAGCTATCAGCTATTATTTGCATTGATAGTTATTTAAATCTAGTTTATAAAGCTTGTTGATTTGTGTAGTACTTATTTATAAAAAAACACTTCAAACTAGTAGTAAAGAGAACCGTAAGTTGCAATAAATATGTGAGTAAGCATTTTTTAGGTTAAGCATTAACACTAAAGTTTAACTTTACAAACTATATTAACACGTATCAAAATACTAATGAAACTATGAGTCAAAGTAAAGATTATTTTATAAACTGTTAAACAACTAATTACATTAATATACTTTATAAAAATGTAGTTTTTGTCTAAAGACAAAACCAACTGTAGTCATTGAAATTTATGCAAATTTTTATGCTATAAAATTGAATGATAATGAACAAGTAAAACTTATTTTTAGAATTTATTTTCTTTTCTTTTTAAACTTGCCAATACTTAAAAATAAACATTTCCATGGTTTCTGGCGGAAAAATTCATGCGAAAAAACACCAAAAAAATTATCAAAACGATAAAAAATAAGATTTTTAACATTTAATATTCACAATACTTTCTTATGGCGAATTTAAGCAGAAATTTTGTTTTATCACGTGGTCTCTCTTCATTTATTTTTATAACTTTAACCTAGTTTTAAACTTCTAACTTGTTTTTTTAAACCTTGTTTTTTTTTTGCAAAACTAAATTTTACTATCATGTCGAGCACGAAATTCTACTCCAAAAAACAAAAAAGTTTTGTTTGAGTACTTTTTTATTGTGCAGCATTTTCAAATGCAAGTATACATTTAAGTAAAAGTATATGTTAGATTGAGCTGATTTAGTATCCATTTTTAATTTAACATTGGATATTGTACAGATAATAAAGGCTAGACCAACTGCTTTTTTTTCGTTGTTTAAATAAGATTTATCATTTTTCAATTTTAAAATAATATGCAATTAAATAACTACGTTTATATTTAGTAAGCAACTAGGTAGAATTAAAGTTTTTTAAAGCAAGTATAACGTTTTGAATAAAATTGTGATTACGTTTGATTAACACAAGCATTAAAGTAAGCTACTTTTAATTTAAAGAAAACCTAAAAAAATTTGAACGTATGAGTTTTCAATCTAAGTAATAATATCAATGATAAGCATTATTGGATTAATTTTTTATTAGTTATTATTTACAGTTAAAAGTATGCAGAAGTAACTCGATAATAGTCAATGATGCCTCGTAGAAAATAAAGCCTAATAGCAAAATTAAATTTATTATACATACATTTACATACACTTTGCTATGAACTTAAATTTTCACTGTTTTGTAGATGAGTATACTTTCCTCAATACTTTGAGTATTATGGAAAGTATAAAGTATTTAAATAAAACTATTTTTTATTCGAACCACACTGAAAACTTACATAGGTGTGCTTCTGAATCTAAGACGTTTTGTACTGTTGCTGTTTCTACTTTGAAAGTTTAGTTGTATCAATAATGCCAGCATAAATGATTTACATGAACACCAACAATATAATGTAGTAAAATACATCTCCATTTTAAAATATTTGACTTTAACCACAGAGAAAAAAATCATTTTGAAACGAGTTCTTTAGCAACAACCATGAATTCAGTGTAAGTAATGTCTTCAATAGCTTTATGTGAAAGCAATTGATAAGTTTTAAGCAATAAATAAATGTAAAGTATGAATAAAATGTTAATGTTTTTTATTTTTCATAAACATTATTCAAAGTTTGCAGTAAATAAAAATCTCTCTAAAAAGTTTAATTACTTTTAAGTAAACTATTTATACAACGCGTTTACTTGTTTTTTGATTTGCAACTTTTTTCCAATAGTCATATCAGACGTTTTGGATAATATTTCGAACAAAATCTAAAACATAAGCAACTAAATAGCTAGTTCTTTTTTCTGACGTGTTAAATAATAACTTTTACTAACTTCCCTTTTAAAACCTTTAAGTTTATTTGAAATTTTAATGAGATTTTATAGTTATTTCCACATAATCTTAGTCAGACAGAAAGCTATCTAAATTGGAGGTTTCGTTTTTTTAATATCAGTCGAATTGTTGTTAGTTGTTGGAAAAGTTTTGATCGTGATAGTTGTTTGGAAGACTAAATGATTTATACATAGCTAATACGTTTATAAAACTTTTATATCTGTCCTTGATATCATTTGGTCTTCGTTACGGGTTTTTGTATTTGGTTTTGTTAGTTATGCTTATCTTGTACCAAGAGCTGGTATGAAAAGTATACGTTTTTATTTGTAAGCGTATTTTATTGAGTTTTTATTAAGTACTATTAAGTTTAAAATCTTAATTTGTTTTAGTCCTTTGTTGATCAAATACCTTTCAAACTTGTATCTGTTTGCATGTTGTGAGTTAGAAACAGTTAGCAGATACTAGTATTCAAACTATGTTCATAACAAAATGAATTTGTATAAACAAATAGATATTAAATAGAACCTTTAGTAATAAGTATGTAAAAAGATGTTTATCCACACACTAAGGTTTAGCTTAAGTTTCCAAAATATATCAAAACACTAATGAAACTGTTAGGCAAACTAAAAAAATCTTTAATAAACTTTTAAAGAACTAGTTACATTCGAGGTCAACGAACAAATATACAAACACTTTTACTTTATTTATTCAACAAACAAAACTCAAACGAGTTGATTATTTTAGCACAACACTTCAACAAGTTTTTTTAATTTATTTATAATTTTTAGGTTTGTTTTTGTAAACTTCCATTAGTTTAAATATTCAACTCCATAAAAATTTCGAGACAATTGCATTTATATTAACAACAGCAAGTTTACCTAATAGATAGAACCAAGCTTTATCTGAAAACTAGACTGAACTGTAAACATGAAAGTTTATGCAAATTTTCAAGCATCAAAATTCAATAAAAATGAACATTTTATTTTTTGTTTAACTTGCCTATACTCAAAAACTAATGTCTCGATCATTTCGGCCACAAAATTTTGTGCAAAAAAAGAACCAAAAACTTTATGTGAAGGATAAAAAATCAGAATTGTTAGAACAAGTGCGTTAACATTTTTCATGAATAAAACAATACTATTTAGCTTTTAGTCTTATAAATTTCAGATTGTTCAACTTGCACAATACTTTATTTACTTAGATCGATAAATCCAATATAATCTAAGGTCTTTACTTTCTAATAAACCCATATAATTCAATTAATAATATACAATTCAATGTTAACAAGTATTATAAATTGCTATGTCTAACTGTGATTAAACTAAAGTAATGCCATAAATAACTTTTAATTGACCTCTATAAGCAAAAAACCTAAGATATGATTGAACACTTAACTGGTAATTTATTTACGAGACACACTTAGTTTTGAATATTATGTAGTAACATAATTAGTTGAGTTACAATGTAATGATACTGATAAACATAATTAAAAAGTAAGCTGAATTGTTATTTATAGAATAATACCAGAGTTGTCTACTACAAAATTGTATCATTTGTAGTACGCAAAACACAGGATACATACTATAAAACATAAAACTTTACATTCAGTTCAAATGTTGTAATATTTAATAATGAGTCGAAAACAAACACCAAAATTAAATAGACAAAAAAAGACCTTTCGTTACTATGATAATGCATACAATTTGTAGATTTTTGTGTGGACAACTTAAGACGTTTATTATTGAAAATTTTACTTGATTATCTTGATAAAACAGTTTAATCTTTTAAATTTATAGTTAAATACACATGTTGTTTGTGATATGAAACTAGAATCAATCACATAAACCAGCGCAACAATATGATAATTAAATATTAAGATTTGATTGTAATTTAAAAGTTAGATTCCTTTATACGCAACAGTAAAATATTTAAGATCTAGTTGCCATATATGTTTGTATCTGTTAGTTTAATTAGATACACCTTATCCACTACTTATTATGTACATACAATTAATCTTACTTGAAACAAATTTAATAATTTATAATCCAAAAGATGATATCCACTAAATTGTAAGTAAAAATTACAAAGTTTTTACTGTATGAGACTACAGGGTCATGACGTAATAATTGTAAATATGCAAAAATAAAATATATTACAAAATTACCTGAAAAATTGTGGACATAAACGGTTTTTTGTAAGTGTCTAATTTAGAAGATGTCCAAACATTAGTTATACAATTTAAGACGTAAATACTTACTTATGTAAATTGAAAATTTTAGCTTAGTTTAACCATTGTTTTTCTCTTTGAAGCCTAACGACGCTTAAATCTCAGTAAGTAATCTACTAGTGTAACTCAAACAAATGATACAGGAACTGATTCATAGAGTAACCGGCACTTAAGTAGTGTAAATTGGGATTAGTTAAGTAATTATTTTCCAATAAGGGGTAAAACATGAAAAAAGCTGGTCTAAAGTATAATTAAACACTAAACTAAGAATTTATTTGCTGTTTATGAGACTTGGTAACTTGAATTAATATAACTTTTCGAATTGAAATAGAATGATACTGATAAAGTAAACTACAACATAAAACTGTTGTGTTACTTTTTAGTATTCGAATTACTTATAGATATATACTATTAAACATTTAACTTTTAAATTAAACATATCTGTTAATAACACTAAAACTCAGTTCAGTTTTTACTTTGAGCTATAAATAGAGTTAAATTACTTAAGGACACACAGTACAAACAAAACAAATAAGCTAAGGCTTGTTTAAATAATAACATTAATTAGATAGAAGACTTTTATAGGTAAGCTAACTGGTATGTACAATTAGTAAATTTATGAGACAAATTACAATAGAATAATGTTAACAAATCAAATTACAATAAGTGAAGTGTTATGTATAGAATAATAAATTGATTGTCTACTCCAAAACTATACCATTTGGAGTACTACATCAATGTTATATAGTATAAAACATAAAACTTTACTGTAATTCAGTTGTTTTTAATATCAAACATGCATATGGATACTCACAAGTGTATAAGAGAAAAATAACATACTAAAAGAACTTGCGTAACTACTCGTACATCAAACAAAAAACTAATTAGGTGCCGACCAGCATAAGGACGCGGCCTAAAGGACGGCTTTCGTTATTTGTGCAAAAGTCCCTGGAGCAAGAGTTCTCGAAGAGAACTCGCAGCGGAAGGGACTTATGCACAAATAACGAAAGCTGTCCGCTACCACTTTAACTCAAAACCGAACTACTTCTTGGAGCTCAGTACCACACTTTTATCTGGTTTGGCTGTCAGGCTTACTAACTAGGCTCCAAGCGTAATTAGGTTTTTAAGAAAAAATGGTTGGGAGAAAAGTGAAAAATTTTTCGCCGGCGGAGCCGGCGAAATGCCTTAAAAAATAATTTTAATTATCAATCTCAAAAAATTCCCGCTCAATTTTCACTTTAGGGGATTCCCCCATTTGTGAAATTTTGTGTGGGGGGTCTTAATAATTTAGTGCGTACCTATGCGGGTGCGTACTTCTTAAATCGCGTCCCTTATAGAAATACATTCTTACTAAGTAAACCATACTTCTTCATGTGAATAAGAATTTATTTTTTGTTCAAAATTTTTTAACTACTTGTTTCTTAAGTTGTTCTAAGGTCCGGCTGCAGTTATAACGTCGCTTCTGATTGGCTAATATATTACAATTTTGATTGATTTAATTTTTATTGAAGTAATAAAACTTGTTTTTCATTTTATTTTTATGTATTTTGGTAATTTTTTTTAATATTATGCTGTATCATCACTTCACCTAATAATGTTATGAATGAAAACATATACAAGGCCTTACAACTGCAGCCGACCCACTTAAAATATGGCTTAACTTACCTTATCTAATTATTAACATATTTAAATTTAAACAATCACTGTCTAAAACTATATTGTTTAACCAATAAAATACAGTACCACTAGAGTTACTACACAATGTTACAAAATATGCAAAAGGAATATTAGTGATTTTATATTTTAAACAGTTTTTGACAGAGTTTATTTAAATAGTTAACATGCTTGTATACTGTATAAAAAACAAACTTTTATTAATTATCAAAATACTCTTTGCTTAGAGTCTTTACTGTGACACTATCTAATAGTATGAATGATGAAACTACTAAAAAACACTTGGAAATAATGCTGCACAATACATAGTATCAAGTTTGAGATAAAATAAACACCTATGTTAGTTTATAATGTCACAATAGAAATTCCAGACAAAGACTATTTTGAAGTATTATTGTTATTCCAGAAAACTAAGTCTAACATGTCTATATAACAATCATATGTAGTCAGATAAAAGTCTGGTTTTGTCAGCTAGTCACAGTTTATTTATCATAACTCTGTTAAACACTAAAGGATTATCAACAATTGTTTCTAAATGTTAATATTTTTTTCTTTTATTTGCTTTTGAATGCACTTTATAACCACTCTAAGTAACAAACCAGACTCTTATACAGTTTAGCATTGTCAATTATTACACTGTACTACATAATTCTAAAAACACTTAACAGTTCTAAACATGTTTTGAACAGTTTTTGTTCAAAAAATATAGCTAACATGCTTGTATATTATATCTAAATCTAACTATTAATCGTTTAAATAATCTTTCATAGGAATTTTTTTATATCATAAGTATCTGTTTTATATAGCATTTCATTAACTAACATAAAACATTTGGTTTAATCTTACACATAGTATCAAGTTGAAGATGAAACAAATACTTATGATACAATATTTTATAATGTCACACAATTAAAATTCCAGACAAAGACTATTTTGAAGTATTATTAATATTCCTTAAAACTAAGTCTATCATGTCTATACAACATTGTCTTTTTATAAACACCATATATAGTCAGACAGCAGTCTGGTTTTTGTCAGCTAGTAACAGTTTTTATCACAATTCTGTCAACTATAATAATTACTTAATGATTATCAATCTTATAGTATGTTTAAACATTGAACTTTATTACCACTTTTAATTATAATCACTATAACTAACTGAAACAAACCAGACTTTTATCTAACTTGGTTATATAAACATACAAAAACACCAACTAAACATAAGTCAGTTGATCATGCTGTCTAAATGTTGTTTGTGTTCTTATATGTTTATATGTAATGAAATATGTCACTTATACAGAAACATTTTACACTATTGCTTTAATTGATTAGTGGATAAAAACATAATAATAAAACATTTACTTAAAAAATTAATAACAATATGAATACCAAGGCTGCCAGTAATTGATTCAAAAATTGTACCCTTGTAAAATTCAACTTAATTTAGATATAATTAGAAACTAAGCAGCAAAAGCTGTTAATGCATTATGTACTTTACTTGATATCAATTGAGTTTGAGCACTAAATTATATTAATGATTCTTTATGTTTACAAAAACAAAAATTAATCATTTAAGTAATTTATAAGTATTTAAAATTGAGTGTTACTGAAACATTAAGTGCTTGGCAACCTTGAAAAATAATCTTGTATGACATTTATCTATCTTTATTAAATAAGAAACTAACCTCACTAAGAGCTGCAATAGTCCAAGAACTGACTTGGTTCACCAAAATGGTTAGCAGTATTGATTAGGAATTAGAAAGATGATTGATCTAGCATCTAAATATAGATGCCCATTTTGTTTCTGCTCAACATAAGACTTTTTAGTGAGTTTATGAATATAGAGTGAATCAAACAAATGAAATTTTTTCAAAATAAAGGTAAAGACTTTTCTTTAAAGTTGTGAACAAAAAGATAAAAACACACATTATTTTCATAATAAACTAGAAGACTGTTGATTAAAGACAATTTTTCAACAAACAGGTAAACACCTTTCTGTGGAGTTGTGAACAAAAAGAAAACAAAACAAGATTACCACAATAAAGTAGAAGTCTTTTGATTTAAGACAGTTTTTCAAAATACAGGTAAACACTTTTCTGTGGAGTTGTGAACAAAAAGAAAAAAAACATGATTATCACAATAAAGTAGAAGACTGTAGATTTAAACCACTTTGACAACATACAGGTAATGACTTTTCTTTGAAATTGTGAACAAAAAGATAATTAATACCCTTGAATATCATAATAAAGTAGAAGACTCTTGATTAAATAACTTTGACAACATGCAGATAATGTAGATTTGTTTTGTTTTCTTTTTTATTCAAGCATAAACAGTTCAAGTTTAAATGTTATTGATTTTTTTCATACTATGTCATTGTTTTTGAATTGTATGTGCTTGTACTTTAAGTACTTTTTATTACTTAAAGCAACATATAAAAGGTAAACTCTAAAAATACATATGTAAAGAAAGTTAAAGTAAAAATTTGATGGCCTACCACTTTCAAGAAAACTTTTATGAAATGAATTGCAATTTTTTAGAAATTTCTGCAAACAGATTTTTTGTATAATTACGTAATAAATAAAAACTTTGTGCAAAAAATTCACTTGGTGACATTCACGAGGCCTCTCTTCTCTCGCTTTGACAGTTTAAAGCTAATTTTCAACTTTTGGCTCTAACTTTTCTAAACCTTGTTTTTTTCAAAAATAAATTTCACCATCGTTTTCAGCACAAAATTCTGCTTTAAAAGACACCAAACACTTTATTAAAACGTTAAAAAATAAGCAAATTACAACTTTAAAATTTCAAAGCTTTGAAATATACAAATTTTTGCTTTGAATACATTTCAAACTTCAATGTTTTTGCATGATCTGAGTTTTAAACAATTAGCAGGCATTAGTACTCCATTTATGTTCAAAACAAATATCTCTGCTATATTTTAAATTCCAGCTTTAAATTTTTGTATCAGCTAAAGGTTTATATTTGTAACTGTTCATTAACTGCTTTAAAAAATCTGTATAAGTGAATTTAAATGTTTCAACTCTAACTTTGATTTAATACAATAACCATAAACTTGAGATTAATAGTTTAGTTTGTGTTTTTAATTGTTTTTAAATGTTTATTAGGTTTAAGCATGTATTTAGTTTTTATCGAAGGTAAAACAATTGTTTTTGAACACTTCAACAGAACCGTTATATTGATGAATTTACAAAATAGCAACAACAGTTGTTTCATGAATAGTTACTTAATTATCTTTATTTTGTTTTTATTTATTTTTTTATTCATAGCTGTTTTATTGTTAATTTTTATTATTTTTAAATGTAAATTAATTTAAATATTTTAGTTGATAATAGAAATATTAAGTTGTTAAACACACAACCTGATTCAGACAATGTCTACTAATTGTTTTTGAAACATTATACAAACTTGTTTCTAAAAATAAAGTTTAAAACTATAAACCGAAAAATGTTATAACTTTACTAATGTACAATAAACTTATAAAACTTTGTTTTATTGCAAATGTCGTTATGACTTAGTTTTCTTTTTTATTTTCTTTTAATAATAAATAAGTTTATAAGTAAAAGCTATTATACTGTTGCATAACTATAAGTTGCATAACTATAACTGTTTTTTGTAATAGTTGTTTAGTTTAATAAACTATGATAGACTTTTAAAGTTTTCACACCCTTTGCCTTTATATTCAAATAGTACAAGTAAATAAAACATTATAGCTCCAACTAGATTTAATTATTCAAATTATTTTTAGTTTGTTTATGAAATTAAAACTTTTGTGATAAGAGTTATTTCCATAAGATCTTAAGACAATTTGTCCTTCAAGATTTTAATTTAATATTACAATTGTAACACAAAAAAGTAAGGCAAAGTATTAGAATCATTTTTATAATGTTTTTAGTTAGTTTTCAACATTTATTAATTTAATATTGTATTTAATTAACATAATTGGATTTAAACATGAATTTAAAAAATATTTTAAAGTTACATAGCACTATTTAATTTAATATTACTTAAGTTTAACTGAGAAACCATGTAGGTGCTCAAACCAAACAACTTAAGTTGTAAAAATAAGGTCCAAATAACATTATATTTATTTTAAAAATATTAACCGCATGTTCATCCGATACTATTATTGAAATTATTGGTAAAAGAGACAGTTCTAAAAATGAAATTAAATCTTTGAGTTTATTTAGACAAATTATTCTAACATTTAGTAAAAAAACACTTTTTTTTTTTAATAAAAAACAAATTGTTATAAAGAAATGTTCTCAACTTTTAATTTTATTTACCCTGTAAATATAAGCCTGCTAAGCCAATATTTAAATGTTTTATTTTTATGCATAGTAATATTTAGTTATACTATAATTAAAAATATAAATATTAAGGAGGTCAATTAAAAAAAAAAATGTTTGACAAAATATTTAAAGTAAATTTTGGTTAAAAATTGAATTAACACTTGACGCATAATTTTGCCGTTTTACAATAAATAATATAACTTTAATACTTGTGTGGTTACTAACTTTTTGGCCCGGTAAACTTTACAATGAGATGTTAAAACAAAATAAACTAAATTTAAGACAATTGTTTAGTAGTGTTTGTTTTACCCTATATACACTTATTGTATACAATTCTTTATTTTATTTATACTTTGCAACTAAAAAATAGTTAGTCTGTAAAATTGTAGTATGTTTTAGGTATTTATAATTTATTCCAAATACTTAGTACATTTATATTTAAATATATTTTAAATTAATTTTTAACAACATTAGTCAATACTCAGTAATAAAATGTAAAATAAACATCTCTTACGAAAATTCTTTCATTTCATAAAAAGTTCACTTTTTATTATTGTCCTTACACTAAAAATAATTTTCTCAAACATTCTGAAGCAATGAATAATTGAATTGTAGATTTAATAAATTATTAGACCTACTTTAAACAACTATTTTAAAGTTAAAATAAAATTTTTGCAACAGATCATTTTGTTAACTAAATTTTTTTTTACAATTATTTATATAGTAAACACATTTGAAAAAAGAGGCTACAGTTACAAATGTGTTCGTTATTACAAAAAAATAACAACTTGTTAAGAAATTGAATAAATTAGCTTGTGAAATGTACAAAATATGTCATAAATCATTTATTATCACAAAACAAAAAGTGAAAGAAAATCTGTGTGAAATGAAATGTAATAAAGTTTTCTAAGGTAAACATGAGCAAAAAGCATTTACTACCTAACTTTCGTGTTGCCTCCACAAAAAACCAATAATAAAAAATAGTTAGAAATATACAGAGAGGCGTAAAGACGGGCAGGCCCTCTGCTAACTGCCGAGGAATTTCGGAAATTTTTTGTTGCTTCCACACAGAAATAAAATGTAATGTTTCTTAAGGTAAAGAGCGTAAAAGGCGTACCTGCCTGAATGACGTAAAAACAAATAAGAAGCAAGGAAAAACAAATAAGAAGCCAGGATAAACAAATAAGCAGCAAGGTGCGCGCCTGAAAGTTTCTGCGCGCACATGCTCGCCTTACTAGTATAAAAGGTGCTTATTACTTGAAGACTAACTAGAACTTTATGTTTGCTGATTGGTGCTGTACTGCACATTAGTTACAGAAAACTGGTTAAAATCTGTTCTTTAAAATTTATTAGAATTTTTTCATTAAAAAAGAACATTTATGTATATTTTAGTTATTGAAGGTAAAATAACTGTTGAGGAAAACTTCAATGAAACTTTTATGTTAATGAAATCACAAAATAGCAAAACTACTAACGGAACTTATCATTTGGAAAATTGTTTCATTTGCTTTTTTTATTAGTTATGGTTTTTGTAATTATATCTACAAAGAAAATCGAATGTTTTATTGAAAATAGAAATATCAAGTTATTAAACATACAACCTGTATCAGATAGTTTTGATTAATTATTTACTGAATATTTTACAAAATAGTTTTATAATCAAAACTTTAAAGTAGTTTTAAACGATAAAATGTTTTTACACATTTTTTAATGATAAATTTAAAACTGTTCTTTGTTTTTATTACTGTAAATTTTGATAAACTCTGTTTGTTTTATACATATTTTTTAATTAAGTAAGGTAATTATTATTCAAGTGATTAATTAAATTGTTTTATGTATGTTCTTTAATTCAAACCTGTTTATTATTATTACTTATTTCGTTTACTATGCCATAAAAGGTTTTGTAAAATTATTCACAGTTTTTGCATTGTTATTTCAAGTTTTACATGTAAATTTTTATGTTTCAATAAGTTTGAATTGTTTAATTAAAGGTGATGATTTCATCCATAAAAAGACTTATTTTGTTGTTGTAGCTATGCATTATAAATTTTAGAAAATGTATTCATTCGAGTGATTTATTAAAGTATTTAGTATATTAAAAGTATCAGATTAAACAAATATTAATTTTTTGGTTAGTTTTTAATTTTAATAACTTTTATTTTGTTTTAACTTACTATACTTGCATTTAATCAAGAGAAAAAAGTTATTTTTTTTAGAAACATTTAAGGAAATTTTACTATAAATTGCGAAATGTTAATTTGTAATTGCTCAAATAAAACAAATTAAGTTGTAAATTTGCAAACAACTTAGTATTAACTAAATGTTTATCTTAGAAAAACTACCTACTTAAAAAATGTGGTGACAAAATCTAAATTTTAAATAAACAACATTTAGTTATAAAAATTAAACTATAGATTTTGAAATATAAATTAACTGTATCTTTTCTTAGGGACGTATAGTTGTGAACTAAGTTTTCAATTTTAACAATAATAAACAGTTACAGAATAAAAAGTACACTTAACCAATGTTTATACTTTTAGTTCATATATGAAGTTTTGATTATTTAATATCAACTTACTTAATTAAATATAAAGATAATATTTCCAATTTACAGATATATATATATATAAGTTTAAAAGTAAATTTTTATGTGTATTTTAAAATGGTTCAAATAAAGTTGTAATAATATTCTCAGTTGTAATATGGTTTTTAACTTTTTCTTACATAAACAAAAGAAAAAAGAAATTCTCTCGCTTAACATGCAGTTCTATTTTTATCATAACCTTAAGTATACTTGCTAATTACTATTAAACATTTTGAAAATACTGAAACAGTCTGTAGAAATATTCTATTCATGCTATGTTATAAATCATGAACATACTTTAAAGCAGTATATATATATATATATTTAAGATATATTCTTAAATTGTTCATTGTACGTTTCCAAACTATTTAGTAATTGTTTGTACATTAAGATATTTATACAAATATTATATTTATACATATATATATATTTGTACAAGCGACATAATTTTGTATTGCGCTAGGTACATATTACTTAAAAGTTCTATAGCTTGCATTAAGCTTTTAAACATAATACGATTAAGAATAGGCACTATTATAATATTCTTTTAGTTTATTAAGTATAAAGTAACATTAAACAAAAAACCTTTTGATACAAATTAACTGTATTTTTTTTTATACAATATTCAAAACTCCTTAACAAGTAGCCTGAGACTTTATTAAAAGACTAAAACACTTATCTGCCTAATTTTATTTCTATTCCATTGAATTTTATGTACACATTATAAAAGACTTTTCTTCGAGTATACATGTTTCGCTAAAAATTCTATGCTAATTTTTGAAAACATACTGTTTTTGCTTTATTCAGTACTAAGTGTTCAAGCTTCGGTTTATGAAAAATTAATTTTACTTAAATCATTAACAATTTCTTTTTTTATCGAAACTTTCTACTCAGAATGTTCTTAAATAATAATTTCCAAGTAACTATTCATAAAAGTCGTAAATGACAGGTATGTATAATTGTAAAAATTAAGCTTCTTTAAAAATTTCTCATCAAAAAGTATGTGTTTACTACTAAAAGATTTAACCAAAAGGTCTCAATTTTTTTACATCTTTAGTTTTTTAATAACTTAATTTTTACAAGTTTAGAGGCTTGTTAATTTTTTGTTATAATATTTTAAAAAGTGGGGTGTTATTATGAAAATGAGTTTTAAAGCCCCTGGTCTAAACTATTTTTTTTATTAAGATTATATATATAAAGTTTTGAGCATTTTAAATCTTTTAGGTTATTTTACGATTTTGTTAACAATGTTTTTTCAGAGTATACTTTTCGAGGATATCATTTACGTTAAAGTGTCTTTGAAATATATCGTACCGTGGTGTGGTATACAACTAGATAACTAAAAGGTTTTTTCGTACACCAGGTCCTTAGACCGAACTTTTTTAGCGCCTATTTTATCGTTCGATAAACAATAGTATTGATAAGCAATCTAACTACTGTTAAAGTTTGTGCTATGATTCCAAATTTAGCCTATTTAAGTTGGTAGCATATATTTAATAATTTGTACTGTTTACTTAACAAAGTACCTACCAAATGCTAATTTTTTGAAATTTTGATAACAATTCTTTTTCTTTGTTTTATTTTGCTTTTTCATTAGCTGTGTTTAGTTGTTTCAAGTTCCTATGGTATACTTTTAGCAATTTAAAACAAGTTATATTCATTTTATTGTGAATTTCAAAAACTAAATAACCTTTATTCAATATCTAAAACTTGAACAACATGTTTTTCTGTATATACATACTTTTAATTTTATATATTTAACTACAACTTTTGTACGGAATGCAATTTTAATATTAATAATTGCGGAATCACAGTCCGAAAATCCGTACACGGAACAACTAAGTTATTTTCAAAATTTCTAAACATTTTTTATTATTTACTTGAACCCATCTTAAATTAATTTCATTGTTGAACTTATTAACAACTTATTTAATTTCAAAACATTGTGAATTGTTAGCAGTATACTTTACCTTTTCTGAGTGATCATCTACAACTTTTAATTTATAATCGTAAGTTTTAATTTATTTGTATCATTTTTAGCACTAACGTATTGAAATTAAAGCTTGCAAAGCTTTCCTGTTACACTTTCTGTTTTTGTTTTTAATTATTAATTTGTTTTAGTTTTTAAGCTGTTTTAAAGATACTAACTATTTCGCGGTTTAACTTTCCATATTAACCAAATTTCATAGTTTTTACTATGAAGTGTTATAATTTGAAAACATTTCAATAACTTCATAAGATTGTCAAGCAAAAACAAGTAAAAAAGCAAAATTTTTTTTATCAACCGTAAGACCTGTATCTTATAGTAAGCTAGCTAACTGAAATTTCGTTTCTAGTTTTTAATGGTTAAAAACATTGACAAAAATTAAAAGTTGTGAAAATTTTTTTACCAAGTTATAATTCTTAAACATAGAAATATAATATTTCAATAGAAATGTTTTAAATGCAATAAAAGTAACTAAAATAGTAAAGCTTTTCCAATGTTTGTTATTTGTAATAGAATAATTTCATTAAATTGCATAACCGTTTTATAAATTTATTTTATATATTGATTGTATTAACGACTGCATATAGCATTTGTATAGATTAAACTTAAATAGTCAGATCTTTAACTTGAGTTAACAATTTATATTATGCTAAAAAACAGCACCTACTAAAAAATGTATAGCTATTGTTAGTGTTAGATATTTAAACTTGATAACAGAATTATTAAATAAAAACTACTTTTACCTTAAATCATAAAAAATTGATTAAAAAAAAAAAAAGTAAATTCTTAATCCAAAGACATAAACAAAGTTTTTAGAAATTTTAACACTATATTAACTCTACTTTAGTGCTTAAATCAGTATACCAGATAAGTTCATAAGTATTTCGAAATTGGTTGTTATGAACTGAAAACGAAAACAGACATTATTTAAAACTTTAAAAATCACTCTGTGAACACTTAAATATTAAACATTCAATTGAATGAAATATAGTAAGATTGATACTTAACTTTAAAAACTCGATTTACTGAATTTTAATAAGATTTTAAAGATTTGGAATTTATTGTGATCAAAAAGATTTTTAGTTTAAAAAAGAATTTCAAAGATTATCTACTTTATTACGTAAATAATATTTTTTTCAGTTTTTTTATAGTTTTTTAAAGAAACAAAGAATATGGAGCATATCATAATTCGTTAAACTTGAGGTCTAAATTAAACTTTATGTTTATTATGATTAGTATACTTTTATCAACAAAATGCGGTTAATGCAATTTTAATGAATCTCGTTTGTAATTTAATTTAAATTTCAGGTATATTTTGTGTACTCGATTATGGAGCATATCATAATTCGTTAAACTTGAGGTCTAAATTAAACTTTATGTTTATCATGATTAGTATACTTTTATCAACAAAATGCGGTTAATGCAATTTTAATGAATCTCGTTTGTAATTTAATTTAAATTTCAGGTATATTTTGTGTACTCGATTATGGAGCATATCATAATTCGTTAAACTTGAGGTCTAAATTAAACTTTATGTTTATTATGATTAGTATACTTTTATCAACAAAATGCGGTTAATGCAATTTTAATGAATCCTGTTGTAATTTAATTTAAATTTCAGGTATATTTTGTGTACTCGATTATGGAGCATATCATAATTCGTTAAACTTGAGGTCTAAATTAAACTTTATGTTTATCATGATTAGTATACTTTTATCAACAAAATGCGGTTAATGCAATTTTAATGAATCTCGTTTGTAATTTAATTTAAATTTCAGGTATATTTTGTGTACTCGATTATGGAGCATATCATAATTCGTTAAACTTGAGGTCTAAATTAAATTTTATGTTTATCATGATTAGTATAGTTTTATCAACAAAATGCGGTTAATGCAATTTTAATGAATCTCGTTTGTAATTTAATTTAAATTTCAAGTATATTTTGTGTACTCGATTATGGAGCATATCATAATTCGTTAAACTTGAGGTCTAAATTAAACTTTATGTTTATTATGATTAGTATACTTTTATCAACAAAATGCGGTTAATGCAATTTTAATGAATCTCGTTTGTAATTTAATTTAAATTTCAAGTATATTTTGTGTACTCGATTATGGAGCATATCATAATTCGTTAAACTTGAGGTCTGAATTAAACTTTATGTTTATTATGATTAGTATACTTTTATCAACAAAATGCGGTTAATGCAATTTTAATGAATCTCGTTTGTAATATTGTAATGTTTTTTTAATAAAAATACACTATTCATCACAAATATAAAGTTTAATTTAGACCTCAAGTTAAACGAACTATGAGTTACCCCATAATCGAGTATCACAAAATATACATGAAATTTAAATTAAATTACAAACGAGATTCATTCAAACTGCTTAAAGCACGTTTTTTAATAAAAATATACTATTCATTACAAATATAAAGTTTAATTTAGACCTCAAGTTAAACGAACTATAAGGTACCCCATAATCGAGTATCACAAAATATACTTGAAATTTAAATTAAATTACAAACGAAATTCATTCAAACTGCTTAAAGCACGTTTTTTTAATAAAAATATACTATTCATTACAAATATAAAGTTTCATTTAGACCTCAAGTTAAACGAACAATGAGTTACCCCATAATCGAGTATCACAAAATATACTTGAAATTTAAATAAAATTACAAACGAAATTCATTCATACTGCTTAAAGCACGTTTTTTAATAAAAATATACTATTCATTACAAATATAAAGTTTCATTTAGACCTTAAGTTAATCGAACTATGAGTTACCCCATAATCGAGTATCACAAACTATACTTGAAATTTAAATTTAATTACAACAAAAAAGTAAGTTGAAGTGTTAATTATAGAATAATACCAGAATGTCTACTACAAAATTGTATCATTTGTAGTACGCAAAACACAGGATACATACTATAAAACATAAAACTTTAATTTGAATTTAAATATTGTAATATTTAATATTGAGTCGAAAATAAACACCAAAATTAAATAGTTAAAAAAAGACCTTTCGTTACCATGATAATGCATACAATTTGTAGAACTTTATGTGGACTAAAACTAGAAACAATCACATAAACCAGCGCAACAATATGATAATTAATGATTAAGTATTATTAAGACTTGATTGTAATTTAAAATTAAAATTCTTTTATACGCAGCAGTAATTTATTTAAGAGCATATATTATTCATATATGTTTGTATCTGTTAGTTTAATTAAGACACACCTTATCCAACACTTTTTAGTACATAGAATTAGTCTTATTTGAAACAAATTTAATAATTGATAATCCTAAAGACGATATCCATGTACAACTAAAGTGTAAGTAAAAATTACTAAGTTTTTTCTGTATGAGACTCAGGGTCATGACGTAATAATTGTAAATAGGTAAAAATAAAAAATATCACAAAATTACCTGAAAAATTGTGGACAAAAACGGTATTTTGTAAGTGTCTTATTTAAAAGATGTCCAAACTTTATTTATACAATTTAAGACGTAAATACTTACTTATGTAACTGAAAAATTTTAACTTAGTTTCTGTCTAAGTGGCATAAACCTTTTACATTCAGTGTTCCTTATATACTACTTAGATAAAGTATATGGTTCTGTACCATTAAGAATGCAATGTACCAATATTGGTAAAGCATTTTGCACAACCATTGTTTTTTTTTTCTTTCAAGCCTAACGACGCTTAAATCTCAGTAAGTAATCTACTAGTGTAATTCAAACAAATGATGCAGGAACTGTAAATTGGGATTAATTAAATGAAAAAACAGTTAAGAGTCTAAAGTACACATAAATACTAAACTAAGAATTTGTTTGCTGTTATGAGACTTGGTAACTTGAATTGATATATTTTTTTGAAATGCAGTAGAATGATACTGATAAAGTAAATTACAACGTAAAACTGTTGAGTAATTTGAATTACTTAAAGGTATATACTATTAAACATTTCACTATAAATCGAACATATCTGTTAATAACACTAAAACTCAGTCTTTACTTAACTTTGAGCTATAAGTAGAACTAAATTACTTAAAAACATACAATACAAACAAAACAATGTTTAAATAATAACATAAATGAGATAGAAGACTTTTATAGGTAAACTAACTAGTATGTGCAAAATACAATAGAATGATACTGTTAAATCAAATTACAGTAAGTGAAGTGTTATATATAGAATAATTAATTGTTCATAAATAAATAATACATGTTAAAATCCAGTTTATAATGCTTGTTGATTTGTGTAGAACTTATTTATAAAACAACACATCAAACTAGTATTTAAGAGAACCCTTAGTTACAATAAATATATGAGTAGACATTTATTAGGACACTAAAATTTAGCTATATAAAGGACAAACTATATTAACACGTATCAAAATACTAATGAAATTGTTAGTCAAAGTAATTTGTTTTATAAATAAAACTAATTACATCAATATACTTTATAAGAAAGTAATTTTTGTCTAAAGACCATACCAACTGTAGTCATTGAAATTTATGCAAATTTTTATGCTATAAAATTGAATGATAATGAACAAGTATAACTTTTTTTCGGAAGATTTTTCTATTTATTTTAAACTTGCCAATAATTAAAAATAAACATTTCTATCGTTTCTGGCGGAAAATTTCATGCGAAAAAACACCAAAAAAATTATCAAAACGATAAAAAATAAGATTTATTTCACGATACTTTCTTATGGCAATTTTGAGCCGGAAAATTAATTTTATCACGTGGTTTCTCTTCTCTCGCTTTGAAAATTTTAAGCTTGTTTTAAACTTTTGGCTATAACTTTTTTAAACTTTGTTTTATTTTAGAATAGATTTTACTATCGTTTTCAGCACAAAATTCTGCTTTAAAAAACACCAACCACTTTATAAAAATGATGAAAAATAGACAAAATGAAAGCTTTGAGTTTGAACTATTTGGTTTTTGAACACGTTTCAAACTTGTATGCTTTTGTATGATATGAGTTAGAAATTAAAACACATAGCAGGCACTAGTATCTTCATAACAAATATCACTGCTATATTCGTAATTTCCGCTTTAAACCTTCATTTTAGTTCAAAGATTTACATTTTTAACCATTAACTAACTGCTTAAACAAAAAGAATTCTACAAGAGTCTAAAATTAAGTCGTGTTGCTAATACTATTACATTAAGCTTGTGATTAATTAGTGAAGTTTTTTCTCAATAACTTTTTGTAGAAACTTATTGGTTTGTGTACTTATTATTAAAACAATACTTCACTCTAGTATACTTAGTTGCAATAAGTACGTGAATAAACATTTATGCAGACATTAATGCCCAGCTTAACTTAACAACTCACTATTATCAATTTGGTCGTTATTTTGTACAATAACTTATTTTTACATTACTTAAGTTTAGCATTATTTCTTAATTTAACAGTTTAATACACATAAAACAATCAAGTTTTGACATAAACACAAAAACAGTTAATCAAGTTTATAAATAAGTGTACATACTTCTTTATACTTGACAAATTTTTTTCAAGTCTACACTGACAAACTTATCTACATGACTTGACTGTGTATAGTCAAATAACTTGCTAATGTAAACTTTTAATACTTTTGAGTAGTATTGTTCACTCAGATAATCTGTTCAAAACAGTAATAAATTCAAGTTATTCAAAAGTAGTTAGACACTTGTTTAGTTTTGAGTGGGTCTTTTAATAAACTCTTAATATTGTAACACAATGAACTGTTGAAAACTTAGAAAGATGAACTATCATCAATCCATAATACTGTGTTGTTTAAACTATATACAAAAACCTGCACATTTTACTTATCATCTAACTTACATAAAAACTAATCTAAAATCTATCATAATCCTTAAAATGCTATCATTCTTCAAAAGTTAATATGTGTGAACTTGTTGCTGTATATAGTTTTTAACTAAAGTTATTTCCTTATATCATGGTTATTTCAGTATTGTTTTTCTAGTTTAACAAAAGTATAATTATATCTTTTTATATACAAAAACTATTTTATGTTTGACATTTAAAAAAACAATGATAAAACTAACAATTTAATCTAATGTTATCTTACTTAATATTTAAGCTAACAGCTATTATTTGCATTGATAGTTATTTAAATCTAGTTTATAAAGCTTGTTGATTTGTGTAGTACTTATTTATAAAAAAACACTTCAAACTAGTAGTAAAGAGAACCGTAAGTTGCAATAAATATGTGAGTAAGCATTTTTTAGGACACTAAAGTTTAACTTTACAAACTTTATTAACACGTATCACAATACTAATGAAACTATGAGTCAAAGTAAAAGTTATTTTATAAACTGTTAAACAACTAATTACATTAATATACTTTATAAAAATGTAGTTTTTGTCTAAAGACAAAACCAACTGTAGTCATTGAAATTTATGCAAATTTTTATGCTATAAAATTGAATGATAATGAACAAGTAAAACTTATTTTTAGAATTTATTTTCTTTTCTTTTTAAACTTGCCAATACTTAAAAATAAACATTTCCATGGTTTCTGGCGGAAAAATTCATGCGAAAAAAAAACCAAAAAAATTATCAAAACGATAAAAAATAAAGTTTTTAACATTTAATATTCACAATACTTTCTTATGGCGAATTTAAGCAGAAATTTTGTTTTATCACGTGGTCTCTCTTCATTTATTTTTATAACTTTAACCTAGTTTTAAACTTCTAACTTGTTTTTTTAAACCTTGTTTTTTTTTTGCAAAACTAAATTTTACTATCATGTCGAGCACGAAATTCTACTCCAAAAAACAAAAAAGTTTTGTTTGAGTACTTTTTTATTGTGCAGCATTTTCAAATGCAAGTATACATTTAAGTAAAAGTATATGTTAGATTGAGCTGATTTAGTATCCATTTTTACTTTAATATTGGATATTGTACAGATAATAAAGGCTAGACCAACTGCTTTTTTTTCGTTGTTTAAATAAGATTTATCATTTTTCAATTTTAAAATAATATGCAATCAAATAACTACGTTTATATTTAGTAAGCAACTAGGTAGAATTAAAGTTTTTTAAAGCAAGTATAACGTTTTGAATAAAATTGTGATTACGTTTGATTAACACAAGCATTAAAGTAAGCTACTTTTAATTTTAAGAAAACCTAAAAAAATTTGAACGTATGAGTTTTCAATCTAAGTAATAATATCAATGATAAGCATTATTGGATTAATTTTTTTTTAGTTATTATTTACAGTTAAAAGTATGCAGAAGTAACTCGATAATAGTCAATGATGCCTCGTAGAAAATTAAGCCTAATTGCAAAATAAAATTTATCTTACATACATTTATATACACTTTGCTATGAACTTAAATTTTCACTGTTTTGTAGATGAGTATACTTTCCTCAATACTTTGAGTATTATGGAAAGTATAAAGTATTTAAATAAAACTATTTTTTATTCGAACCACACTGAAAACTTACATAGGTGTGCTTCTGAATCTAAGACGTTTTGTACTGTTGCTGTTTCTACTTGGAAAGTTTAGTTGTATCAATAATGCCAGCATAAATGATTTACATGAACACCAACAATATAATGTAGTAAAATACATCTCCATTTTAAAATATTTGACTTTAACCACAGAGAAAAAAATCATTTTGAAACGAGTTCTTTAGCAACAACCATGAATTCAGTGTAAGTAATGTCTTCAATAGCTTTATGTGAAAGCAATTGATAAGTTTTAAGCAATAAATAAATGTAAAGTATGAATAAAATGTTAATGTTTTTTATTTTTCATAAACATTATTCAAAGTTTGCAGTAAATAAAAATCTCTCTAAAAAGTTTAATTACTTTTAAGTAAACTATTTATACAACGCGTTAACTTGTTTTTTGATTTGCAACTTTTTTCCAATAGTCATATCAGACGTTTTGGATAATATTTCGAACAAAATCTAAAACATAAGCAACTAAATAGCTAGTTCTTTTTTCTGACGTGTTAAATAATAACTTTTACTAACTTCCCTTTTAAAACCTTTAAGTTTATTTGAAATTTTAATGAGATTTTATAGTTATTTCTACGTAATCTTAGTCAGACAGAAAGCTATCTAAATTGGAGGTTTCGTTTTTTTAATATCAGTCGAATTGTTGTTAGTTGTTGGAAAAGTTTTGATCATGATAGTTGTTTGGAAGACTAAATGATTTATACATAGCTAATACGTTTATACTGTCCTTGATATCATTTGGTCTTCGTTACGGGTTTTTGTATTTGGTTTTGTTAGTTATCTTGTACCAAGTTCTGGTATGAAAAATATACGTTTTTATTTGTAAGCGTATATTATTGAGTTTTTATTAAGTACTATTAAGTTTAAAACCTTAATTTTTTTAGTTTAGCTCTTTTGTTGTTTCAAATACCTTTCAAACTTGTATCTGTTTGCATGTTGTGAGTTAGAAACAATTAGCAGATACTAATATTCAAACTATGTTCATAACAAAAAGAACTTGTATAAACAAATAGATATTAAATAGAACCTTTTGTAATAAGTGTGTGAAAAAATGTTTATCCACACACTAAGGTTTAGCTTAAGTTTCCAAACTATATTAAAACATATCAAAACACTAATGAAACTGTTAGGCAAACTAAAAAAGTCTTTGATAAACTTTTAATGAACTACTTAAATTCGAGGTCAATGAACAAATATATTTATTGAAATATACAAACACTTTTACTTTATTTATTCAACAAACAAAACTCAAACAAGTTGATTATTTTAACACAATACTTCAACAAGTTTTTAATTTGTTTATAATTTTTAGGTTTGTTTTTGTAAACTTCCATTAGTTTAAATATTCAACTCCATAAAAATTTCGAGACAATTGCATTTATATTAACAACAGCGAGTTTACCTAATAGATAGAACCAAGCTTTATCTGGAAACTAGACTGAACTGTAAACATGAAAGTTTATGCAAATTTTCAAGCATCAAAATTCAATAAAAATGAACATTTAACTATTTTTTTAACTTGCCTACACTCAAAAACTAATGTCTCGATCTTTTCGGCCACAAAATTTTGTGCAAAAAAAGAACCAAAAACTTTATGTGAAGGATAAAAAATCAGAATTGTTAGAACAAGTGCGTTAACATTTTTCATGAATAAAACAATACTATTTAGCTTTTAGTCTTAGAATTTTCAGACTGTGATTAGTTCAACTTGCACAATACTTTATTTGCTTAGATCAATAAATCCAATACAATCTAAAGTCTTTACTTTCTAATAAACCCATATAATTCAATTAATAATATACAGTTCAATGTTAACAAGTATTATAAATTGTTATGTCTAACTGTGATTAAACTAGAGTAATGCCATAAATAACTTTTAATTGACCTTTATAAGCAAAAAACCTAAGATATGATTGAATACTTAACTGGTAATTTATTTACGAGACACACTTAGTTTTGAATATTATGTAGTAACATAATTAGTTGAGTTACAATACAATGATATTGATAAACATAATTAAAAAGTAAGCTGAATTGTTATTTTTAGAATAATACCAGAATTTTCTACTACAAAATTGTATCATTTGTAGTACGCAAAACACAGGATACATACTATAAAACATAAAACTTTACTTTCAATTCAAATGTTGTAATATTTAATAATGAGTCGAAAACAAACACCAAAATTAAATAGACAAAAAAAGACCTTTCGTTTTTATGACAATGCATACAATTTGTAGAACTTTGTGTGGACAACTTAAGACGTTTATTATTGAAAAATTTACTTGATTTACTTGATAAAACAGTTTAATCTTTTAAATTTATAGTTAAATACACATGTTGTTTGTGATATGAAACTAGAAACAATCACATAAACCAGCGCAACAATATGATAATTAAATATTAAGATTTGATTGTAATTTAAAAATTAAATTCCTTTATACGCAACAGTAAAATATTTAAGATCTAGTTGCCATATATGTTTGTATCTGTTAGTTTAATTAAGATACACCTTATCCAATACTTATTATGTACATACAATTAGTCTTACTTGAAACAAATTTAATAATTTATAATCCAAAAGATATGTCCATATACAACTAAAGTGTAAGTAAAAATTACTAAGTTTATACTGTATGAGACTACAGGGTCATGACGTAATAATTGTAAATATGCAAAAATAAAAAATATTACAAAATTACCTGAAAAATTGTGGACATAAACGGTATTTTGTAAGTGTCTAATTTAAAAGATGTCCAGACATTAGTTATACAATTTAAGACGTAAATACTTACTTATGTAAATTGAAAATTTTAGCTTAGTTTAACCATTGTTTTTCATTTTGAAGCCTAACGACGCTTAAATCTCAGTAAGTAATCTACTAGTGTAACTCAAACAAATGATACAGGAACTGATTCATAGAGTATCCGGCACTTAAGTAGTGTAAATTGGGATTAGTTAAGTAATTATTTTCCAATAAGGGGTAAAACATGAAAAAAGCTGGTCTAAAGTATAATTAAACACTAAACTAAGAATTTATTTGCTGTTTATGAGACTTGGTAACTTGAATTAATATAACTTTTCGAATTGAAATAGAATGATACTGATAAAGTAAACTACAACATAAAACTGTTGTGTTACTTTTTAGTATTCGAATTACTTATAGATATATACTATTAAAAATTTCACTTTTAAATTAAACATATCTGTTAATAACACTAAAACTCAGTTCAGTCTTTACTTTGAGCTATAAATAGAGTTAAATTACTTAAGGACACACAGTACAAACAAAACAAATAAGCTAAGGCTTGTTTAAATAACAACATTAATTAGATAGAAGACTTTTATAGGTAAACTAACTGGTATTTACAACTAGTAAATTTATGAGACAAATTACAATAGAATAATGTTAACAAATCAAATTACAATAAGTTAAGTGTTATATATAGAATAATAAATTGATTGTCTACTCCAAAACTATACCATTTGGAGTACTACATCAATGTTATATACTATAAAACATAAAACTTTACTGTAATTCAGATGTTTTTAATATCAATCATACATATGGATACTCACAAGTGTATAAGAGAAAAATAACATACTAAAAGAACTTGCGTAACTACTCGTACATCAAACAAAAAACTAATTAGGTGCCGACCAGCATAAGGACGCGGCCTAAAGGACGGCTTTCGTTATTTGTGCAAAAGTCCCTGGAGCAAGAGTTCTCGAAGAGAACTCGCAGCGGAAGGGACTTTTGCACAAATAACGAAAGCTGTCCGCTACCACTTTAACTCAAAACCCAACTACTTCTTAGAGCTCAGTACCACACTTTTATCTGGTTTGGCTGTCAGGCTTACTAACTGGGCTCCAAGCGTAATTAGGTTTTTAAGAAAAAATGGTTGGGAGTAAAAGTGAAAAATTTTTCGCCGGCGGAGCCGGCGAAATGCCTTCAAAATAATTTTTTTTATCAATCTCAAAAATTTTCACGCCCATTTTCGATTTAGGGAATTCCCCCTAATGTGAAATTTTGTGTGGGGGGGCCTTAATAATTTAGTGCGTACCTTATGTGTGTGCGTATTTCTTAGATCGCGTACCTTACAGACATTAAAAATCACTTTGACGCATTGTAAATTACTACCTGATGTTAAATCATTTTTGTTCATTTTAAAATTCCTTAACTACTTGCATCTTTAATAGTTCTAAGGTCCGGCTGCAGTTATAACGTCGCTTCTGATTGGCTAATATATTACAATTTTGATTGATTTAATTTTTATTGAAGTAATAAAACTTGTTTTTCATTTTATTTTTATGTATTTTGGTAATTTTTTTTTAATATTATGCTGTATCATCACTTCACCTCATAATGTTATGAATGAAAACATATACAAGGCCTTACAACTGCAGCCGACCCACTTAAAATATGGCTTAACTTACCTTATCTAATTATTAACATATTTAAATTTAAACAATCACTGTCTAAAACTATATTGTTTAACCAATAAAATACAGTACCACTTGAGTTACTACACAATGTTACAAAATATGCAAAAGGAATATTAGTGATTTTATATTTTAAACAGTTTTTGACAGAGTTTATTTAAATAAATTAGTTAACATGCTTGTATACTGTATAAAAAACAAACTTTTATTAATTATCAAAATACTCTTTGCTTAGAGTCTTTACTGTGACACTATCTAATATTATGAATGATGAAACTACTAAAAAACACTTGGAAATAATGCTGCACACTACACAGTATCAAGTTTGAGATAAAATAAACACCTATGTTAGTTTATAATGTCACAATAGAAATTCCAGACAAAGACTATTTTGAAGTATTATTGTTATTCCAGAAAACTAAGTCTAACATGTCTATATAACAATCATATGTAGTCAGATAAAAGTCTGGTTTTGTCAGCTAGTCACAGTTTATTTATCATAACTCTGTTAAACACTAAAGGATTATCAACAATTGTTTCTAAATGTTAATATTTGCTTTTGAATGCACTTTATAACCACTCTAAGTAACAAACCAGACTCTTATACAGTTTAGCATTGTCAATTATTACACTGTACTACATAATTCTAAAAACATTTAACAGTTCTAAAAATGTTTTGAACAGTTTTTGTTCAAAAAATATAGCTAACATGCTTGTATATTATATCTAACTATTAATCGTTTAAATAATCTTTCATAGGAATTTTTTTATATCATAAGTATCTGTTTTATATAGCATTTCATTAACTAACATAAAACATTTGGTTTAATCTTACACATAGTATCAAGTTGAAGATGAAACAAATACTTATGATACAATATTTTATAATGTCACACAATTAAAATTCCAGACAAAGACTATTTTGAAGTATTATTAATATTCCTTAAAACTAAGTCTATCATGTCTATACAACATTGTCTTTTTATAAACACCATATATAGTCAGACAGCAGTCTGGTTTTTGTCAGCTAGTAACAGTTTTTATCACAATTCTGTCAACTATTGTAATTACTTAATGATTATCAATCTTATAGTATGTTTAAACATTGAACTTTATTACCACTTTTAATTATAATCACTATAACTAACTGAAACAAACCAGACTTTTATCTAACTTGGTTATATAAACATACAAAAACACCAACTAAACATAAGTCAGTTGATCATGCTGTCTAAATGTTGTTTGTGTTCTTATATGTTTATATGTAATGAAATATGTCACTTATACAGAAACATTTTACACTATTGCTTTAATTGATTAGTGGATAAAAACATAATAATAAAACATTTACTTAAAAAATTAATAACAATATGAATACCAAGGCTGCCAGTAGTTGATTCAAAAATTGTACCCTTGTAAAATTCAACTTAATTTAGATATAATTAGAAACTAAGCAGCAAAAGCTGTTAATGCATTATGTACTTTACTTGATATCAATTGAGTTTGAGCACTAAATTATATTAATGATTCTCTATGTTTACAAAAACTAATCATGTAAGTAATTTTTAAGTATTTAAAATTGAGTGTTACTGAAACATTAAGTGCTTGGCAACCTTGAAAAATAATCTTGTATGACATTTATCTATCTTAATTAAATAAGAAACTAACCTCACTAAGAGCTGCAATAGTCCAAGAACTGACTTGGTTCACCAAAATGGTTAGCAGTATTGATTAGGAATTAGAAAGATGATTGATCTAGCATCTAAATATAGATGCCCATTTTGTTTCTGCTCAACATAAGACTTTTTAGTGAGTTTATGAATATAGAGTGAATCAAACAAATGAAATTTTTTCAAAATAAAGGTAAAGACTTTTCTTTAAAGTTGTGAACAAAAAGATAAAAATACACATTATTTTTATAATAAACTAGAAGACTGTTGATTAAAGACAATTTTTCAACAAACAGGTAAACACCTTTCTGTGGAGTTGTGAACAAAAAGAAAAAAAAACAAGATTACCACAATAAAGTAGAAGTCTTTTGATTTAAGACAGTTTTTCAAAATACAGGTAAACACTTTTCTGTGGAGTTGTGAACAAAAAGAAAAAAAAACATGATTATCACAATAAAGTAGAAGACTGTAGATTTAAACCACTTTGACAACATACAGGTAATGACTTTTCTTTGAAATTGTGAACAAAAAGATAATTAATACCCTTGAATATCATAATAAAGTAGAAGACTCTTGATTTAAATAACTTTGACAACATGCAGATAATGTAGATTTGTTTTGTTTTCTTTTTTATTCAAGCATAAACAGTTCAAGTTTAAATTTTATTGATTTTTTTCATACTATGTCATTGTTTTTGAATTGTATGTGCTTGTACTTTGAGTACTTTTTATTACTTAAAGCAACATATAAAAGGTAAACTCTAAAAATACATATGTAAAGAAAGTTAAAGTAAAAATTTGATGGCCTACCACTTTCAAGAAAACTTTTATGAAATGAATTGCAATTTTTTAGAAATTTCTGCAAACAGATTTTTTGTATAATTACGTAATAAATAAAAACTTTGTGCAAAAAATTCACTTGGTGACATTCACGAGGCCTCTCTTCTCTCAATTTGACAGTTTTAAGCTAATTTTCAACTTTTGACTCTAACTTTTCTAAACCTTGTTTTTTTCAAAAATAAATTTCACCATCGTTTTCAGCACAAAATTCTGCTTTAAAAAACACCAAACACTTTATTAAAACGTTAAAAAATAAGCAAATTACAACTTTAAAATTTCAAAGCTTTGAAATATACAAATTTTTGCTTTGAATACATTTCAAACTTCAATGTTTTTGCATGATCTGAATAGCTATTCCAATTGCTAAAAAGAAAATTAAATGTTTTATTGAAAATAGAAATACCAAGTTGTTAAATATACAACCTGATTCAGATAGTTTTGATTAATTATTTACTGAATATTTTACAAAATAGTCTTATAATCAAAACTTTAAAGTAGTTTTAAACATTTAAAATGTTATTACTTTTTTTTTAACGATAAATTTAAAAACTGTTCTTTGTTTATATTACTGTAATTCTTGATAAGCTCTGTTTGTTTTAAATAATTTTTAAATTAAGTAAAGTAGTTATTATTCAAGTGATTAATTAAATTGTTTTATATATGTTCTTTAGTTTTTTTATTTTTATTATTATAAATACTTATTATGTTTACTATGCCATGTAAGTTTTTATAAAATTGTTCACAGTTTTCGCCTTTTTTTTTAAGTTTTACAAAAAATTTTATAATTTCTAGTAAGTTAAATTGTTTAATTAGATTGATTTTATCCATAAAAAAGACTTATTTTATAGTTGTAGCTATGCATTATAAATTTTAAGAAATTATTTACTGGAGTCATTTATTAAAGTAATTAGTAGATTAAAAGTATCAGATTAAACAGATAGTAAGTTTTTAGTTTGTTTTTAATTTTAATAGCTTTTATATTGTTTCAACTATCTATACTTGCATTTTATAATGAGCAAAAAGTATTTGTTATCTAAAAAAAATTAAGGAAATTTCACTAAAGTTGCACACAGTACATGTGTAATTGCACAAATAAACCAAATTAAGTTGTAAATTTGCAAACAACTTAGTATTAACTAAATATTTTTCTTAGAAAACTATATACTTAGAAAAAAATGGGTTGGCAAAATCTAAAGTTTAAATAAACAATATTTAATTATAAAAGTTAATCTATAAAATTTGAAATATAAAATAACCATATTATTTTCTAGGGCCGGACAGTTGTAAACTAAATTTTTTATTTTTTTTTTAAAACAGTCATAGAACAAAAAGTACAATAAACCAGTGTTTGTACTTTTAATTCTTATATGAAATTATAATTAACTCACTTTTACTATTTTAAATATCAAGAAATATAAAGTTAGTGTTTTAAGTTTACAAATATTAAATTACAACATTATAATTATTAAATTATATCAGTACGATTTATAAATATTTTAAAATGGTTTTAATAATATTCTCAGCTGTAACTTAGCATTTAATTTTTTCTTTCATCAACAGAAGAAAAAAGAAAGTTCTCTCGCTTTATTAATACTACATAGTAGTTATTTGCACAACAGGCTGTTTAAGCAAAAATTTATATTGATTTAAGCAACATAGACTTTAAATGTCTATAATACTATATATATATATTTATAGTACATATTTATTAAAAGACAAAAAGTAATTGATCTTTTGACCTGATGCACGAAAAAAGCTTTCGATTATCGAGTCGGCCTCCACGGATACTTTTAATGGCTTGTCAAGAAAAAATTTTTTTGATTATATAAATTACTTATAAAAAGTTTTTTTTTTGAAGTCAGAAATATCACTTTGTTAAATACATATCCTGACTTGGTTAATGTTGGTTAATCGTTTTTGAAATTGTTTATTAAAGATGTACATAAAAATAAACTTTAAATTGTCTAATAATTTCATGTTTTGACTGTTTTGCACTTGAATAACAAAAAATCAAATTGTAAAAGAATTGTTCTCAAAAGTTTATTAGATTCAAACATGTAATTAGTTTTTATCGAAGGTAAAACAATTGTTTTTGAACACTTCAACGGAACCATTATGTTGATGAATTTACAAAATAGTAACAAAAGTTGTCACATGGATAAATACTTTATTAGCTTTATTTTATTTTATTTGTATTGTTTTTCATAGCTTTGATTAGTGCAATTGCTAAAAAGAAAATCAAATGTTTTATGGTAATAGAAATATCAAGTTGTTAAACATACAACCTGATTCAGAAATATTTGACTAATTGTTTTAAATAAAATTACAATTTATCTTCAAAAAATGAAGTTTAAAGCTGTAAAACAAAAAATGCAATATTTTTACTTTTGAATAATAAACTTATAAAACTTTGCTTTATTGAAAACTTCGTTATAAACTTAATTTTCTTTATTTTTCTTTAAATATTAAGTAAGTTCATAAGTAAAAGCTATTAAACTGTTGTATAACTATGAATGTTTATTATAATATTTGTTTAGTTTAATAAACTATGATAGATTTTATAAACAAGTTTACACTTTTTGTTTATGTTTTGTAAATAATACAAGTAAATAGAACATTACAGTTCCAACTTATTTTAATTTTTGAAAATAAATTTTTAGTTTTTGTTAAAATCAAAACCTTTGTTATTTAAGTTATTCTCCGAAGATTTTATGACAATTTCTCCGATAAGTTTTTTTGTTTTAATTGTATTTCAATAGTTTAAATACAAAGAAGTGAAGCATAGTACTAGAATTTTTTTTAAACGTTTTCAGTTATAATTTAGCATTCATTAATTTCATATTAGTTGAACTTATCAAACATGGATTTAAACATGAGTTTAAAATAATACTTTGAAATATTCTAGTACAATTTAAAATGAATTTTACTAAATTTTAACTGAGTAATTTGGTAGTTGCTCAAACAAAACAACTTAAGTTGTAAAAAAAAGTTGCAAATATTATCATAATAATTTGCAAAATACTAACTAAATGTTTATCTTGTATTACAATCTAGGTTATTGGTAAAACGCAAGTTCTACAATCATTATTTAGAAACTTAGACTTTATTTAGTCAAACTATTCTATAGTTTGGTAAAAAGTCAATATTTTAATAAATAACAAAATGTAATAAAAAAACGTTCTCTATTTTTACCTTGTAAAAATAAACCAGATAAGCTAATATTTTAATGTTTTATTTTGATGCGTAGTAATATATAGTTATACAATAATTAAAAACATAAAAATTAATGTGGTCAAGTTTTCAAATATTATTTATTTGACAAAATATTTGTAGTTAAATTTGGTTAAAAATTAAGTTAACTCTAGACTCATAATTTTTCCAGCTAACAATAAATATATGTACAACATTAACTTTCGTATGAATACTATTGTTTTGCGCAAATAAAATTTACTATGATAAAAAGTTATAGACATAAAGTAGAAGAAATTTTGAAACAATTATTAAGTAGTGTTTGTTTTATTATATATACATTAAAGAACAAAACAGTATATTATTTTGTGTATATTTTACAACCTTTGAAAAAAAAAATTAAAGTTAGTCAGTAATGTTTTAAAATGTTATATAAACTAGCTCTAAATTAACATGAAAATAAATGACTCTATTTATGTTAGAATATATAATTTTCTTTTATTTTCCTGACTTTAAATGAATTTGTTCTTGAATATTTGAAATTAGTGAAAATTTGAACAATAGATTAAGTAAATTGTTAAACATGCTGTATTATAAATAAAGCTTGTTTTTATACAACTATTTCTTATTTGAAAAGCCTGCGAAATAGATTATTTTGATAAAGAAATGCACACAGTGAACTATTAAGTAAGTGTATGTTAAAAAAGAGGCTACAATTATTATAAGTGTGTTCGTGAAACAAAAAAAATAACAACTTGTTATAAAATTTATAAAATTAGCATTTGAAAAGTATAAAATATGTGATAAATCGTTTATAATCACAGAACAAGAAGTGAAAGAAAAGTCGTGAAATATAACGAAGTTTTCTAAGGTAAACATGAGCAACAAACCGATTACTACCATAAATTTCGTGTTGCTTCCACAAAAAAGCATTAATAAAATAGAAACATAAATTTCCTCTACAGAGTACTGAAGGGCTTTCTGCTTTCTGCCGAGGAATTTCCATTCTTTTCGATTTCGAATTTTCCCTGGCACTCGATGCTTCGTCTGGTTGACCGGCTTACAGCGGTGTGTTTGCTCGACAAAAACTCGACAAAAACTTTTTGCTCGTTTACTACCTTAAATTTCGTGTTGCTTCAACAAAAAAGGATTAATAAAATAGAAACATAAATTTCCTCTACAGAGTACTGAAGGGCTTTCTGCTTTCTGCCGAGGAATTTCAAGGCCATTCTTTTCGATTTCGAATTTTCCCTGGCACTCGATGCTTCGTCTGGTTGACCGGCTTACAGCGGTGTGTTTGCTCGACAAAAACTCGACAAAAACTTTTTGCTCGTTTACTACCATAAATTTCGTGTTGCTTCCACAAAAAAGCATTAATAAAATAGAAACATAAATTTCCTCTACAGAGTACTGAAGGGCTTTCTGCTTTCTGCCGAGGAATTTCCATTCTTTTCGATTTCGAATTTTCCCTGGCACTCGATGCTTCGTCTGGTTGACCGGCTTACAGCGGTGTGTTTGCTCGACAAAAACTCGACAAAAACTTTTTGCTCGTTTACTAATATAAATTTCGTGTTGCTTCCACAAAAAAGCATTAATAAAAAAGAAACATAAACTTCCTCTACAGAGTACTGAAGGGCTTTCTGCTTTCTGCCGAGGAATTTCCATTCTTTTCGATTTCGAATTTTCCCTGGCACTCGATGCTTCGTCTGGTTGACCGGCTTACAGCGGTGTGTTTGCTCGACAAAAACTCGACAAAAACTTTTTGCTCGTTTACTACCTTAAATTTCGTGTTGCTTCAACAAAAAAGGATTAATAAAATAGAAACATAAATTTCCTCTACAGAGTACTGAAGGGCTTTCTGCTTTCTGCCGAGGAATTTCAAGGCCATTCTTTTCGATTTCGAATTTTCCCTGGCACTCGATGCTTCGTCTGGTTGACCGGCTTACAGCGGTGTGTTTGCTCGACAAAAACTCGACAAAAACTTTTTGCTCGTTTACTACCATAAATTTCGTGTTGCTTCCACAAAAAAGCATTAATAAAAAAGAAACATAAATTTCCTCTACAGAGTACTGAAGGGCTTTCTGCTTTCTGCCGAGGAATTTCCATTCTTTTCGATTTCGAATTTTCCCTGGCACTCGATGCTTCGTCTGGTTGACCGGCTTACAGCGGTGTGTTTGCTCGACAAAAACTCGACAAAAACTTTTTGCTCGTTTACTACCTTAAATTTCGTGTTGCTTCCACAAAAAAGGATTAATAAAATAGAAACATAAATTTCCTCTACAGAGTACTGAAGGGCTTTCTGCTTTCTGCCGAGGAATTTCCATTCTTTTCGATTTCGAATTTTCCCTGGCACTCGATGCTTCGTCTGGTTGATCGGCTTACAGCGGTGTGTTTGCTCGACAAAAACTTTTTCCTCGTTTACTACCATAAATTTTGTGTTGCTTCTACAAAAAAGCATTAATAAAAAAGAAACATAAATTTCCTCTACAGAGTACTGAAGGGCTTTCTGCTTTCTGCCGAGGAATTTCAAGGCCATTCTTTTCGATTTCGAATTTTCCCTGGCACTCGATGCTTCGTCTGGTTGACCGGCTTACAGCGGTGTGTTTGCTCGACAAAAACTCGACAAAAACTTTTTGCTCGTTTACTACCATAAATTTCGTGTTGCTTCCACAAAAAAGCATTAATAAAAAAGAAACATAAATTTCCTCTACAGAGTACTGAAGGGCTTTCTGCTTTCTGCCGAGGAATTTCCATTCTTTTCGATTTCGAATTTTTCCTGGCACTCGATGCTTCGTCTGGTTGACCGGCTTACAGCGGTGTGTTTGCTCGACAAAAACTCGACAAAAACTTTTTCCTCGTTTACTACCATAAATTTTGTGTTGCTTCTACAAAAAAGCATTAATAAAAAAGAAACATAAATTTCCTCTACAGAGTACTGAAGGGCTTTCTGCTTTCTGCCGAGGAATTTCAAGGCCATTCTTTTCGATTTCGAATTTTCCCTGGCACTCGATGCTTCGTCTGGTTGACCGGCTTACAGCGGTGTGTTTGCTCGACAAAAACTCGACAAAAACTTTTTGCTCGTTTACTACCATAAATTTCGTGTTGCTTCCACAAAAAAGCATTAATAAAAAAGAAACATAAATTTCCTCTACAGAGTACTGAAGGGCTTTCTGCTTTCTGCCGAGGAATTTCCATTCTTTTCGATTTTGAATTTTCCCTGGCACTCGATGCTTCATCTGGTTGACCGGCTTACAGCGGTGGGTTTGCTCGACAAAAACTCGACAAAAACTTTTGGCTCGTTTACTACCATAAATTTCGTGTTGCTTCCACAAAAAAGCATTAATAAAAAAGAAGCATAAATTTCCTCTACAGAGTACTGAAGGGCTTTCTGCTTTCTGCCGAGGAATTTCAAGGCCATTCTTTTCGATTTCGAATTTTCCCTGGCACTCGATGCTTCGTCTGGTTGACCGGCTTACAACGTTTTGGGTTTGCTCGACAAAAACTCGACAAAAACTTTTGGCTCGTTTACTACCATAAATTTCGTGTTGCTTCCACAAAAAAGCATTAATAAAAAAGAAACATAAATTTCCTCTACAGAGTACTGAAGGGCTTTCTGCTTTCTGCCGAGGAATTTCAAGGCCATTCTTTTCGATTTCGAATTTTCCCTGGCACTCGATGCTTCGTCTGGTTGACCGGCTTACAGCGGTGTATTTGCTCGACAAAAACTCGACAAAAACTTTCTGCTCGCTTATTACCATAAATTTCGTGTTGCTTCCACAAAAAAGCATTAATAAAAAAGAAACATCAATTTCCTCTACAGAGTACTGAGGGGCTTTCTGCTTTCTGCCGAGGAATTTCAAGGCCATTCTTCTCGATTTCGAATTTTCCCTGGCACTCGATGCTTCGTCTGGTTGACCGGCTTACAGCGGTGTGTTTGCTCGACAAAAACTCGACAAAAACTTTTGGCTCGTTTATTACCATAAATTTCGTGTTGCTTTCACAAAAAAGCATTAATAAAAAAGAAACATAAATTTCCTCTACAGAGTACTGAAGGGCTTTCTGCTTTCTGCCGAGGAATTTCCATTCTTTTCGATTTCGAATTTTCCCTGGCACTCGATGCTTCGTCTGGTTGACCGGCTTACAGCGGTGTGTTTGCTCGACAAAAACTCGACAAAAACTTTTTGCTCGTTTACTACCATAAATTTCGTGTTGCTTCCACAAAAAAGCATTAATAAAATAGAAACATAAATTTCCTCTACAGAGTACTGAAGGGCTTTCTGCTTTCTGCCGAGGAATTTCCATTCTTTCGATTTCGAATTTTTCCTGGCACTCGATGCTTCGTCTGGTTGACCGGCTTACAGCGGTGTGTTTGCTCGACAAAAACTCGACAAAAACTTTTTCCTCGTTTACTAATATAAATTTCGTGTTGCTTCCACAAAAAAGCATTAATAAAAAAGAAACATAAACTTCCTCTACAGAGTACTGAAGGTCTTTCTACTTTCTGCCGAGGAATTTCAAGGCCATTCTTTTCGATTTCGAATTTTCCCTGGCACTCGATGCTTCGTCTGGTTGACCGGCTTACAGCGGTGTGTTTGCTCGACAAAAACTCGACAAAAACTTTTTGCTCGTTTACTACCATAAATTTCGTGTTGCTTCCACAAAAAAGCATTAATAAAAAAGAAACATAAATTTCCTCTACAGAGTACTGAAGGGCTTTCTGCTTTCTGCCGAGGAATTTCCATTCTTTTCGATTTCGAATTTTCCCTGGCACTCGATGCTTCGTCTGGTTGACCGGCTTACAGCGGTGTGTTTGCTCGACAAAAACTCGACAAAAACTTTTTGCTCGTTTACTACCATAAATTTCGTGTTGCTTCCACAAAAAAGCATTAATAAAAAAGAAACATAAATTTCCTCTACAGAGTACTGAAGGGCTTTCTGCTTTCTGCCGAGGAATTTCCATTGTTTTCGATTTCGAATTTTCCCTGGCACTCGATGCTTCGTCAGGTTGACCGGCTTACAGCGGTGTGTTTGCTCGACAAAAACTCGACAAAAACTTTTTCCTCGTTTACTAATATAAATTTCGTGTTGCTTCCACAAAAAAGCATAAATAAAAAAGAAACATAAATTTCCTCTACAGAGTACTGAAGGGCTTTCTGCTTTCTGCCGAGGAATTTCCATTCTTTTCGATTTCGAATTTTCCCTGGCACTCGATGCTTCGTCTGGTTGACCGGCTTACAGCGGTGTGTTTGCTCGACAAAAACTCGACAAAAACTTTTTGCTCGTTTACTACCTTAAATTTCGTGTTGCTTCAACAAAAAAGGATTAATAAAATAGAAACATAAATTTCCTCTACAGAGTACTGAAGGGCTTTCTGCTTTCTGCCGAGGAATTTCAAGGCCATTCTTTTCGATTTCGAATTTTCCCTGGCACTCGATGCTTCGTCTGGTTGACCGGCTTACAGCGGTGTGTTTGCTCGACAAAAACTCGACAAAAACTTTTTCCTCGTTTACTAATATAAATTTCGTGTTGCTTCCACAAAAAAGCATTAATAAAAAAGAAACATAAATTTCCTCTACAGAGTACTGAAGGGCTTTCTGCTTTCTGCCGAGGAATTTCCATTGTTTTCGATTTTGAATTTTCCCTGGCACTCGATGCTTCGTCTGGTTGACCGGCTTACAGCGGTGTGTTTGCTCGGCAAAAACTCGACAAAAACTTTTTGCTCGTTTACTACCATAAATTTCGTGTTGCTTCCACAAAAAAGCATTAATAAAAAAGAAACATAAATTTCCTCTACAGAGTACTGAAGGGCTTTCTGCTTTCTGCCGAGGAATTTCAAGGCCATTCTTTTCGATTTCGAATTTTCTCTGGCACTCGATGCTTCGTCTGGTTGACCGGCTTACAGCGGTGTGTTTGCTCGACAAAAACTCGACAAAAACTTTTTGCTCGTTTACTACCATAAATTTCGTGTTGCTTCCACAAAAAAGCATTAATAAAAAAGAAACATAAATTTCCTCTACAGAGTACTGAATGGCTTTCTGCTTTCTGCCGAGGAATTTCAAGGCCATTCTTTTCGATTTCGAATTTTCCCTGGCACTCGATGCTTCGTCTGGTTGACCGGCTTACAGCGGTGTGTTTGCTCGACAAAAACTCGACAAAAACTTTTTGCTCGTTTACTACCATAAATTTCGTGTTGCTTCCACAAAAAAGCATTAATAAAAAAGAAACATAAATTTCCTCTACAGAGTACTGAAGGGCTTTCTGCTTTCTGCCGAGGAATTTAGAGGCCATTCTTTTCGATTTCGAATTTTCCCTGGCACTCGATGCTTCGTCTGGTCGACCGGCTTACAGCGGTGTGTTTGCTCGACAAAAACTCGACAAAAACTTTTTGCTCGTTTACTACCATAAATTTCGTGTTGCTTCCACAAAAAAGCATTAATAAAAAAGAAACATAAATTTCCTCTACAGAGTACTGAATGGCTTTCTGCTTTCTGCCGAGGAATTTCAAGGCCATTCTTTTCGATTTCGAATTTTCCCTGGCACTCGATGCTTCGTCTGGTTGACCGGCTTACAGCGGTGTGTTTGCTCGACAAAAACTCGACAAAAACTTTTTGCTCGTTTACTACCATAAATTTCGTGTTGCTTCCACAAAAAAGCATTAATAAAAAAGAAACATAAATTTCCTCTACAGAGTACTGAAGGGCTTTCTGCTTTCTGCCGAGGAATTTCCATTCTTTTCGATTTCGAATTTTCCCTGGCACTCGATGCTTCGTCTGGTTGACCGGCTTACAGCAGTGTGTTTGCTCGACAAAAACTCGACAAAAACTTTTTGCTCGTTTACTACCATAAATTTCGTGTTGCTTCCACAAAAAAGCATTAATAAAAAAGAAACATAAATTTCCTCTACAGAGTACTGAAGGGCTTTCTGCTTTCTGCCGAGGAATTTAGAGGCCATTCTTTTCGATTTCGAATTTTCCCTGGCACTCGATGCTTCGTCTGGTTGACCGGCTTACAGCGGTGTGTTTGCTCGACAAAAACTCGACAAAAACTTTTTGCTCGTTTACTACCATAAATTTCGTGTTGCTTCCACAAAAAAGCATTAATAATAAGAAACATAAAGTTCCTCTACAGAGTACTGAAGGGCTTTCTGCTTTCTGCCGAGGAATTTCCATTCTTTTCGATTTCGAATTTTCCCTGGCACTCGATGCTTCGTCTGGTCGACCGGCTTACAGCGGTTTGTTTGCTCGACAAAAACTCGACAAAAACTTTTTGCTCGTTTACTACCATAAATTTCGTGTTGCTTCCACAAAAAAGCATCAATAAAAAAGAAACATAAATTTCCTCTACAGAGTACTGGCGGGCTTTCTGCTTTCTGCCGAGGAATTTCCATTCTTTTCGATTTCGAATTTTCCCTGGCACTCGATGCTTCGTCTGGTCGACCGGCTTACAGCGGTGTGTTTGCTCGACAAAAACTCGACAAAAACTTTTTGCTCGTTTACTACCATAAATTTTGTGTTGCTTCCACAAAAAAGCATTAATAAAATAGAAACATAAATTTCCTCTACAGAGTACTGAAGGGCTTTCTGCTTTCTGCCGAGGAATTTCAAGGCCATTCTTTTTGATTTCGAATTTTCCCTGGCACTCGATGCTTCGTCTGGTTGACCGGCTTACAGCGGTGTGTTTGCTCGACAAAAACTCGACAAAAACTTTTTGCTCGTTTACTACAATAAATTTCGTGTTGCTTCCACAAAAAAGCATTAATAAAAAAGAAACATAAATTTCCTCTACAGAGTACTGAAGGGCTTTCTGCTTTCTGCCGAGGAATTTAGAGGCCATTCTTTTCGATTTCGAATTTTCCCTGGCACTCGATGCTTCGTCTGGTTGACCGGCTTACAGCGGTGTGTTTGCTCGACAAAAACTCGACAAAAACTTTTTGCTCGTTTACTACCATAAATTTCGTGTTGCTTCCACAAAAAAGCATTAATAAAAAAGAAACATAAATTTCCTCTACAGAGTACTGAAGGGCTTTCTGCTTTCTGCCGAGGAATTTCCATTCTTTTCGATTTCGAATTTTCCCTGGCACTCGATGCTTCGTCTGGTTGACCGGCTTACAGCGGTGTGTTTGCTCGACAAAAACTCGACAAAAACTTTTTGCTCGTTTACTACCATAAATTTCGTGTTGCTTTTACAAAAAAGCATTAATAAAAAAGAAACATAAATTTCCTCTACAGAGTACTGAAGGGCTTTCTGCTTTCTGCCGAGGAATTTCAAGGCCATTCTTTTCGATTTCGAATTTCCCTGGCACTCGATGCTTCGTCTGGTTGACCCGCTTACAGCGGTGTGTTTGCTCGACAAAAACTCGACAAAAACTTTTTGCTCGTTTACTACCATAAATTTCGTGTTGCTTCCACAAAAAAGCATTAATAAAAAAGAAACATAAATTTTCTCTCAGAGTACTGAAGGGCTTTCTGCTTTCTGCCGAGGAATTTCCATTCTTTTCGATTTCGAATTTTCCCTGGCACTCGATGCTTCGTCTGGTTGACCGGCTTACAGCGGTGTGTTTGCTCGACAAAAACTCGACAAAAACTTTTTGCTCGTTTACTACCATAAATTTCGTGTTGCTTCCACAAAAAAGCATTAATAAAATAGAAACATAAATTTCCTCTACAGAGTACTGAAGGGCTTTCTGCTTTCTGCCGAGGAATTTCAAGGCCATTCTTTTCGATTTCGAATTTTCCCTGACACTCAATGCTTCGTCTGGTTGACCGGCTTACAGCGGTGTGTTTGCTCGACAAAAACTCGACAAAAACTTTTTGCTCGTTTACTACCATAAATTTCTTGTTGCTTCCACAAAAAAGCATTAATAAAATAGAAACATAAATTTCCTCTACAGAGTACTGAAGGGCTTTCTGCTTTCTGCCGAGGAATTTCCATTCTTTTCGATTTCGAATTTTCCCTGGCACTCGATGCTTCGTCTGGTTGACCTGCTTACAGCGGTGTGTTTGCTCGACAAAAACTCGACAAAAACTTTTTGCTCGTTTACTACCATAAATTTCGTGTTGCTTCCACAAAAAAGCATTAATAAAAAAGAAACATAAATTTCCTCTACAGAGTACTGAAGGGCTTTCTGCTTTCTGCCGAGGAATTTCAAGGCCATTCTTTTCGATTTCGAATTTTCCCTGGCACTCGATGCTTCGTCTGGTTGACCGGCTTACAGCGGTGTGTTTGCTCGACAAAAACTCGACAAAAACTTTTTGCTCGTTTACTACCATAAATTTCGTGTTGCTTCCACAAAAAAGCATTAATAAAAAAGAAACATAAATTTACTCTACAGAGTACTGAAGGGCTTTCTGCTTTCTGCCGAGGAATTTCCATTCTTTTCGATTTCGAATTTTCCCTGGCACTCGATGCTTCGTCTGGTTGACCGGCTTACAGCGGTGTGTTTGCTCGACAAAAACTCGACAAAAACTTTTTGCTCGTTTACTACCATAAATTTCGTGTTGCTTCCACAAAAAAGCATTAATAAAAAAGAAACATAAATTTACTCTACAGAGTACTGAAGGGCTTTCTGCTTTCTGCCGAGGAATTTCCATTCTTTTCGATTTCGAATTTTCCCTGGCACTCGATGCTTCGTCTGGTTGACCGGCTTACAGCGGTGTGTTTGCTCGACAAAAACTCGACAAAAACTTTTTGCTCGTTTACTACCATAAATTTCGTGTTGCTTCCACAAAAAAGCATTAATAAAAAAGAAACATAAATTTCCTCTACAGAGTACTGAAGGGCTTTCTGCTTTCTGCCGAGGAATTTCGAGGCCATTCTTTTCGATTTCGAATTTTCCCTGGCACTCGATGCTTCGTCTGGTTGACCGGCTTACAGCGGTGTGTTTGCTCGACAAAAACTCGACAAAAACTTTTTGCTCGTTTACTACTATAAATTTCGTGTTGCTTCCACAAAAAAGCATTAATAAAAAAGAAACATAAATTTCCTCTACAGAGTACTGAAGGGCTTTCTGCTTTCTGCCGAGGAATTTCCATTCTTTTCGATTTCGAATTTTCCCTGGCACTCGATGCTTCGTCTGGTTGACCGGCTTACAGCGGTGTGTTTGCTCGACAAAAACTCGACAAAAACTTTTTGCTCGTTTACTACCATAAATTTCGTGTTGCTTCCACAAAAAAGCATTAATAAAAAAGAAACATAAATTTCCTCTACAGAGTACTGAAGGGCTTTCTGCTTTCTGCCGAGGAATTTCAAGGCCATTCTTTTCGATTTCGAATTTTCCCTGGCACTCGATGCTTCGTCTGGTTGACCGGCTTACAGCGGTGTGTTTGCTCGACAAAAACTCGACAAAAACTTTTTGCTCGTTTACTACCATAAATTTCGTGTTGCTTCCACAAAAAAGCATTAATAAAAAAGAAACATAAATTTCCTCTACAGAGTACTGAAGGGCTTTCTGCTTTCTGCCGAGGAATTTAGAGGCCATTCTTTTCGATTTCGTATTTTCCCTGGCACTCAATGCTTCGTCTGGTTGACCGGCTTACAGCGGTGTGTTTGCTCGACAAAAACTCGACAAAAACTTTTTGCTCGTTTACTACCATAAATTTCGTGTTGCTTCCACAAAAAAGCATTAATAAAAAAGAAACATAAATTTCCTCTACAGAGTACTGAAGGGCTTTCTGCTTTCTGCCGAGGAATTTAGAGGCCATTCTTTTCGATTTCGAATTTTCCCTGGCACTCGATGCTTCGTCTGGTCGACCGGCTTACAGCGGTGTGTTTGCTCGACAAAAACTCGACAAAAACTTTTTGCTCGTTTACTACCATAAATTTCGTGTTGCTTCCACAAAAAAGCATTAATAAAAAAGAAACATAAATTTCCTCTACAGAGTACTGAAGGGCTTTCTGCTTTCTGCCGAGGAATTTTGAGGCCATTCTTCTCGATTTCGAATTTTCCCTGGCACTCGATGCTTCGTCTGGTTGACCGGCTTACAGCGGTGTGTTTGCTCGACAAAAACTCGACAAAAACTTTTTGCTCGTTTACAACCATAAATTTCGTGTTGCTTCCACAAAAAAGCATTAATAAAAAAGAAACATAAATTTCCTCTACAGAGTACTGAAGGGCTTTCTGCTTTCTGCCGAGGAATTTCCATTCTTTTCGATTTCGAATTTTCCCTGGCACTTGATGCTTCGTCTGGTTGACCGGCTTACAGCGGTGTGTTTGCTCGACAAAAACTCGACAAAAACTTTTTGCTCGTTTACTACCATAAATTTCGTGTTGCTTCCACAAAAAAGCATTAATAAAAAAGAAACATAAATTTCCTCTACAGAGTACTGAAGGGCTTTCTGCTTTCTGCCGAGGAATTTCCATTCTTTTCGATTTCGAATTTTCCCTGGCACTTGATGCTTCGTCTGGTTGACCGGCTTACAGCGGTGTGTTTGCTCGACAAAAACTCGACAAAAACTTTTTGCTCGTTTACTACCATAAATTTCGTGTTGCTTCCACAAAAAAGCATTAATAAAAAAGAAACATAAATTTCCTCTACAGAGTACTGAAGGGCTTTCTGCTTTCTGCCGAGGAATTTCCATTCTTTTCGATTTCGAATTTTTCCTGGCACTCGATGCTTCGTCTGGTTGACCGGCTTACAGCGGTGTGTTTGCTCGACAAAAACTCGACAAAAACTTTTTCCTCGTTTACTACCATAAATTTTGTGTTGCTTCTACAAAAAAGCATTAATAAAAAAGAAACATAAATTTCCTCTACAGAGTACTGAAGGGCTTTCTGCTTTCTGCCGAGGAATTTCAAGGCCATTCTTTTCGATTTCGAATTTTCCCTGGCACTCGATGCTTCGTCTGGTTGACCGGCTTACAGCGGTGTGTTTGCTCGACAAAAACTCGACAAAAACTTTTTGCTCGTTTACTACCATAAATTTCGTGTTGCTTCCACAAAAAAGCATTAATAAAAAAGAAACATAAATTTCCTCTACAGAGTACTGAAGGGCTTTCTGCTTTCTGTCGAGGAATTTCAAGGCCATTCTTTTCGATTTCGAATTTTTCCTGGCACTCGATGCTTCGTCTGGTTGACCGGCTTACAGCGGTGTGTTTGCTCGACAAAAACTCGACAAAAACTTTTCGTCGTTTACTACCATAAATTTCGTGTTGCTTCCACAAAAAAGCATTAATAAAAAAGAAACATAAATTTCCTCTACAGAGTACTGAAGGGCTTTCTGCTTTCTGTCGAGGAATTTCAAGGCCATTCTTTTCGATTTCGAATTTTCCCTGGCACTCGATGCTTCGTCTGGTTGACCCGCTTACAGCGGTGTGTTTGCTCGACAAAAACTCGACAAAAACTTTTTGCTCGTTTACTACCATAAATTTCGTGTTGCTTCCACAAAAAAGCATTAATAAAAAAGAAACACAAATTTCCTCTACAGAGTACTGAAGGGCTTTCTGCTTTCTGCCGAGGAATTTCAAGGCCATTCTTTTCGATTTCGAATTTTCCCTGGCACTCGATGCTTCGTCTGGTTGACCCGCTTACAGCGGTGTGTTTGCTCGACAAAAACTCGACAAAAACTTTTTGCTCGTTTACTACCATAAATTTCGTGTTGCTTCCACAAAAAAGCATTAATAAAAAAGAAACATAAATTTCCTCTACAGAGTACTGAAGGGCTTTCTGCTTTCTGCCGAGGAATTTCCATTCTTTTCGATTTCGAATTTTCCCTGGCACTCGATGCTTCGTCTGGTTGACCGGCTTACAGCGGTGTGTTTGCTCGACAAAAACTCGACAAAAACTTTTTGCTCGTTTACTACCATAAATTTCGTGTTGCTTCCACAAAAAAGCATTAATAAAAAAGAAACATAAATTTACTCTACAGAGTACTGAAGGGCTTTCTGCTTTCTGCCGAGAAATTTCCATTCTTTTCGATTTCGAATTTTCCCTGGCACTCGATGCTTCGTCTGGTTGACCGGCTTACAGCGGTGTGTTTGCTCGACAAAAACTCGACAAAAACTTTTTGCTCGTTTACTACCATAAATTTCGTGTTGCTTCCACAAAAAAGCATTAATAAAAAAGAAACATAAATTTCCTCTACAGAGTACTGAAGGGCTTTCTGCTTTCTGCCGAGGAATTTCGAGGCCATTCTTTTCGATTTCGAATTTTCCCTGGCACTCGATACTTCGTCTGGTTGACCGGCTTACAGCGGTGTGTTTGCTCGACAAAAACTCGACAAAAACTTTTTGCTCGTTTACTACCATAAATTTCGTGTTGCTTCCACAAAAAAGCATTAATAAAAAAGAAACATAATTTTTCTCTACAGAGTACTGAAGGGCTTTCTGCTTTCTGCCGAGGAATTTCCATTCTTTTCGATTTCGAATTTTCTCTGGCACTCGATGCTTCGTCTGGTTGACCGGCTTACAGCGGTGTGTTTGCTCGACAAAAACTCGACAAAAACTTTTTGCTCGTTTACTACCATAAATTTCGTGTTGCTTCCACAAAAAAGCATTAATAAAAAAGAAACATTAATTTCCTCTACAGAGTACTGAAGGGCTTTCTGCTTTCTGCCGAGGAATTTCCATTCTTTTCGATTTCGAATTTTCCCTGGCACTCGATGCTTCGTCTGGTTGACCGGCTTACAGCGGTGTGTTTGCTCGACAAAAACTCGACAAAAACTTTTTGCTCGTTTACTACCATAAATTTCGTGTTGCTTCCACAAAAAAGCATTAATAAAAAAGAAACATAAATTTCCTCTACAGAGTACTGAAGGGCTTTCTGCTTTCTGCCGAGGAATTTCCATTCTTTTCGATTTCGAATTTTCCCTGGCACTCGATGCTTCGACTGGTTGACCGGCTTACAGCGGTGTGTTTGCTCGACAAAAACTCGACAAAAACTTTTTGCTCGTTTACTACCATAAATTTCGTGTTGCTTTTACAAAAAAGCATTAATAAAAAAGAAACATAAATTTCCTCTACAGAGTACTGAAGGGCTTTCTGCTTTCTGCCGAGAAATTTCAAGGCCATTCTTTTCGATTTCGAATTTTCCCTGGCACTCGATGCTTCGTCTGGTTGACCGGCTTACAGCGGTGTGTTTGCTCGACAAAAACTCGACAAAAACTTTTTGCTCGTTTACTACCATAAATTTCGTGTTGCTTCCACAAAAAAGCATTAATAAAAAAGAAACATAAATTTCCTCTACAGAGTACTGAAGGGCTTTCTGCTTTCTGCCGAGGAATTTCGAGGCCATTCTTTTCGATTTCGAATTTTCCCTGGCACTCGATACTTCGTCTGGTTGACCCGCTTACAGCGGTGTGTTTGCTCGACAAAAACTCGACAAAAACTTTTTGCTCGTTTACTACCATAAATTTCGTGTTGCTTCCACAAAAAAACATTAATAAAAAAGAAACATAAATTTCCTCTACAGAGTACTGAAGGGCTTTCTGCTTTCTGCCGAGAAATTTCCATTCTTTTCGATTTCGAATTTTCCCTGGCACTCGATGCTTCGTCTGGTTGACCGGCTTACAGCGGTGTGTTTGCTCGACAAAAACTCGACAAAAACTTTTTGCTCGTTTACTACCATAAATTTCGTGTTGCTTCCACAAAAAAGCATTAATAAAAAAGAAACATAAATTTCCTCTACAGAGTACTGAAGGGCTTTCTGCTTTCTGCCGAGGAATTTCCATTCTTCTCGATTTCGAATTTTCCCTGGCACTCGATGCTTCGTCTGGTTGACCGGCTTACAGCGGTGTGTTTGCTCGACAAAAACTCGACAAAAACTTTTTGCTCGTTTACTACCATAAATTTCGTATTGCTTCCACAAAAAAGCATTAATAAAAAAGAAACATAAATTTCCTCTACAGAGTACTGAAGGGCTTTCTGCTTTCTGCCGAGGAATTTCCATTCTTTCGATTTCGAATTTTTCCTGGCACTCGATGCTTCGTCTGGTTGACCGGCTTACAGCGGTGTGTTTGCTCGACAAAAACTCGACAAAAACTTTTTGCTCGTTTACTACCATAAATTTCGTGTTGCTTCCACAAAAAAGCATTAATAAAAAAGAAACATAAATTTCCTCTACAGAGTACTGAAGGGCTTTCTGCTTTCTGCCGAGGAATTTCCATTCTTTTCGATTTCGAATTTTCCCTGGCACTCGATGCTTCGTCTGGTTGACCGGCTTACAGCGGTGTGTTTGCTCGACAAAAACTCGACAAAAACTTTTTGCTCGTTTACTACCATAAATTTCGTGTTGCTTCCACAAAAAAGCATTAATAAAAAAGAAACATAAATTTCCTCTACAGAGTACTGAAGGGCTTTCTGCTTTCTGCCGAGGAATTTCCATTCTTTTCGATTTCGAATTTTCCCTGGCACTCGATGCTTCGTCTGGTTGACCGGCTTACAGCGGTGTGTTTGCTCGACAAAAACTCGACAAAAACTTTTTGCTCGTTTACTACCATAAATTTCGTGTTGCTTCCACAAAAAAGCATTAATAAAAAAGAAACATAAATTTCCTCTACAGAGTACTGAAGGGCTTTCTGCTTTCTGCCGAGGAATTTCCATTCTTTTCGATTTCGAATTTTCTCTGGCACTCGATGCTTCGTCTGGTTGACCGGCTTACAGCGGTGTGTTTGCTCGACAAAAACTCGACAAAAACTTTTTGCTCGTTTACTACCATAAATTTCGTGTTGCTTCCACAAAAAAGCATTAATAAAAAAGAAACATAAATTTCCTCTACAGAGTACTGAAGGGCTTTCTGCTTTCTGCCGAGGAATTTCCATTCTTTTCGATTTCGAATTTTTCCTGGCACTCGATGCTTCGTCTGGTTGACCGGCTTACAGCGGTGTGTTTGCTCGACAAAAACTCGACAAAAACTTTTTGCTCGTTTACTACCATAAATTTCGTGTTGCTTCCACAAAAAAGCATTAATAAAAAAGAAACATAAATTTCCTCTACAGAGTACTGAAGGGCTTTCTGCTTTCTGCCGAGGAATTTCGAGGCCATTCTTTTCGATTTCGAATTTTCCCTGGCACTCGATACTTCGTCTGGTTGACCGGCTTACAGCGGTGTGTTTGCTCGACAAAAACTCGACAAAAACTTTTTGCTCGTTTACTACCATAAATTTCGTGTTGCTTCCACAAAAAAGCATTAATAAAAAAGAAACATAAATTTCCTCTACAGAGTACTGAAGGGCTTTCTGCTTTCTGCCGAGGAATTTCCATTCTTTTCGATTTCGAATTTTCCCTGGCACTCGATGCTTCGTCTGGTTGACCGGCTTACAGCGGTGTGTTTGCTCGACAAAAACTCGACAAAAACTTTTTGCTCGTTTACTACCATAAATTTCGTGTTGCTTCCACAAAAAAGCATTAATAAAAAAGAAACATAAATTTCCTCTACAGAGTACTGAAGGGCTTTCTGCTTTCTGCCGAGGAATTTCCATTCTTTTCGATTTCGAATTTTCTCTGGCACTCGATGCTTCGTCTGGTTGACCGGCTTACAGCGGTGTGTTTGCTCGACAAAAACTCGACAAAAACTTTTTGCTCGTTTACTACCATAAATTTCGTGTTGCTTCCACAAAAAAGCATTAATAAAAAAGAAACATAAATTTCCTCTACAGAGTACTGAAGGGCTTTCTGCTTTCTGCCGAGGAATTTCGAGGCCATTCTTTTCGATTTCGAATTTTCCCTGGCACTCGATACTTCGTCTGGTTGACCGGCTTACAGCGGTGTGTTTGCTCGACAAAAACTCGACAAAAACTTTTTGCTCGTTTACTACCATAAATTTCGTGTTGCTTCCACAAAAAAGCATTAATAAAAAAGAAACATAAATTTCCTCTACAGAGTACTGAAGGGCTTTCTGCTTTCTGCCGAGGAATTTCCATTCTTTTCGATTTCGAATTTTCCCTGGCACTCGATGCTTCGTCTGGTTGACCGGCTTACAGCGGTGTGTTTGCTCGACAAAAACTCGACAAAAACTTTTTGCTCGTTTACTACCATAAATTTCGTGTTGCTTCCACAAAAAAGCATTAATAAAAAAGAAACATAAATTTCCTCTACAGAGTACTGAAGGGCTTTCTGCTTTCTGCCGAGGAATTTCCATTCTTTTCGATTTCGAATTTTCTCTGGCACTCGATGCTTCGTCTGGTTGACCGGCTTACAGCGGTGTGTTTGCTCGACAAAAACTCGACAAAAACTTTTTGCTCGTTTACTACCATAAATTTCGTGTTGCTTCCACAAAAAAGCATTAATAAAAAAGAAACATAAATTTCCTCTACAGAGTACTGAAGGGCTTTCTGCTTTCTGCCGAGGAATTTCGAGGCCATTCTTTTCGATTTCGAATTTTCCCTGGCACTCGATACTTCGTCTGGTTGACCGGCTTACAGCGGTGTGTTTGCTCGACAAAAACTCGACAAAAACTTTTTGCTCGTTTACTACCATAAATTTCGTGTTGCTTCCACAAAAAAGCATTAATAAAAAAGAAACATAAATTTCCTCTACAGAGTACTGAAGGGCTTTCTGCTTTCTGCCGAGGAATTTCCATTCTTTTCGATTTCGAATTTTCTCTGGCACTCGATGCTTCGTCTGGTTGACCGGCTTACAGCGGTGTGTTTGCTCGACAAAAACTCGACAAAAACTTTTTGCTCGTTTACTACCATAAATTTCGTGTTGCTTCCACAAAAAAGCATTAATAAAAAAGAAACATAAATTTCCTCTACAGAGTACTGAAGGGCTTTCTGCTTTCTGCCGAGGAATTTCCATTCTTTTCGATTTCGAATTTTCTCTGGCACATGATGTTTCGTCTGGTTGACCGGCTTACAGCGGTGTGTTTGCTCGACAAAAACTCGACAAAAACTTTTTGCTCGTTTACTACCATAAATTTCGTGTTGCTTCCACAAAAAAGCATTAATAAAAAAGAAACATAAATTTCCTCTACAGAGTACTGAAGGGCTTTCTGCTTTCTGCCGAGGAATTTCGAGGCCATTCTTTTCGATTTCGAATTTTCCCTGGCACTCGATACTTCGTCTGGTTGACCGGCTTACAGCGGTGTGTTTGCTCGACAAAAACTCGACAAAAACTTTTTGCTCGTTTACTACCATAAATTTCGTGTTGCTTCCACAAAAAAGCATTAATAAAAAAGAAACATAAATTTCCTCTACAGAGTACTGAAGGGCTTTCTGCTTTCTGCCGAGGAATTTCAAGGCCATTCTTTTCGATTTCGAATTTTCTCTGGCACTCGATGCTTCGTCTGGTTGACCGGCTTACAGCGGTGTGTTTGCTCGACAAAAACTCGACAAAAACTTTTTGCTCGTTTACTACCATAAATTTCGTGTTGCTTCCACAAAAAAGCATTAATAAAAAAGAAACATAAATTTCCTCTACAGAGTACTGAAGGGCTTTCTGCTTTCTGCCGAGGAATTTCAAGGCCATTCTTTTCGATTTCGAATTTTCTCTGGCACTCGATGCTTCGTCTGGTTGACCGGCTTACAGCGGTGTGTTTGCTCGACAAAAACTCGACAAAAACTTTTTGCTCGTTTACTACCATAAATTTCGTGTTGCTTCCACAAAAAAGCATTAATAAAAAAGAAACATAAATTTCCTCTACAGAGTACTGAAGGGCTTTCTGCTTTCTGCCGAGGAATTTCGAGGCCATTCTTTTCGATTTCGAATTTTCCCTGGCACTCGATGCTTCGTCTGGTTGACCGGCTTACAGCGGTGTGTTTGCTCGACAAAAACTCGACAAAAACTTTTTGCTCGTTTACTACCATAAATTTCGTGTTGCTTCCACAAAAAAGCATTAATAAAAAAGAAACATAAATTTCCTCTACAGAGTACTGAAGGGCTTTCTGCTTTCTGCCGAGAAATTTCCATTCTTTTCGATTTCGAATTTTCTCTGGCACTCGATGCTTCGTCTGGTTGGCCGGCTTACAGCGGTGTGTTTGCTCGACAAAAACTCGACAAAAACTTTTTGCTCGTTTACTACCATAAATTTCGTGTTGCTTCCACAAAAAAGCATTAATAAAAAAGAAACATAAATTTCCTCTACAGAGTACTGAAGGGCTTTCTGCTTTCTGCCGAGGAATTTCCATTCTTCTCGATTTCGAATTTTCCCTGGCACTCGATGCTTCGTCTGGTTGACCGGCTTACAGCGGTGTGTTTGCTCGACAAAAACTCGACAAAAACTTTTTGCTCGTTTACAACCATAAATTTCGTGTTGCTTCCACAAAAAAGCATTAATAAAAAAGAAACATAAATTTCCTCTACAGAGTACTGAAGGGCTTTCTGCTTTCTGCCGAGGAATTTCCATTCTTTTCGATTTCGAATTTTTCCTGGCACTCGATGCTTCGTCTGGTTGACCGGCTTACAGCAGTGTGTTTGCTCGACAAAAACTCGACAAAAACTTTTTGCTCGTTTACTACCATAAATTTCTTGTTGCTTCCACAAAAAAGCATTAATAAAAAAGAAACATAAATTTTCTCTCAGAGTACTGAAGGGCTTTCTGCTTTCTGCCGAGGAATTTCCATTCTTTTCGATTTCGAATTTTTCCTGGCACTCGATGCTTCGTCTGGTTGACCGGCTTACAGCGGTGTGTTTGCTCGACAAAAACTCGACAAAAACTTTTTGCTCGTTTACTACCATAAATTTCGTATTGCTTCCACAAAAAAGCATTAATAAAAAAGAAACATAAATTTCCTCTACAGAGTACTGAAGGGCTTTCTGCTTTCTGCCGAGGAATTTCCATTCTTTCGATTTCGAATTTTTCCTGGCACTCGATGCTTCGTCTGGTTGACCGGCTTACAGCGGTGTGTTTGCTCGACAAAAACTCGACAAAAACTTTTTGCTCGTTTACTACCATAAATTTCGTGTTGCTTCCACAAAAAAGCATTAATAAAAAAGAAACATAAATTTCCTCTACAGAGTACTGAAGGGCTTTCTGCTTTCTGCCGAGGAATTTCCATTCTTTTCGATTTCGAATTTTCCCTGGCACTCGATGCTTCGTCTGGTTGACCCGCTTACAGCGGTGTGTTTGCTCGACAAAAACTCGACAAAAACTTTTTGCTCGTTTACTACCATAAATTTCTTGTTGCTTCCACAAAAAAGCATTAATAAAAAAGAAACATAAATTTTCTCTCAGAGTACTGAAGGGCTTTCTGCTTTCTGCCGAGGAATTTCCATTCTTTTCGATTTCGAATTTTTCCTGGCACTCGATGCTTCGTCTGGTTGACCCGCTTACAGCGGTGTGTTTGCTCGACAAAAACTCGACAAAAACTTTTTGCTCGTTTACTACCATAAATTTCGTGTTGCTTCCACAAAAAAGCATTAATAAAAAAGAAACATAAATTTCCTCTACAGAGTACTGAAGGGCTTTCTGCTTTCTGCCGAGGAAATTTCAAGGCCATTCTTTTCGATTTCGAATTTCCCTGGCACTCGATGCTTCGTCTGGTCGACCGGCTTACAGCGGTGTGTTTGCTCGACAAAAATTCGACAAAAACTTTTTGCTCGTTTACTACCATAAATTTCGTGTTGCTTCCACAAAAAAGCATTAATAAAAAAGAAACATAAATTTCCTCTACAGAGTACTGAAGGGCTTTCTGCTTTCTGCCGAGGAATTTCCATTCTTTTCGATTTGGAATTTTCGCTGGCACTCGATGCTTCGTCTGGTTGACCGGCTTACAGCGGTGTGTTTGCTCGACAAAAACTCGACAAAAACTTTTTGCTCGTTTACTACCATAAATTTCGTGTTGCTTCCACAAAAAAGCATTAATAAAAAAGAAACATAAATTTCCTCTACAGAGTACTGAAGGGCTTTCTGCTTTCTGCCGAGGAATTTCCATTCTTTTCGATTTCGAATTTTCCCTGGCACTCGATGCTTCGTCTGGTTGACCGGCTTACAGCGGTGTGTTTGCTCGACAAAAATTCGACAAAAACTTTTTGCTCGTTTACTACCATAAATTTCGTGTTGCTTCCACAAAAAAGCATTAATAAAAAAGAAACATAAATTTCCTCTACAGAGTACTGAAGGGCTTTCTGCTTTCTGCCGAGGAATTTCCATTCTTTTCGATTTGGAATTTTCGCTGGCACTCGATGCTTCGTCTGGTTGACCGGCTTACAGCGGTGTGTTTGCTCGACAAAAACTCGACAAAAACTTTTTGCTCGTTTACTACCATAAATTTCGTGTTGCTTCCACAAAAAAGCATTAATAAAAAAGAAACATAAATTTCCTCTACAGAGTACTGAAGGGCTTTCTGCTTTCTGCCGAGGAATTTCCATTCTTTTCGATTTCGAATTTTCCCTGGCACTCGATGCTTCGTCTGGTTGACCGGCTTACAGCGGTGTGTTTGCTCGACAAAAATTCGACAAAAACTTTTTGCTCGTTTACTACCATAAATTTCTTGTTGCTTCCACAAAAAAGCATTAATAAAAAAGAAACATAAATTTTCTCTCAGAGTACTGAAGGGCTTTCTGCTTTCTGCCGAGGAATTTCCATTCTTTTCGATTTCGAATTTTTCCTGGCACTCGATGCTTCGTCTGGTTGACCGGCTTACAGCGGTGTGTTTGCTCGACAAAAACTCGACAAAAACTTTTTGCTCGTTTACTACCATAAATTTCGTGTTGCTTCCACAAAAAAGCATTAATAAAAAAGAAACATAAATTTCCTCTACAGAGTACTGGCGGGCTTTCTGCTTTCTGCCGAGGAATTTCCATTCTTTTCGATTTCGAATTTTCCCTGGCACTCGATGCTTCGTCTGGTTGACCGGCTTACAGCGGTGTGTTTGCTCGACAAAAACTCGACAAAAACTTTTTGCTCGTTTACTACCATAAATTTCGTGTTGCTTCCACAAAAAAGCATTAATAAAAAAGAAACATAAATTTCCTCTACAGAGTACTGAAGGGCTTTCTGCTTTCTGCCGAGGAATTTCCATTCTTTTCGATTTCGAATTTTTCCTGGCACTCGATGCTTCGTCTGGTTGACCGGCTTACAGCGGTGTGTTTGCTCGACAAAAACTCGACAAAAACTTTTTGCTCGTTTACTACCATAAATTTCGTGTTGCTTCCACAAAAAAGCATTAATAAAAAAGAAACATAAATTTCCTCTACAGAGTACTGAAGGGCTTTCTGCTTTCTGCCGAGGAATTTCAAGGCCATTCTTTTCGATTTCGAATTTTCCCTGGCACTCGATGCTTCGTCTGGTTGACCGGCTTACAGCGGTGTGTTTGCTCGACAAAAACTCGACAAAAACTTTTTGCTCGTTTACTACCATAAATTTCGTGTTGCTTCCACAAAAAAGCATTAATAAAAAAGAAACATAAATTTCCTCTACAGAGTACTGAAGGGCTTTCTGCTTTCTGCCGAGGAATTTCGAGGCCATTCTTTTCGATTTCGAATTTTCCCTGGCACTCGATGCTTCGTCTGGTTGACCGGCTTACAGCGGTGTGTTTGCTCGACAAAAACTCGACAAAAACTTTTTGCTCGTTTACTACCATAAATTTCGTGTTGCTTCCACAAAAAAGCATTAATAAAAAAGAAACATAAATTTCCTCTACAGAGTACTGAAGGGCTTTCTGCCGAGGAATTTCAAGGCCATTCTTTTCGATTTCGAATTTTCCCTGGCACTCGATGCTTCGTCTGGTTGACCGGCTTACAGCGGTGTGTTTGCTCGACAAAAACTCGACAAAAACTTTTTGCTCGTTTACTACCATAAATTTCGTGTTGCTTCCACAAAAAAGCATTAATAAAAAAGAAACATAAATTTCCTCTACAGAGTACTGAAGGGCTTTCTGCCGAGGAATTTCAAGGCCATTCTTTTCGATTTCGAATTTCCCTGGCACTCGATGCTTCGTCTGGTTGACCCGCTTACAGCGGTGTGTTTGCTCGACAAAAACTCGACAAAAACTTTTTGCTCGTTTACTACCATAAATTTCGTGTTGCTTCCACAAAAAAGCATTAATAAAAAAGAAACATAAATTTCCTCTACAGAGTACTGAAGGGCTTTCTGCTTTCTGCCGAGGAATTTCCATTCTTTTCGATTTCGAATTTTCCCTGGCACTCGATGCTTCGTCTGGTTGACCGGCTTACAGCGGTGTGTTTGCTCGACAAAAACTCGACAAAAACTTTTTGCTCGTTTACTACCATAAATTTCGTGTTGCTTCCACAAAAAAGCATTAATAAAAAAGAAACATAAATTTCCTCTACAGAGTACTGAAGGGCTTTCTGCTTTCTGCCGAGGAATTTCCATTCTTTTCGATTTCGAATTTTCCCTGGCACTCGATGCTTCGTCTGGTCGACCGGCTTACAGCGGTTTGTTTGCTCGACAAAAACTCGACAAAAACTTTTTGCTCGTTTACTACCATAAATTTCGTGTTGCTTCCACAAAAAAGCATCAATAAAAAAGAAACATAAATTTCCTCTACAGAGTACTGGCGGGCTTTCTGCTTTCTGCCGAGGAATTTCCATTCTTTTCGATTTCGAATTTTCCCTGGCACTCGATGCTTCGTCTGGTCGACCGGCTTACAGCGGTGTGTTTGCTCGACAAAAACTCGACAAAAACTTTTTGCTCGTTTACTACCATAAATTTTGTGTTGCTTCCACAAAAAAGCATTAATAAAATAGAAACATAAATTTCCTCTACAGAGTACTGAAGGGCTTTCTGCTTTCTGCCGAGGAATTTCAAGGCCATTCTTTTTGATTTCGAATTTTCCCTGGCACTCGATGCTTCGTCTGGTTGACCGGCTTACAGCGGTGTGTTTGCTCGACAAAAACTCGACAAAAACTTTTTGCTCGTTTACTACCATAAATTTCGTGTTGCTTCAACAAAAAAGCATTAATAAAATAGAAACATAAATTTCCTCTACAGAGTACTGAAGGGCTTTCTGCTTTCTGCCGAGGAATTTCCATTCTTTTCGATTTCGAATTTTCCCTGGCACTCGATGCTTCGTCTGGTCGACCGGCTTACAGCGGTTTGTTTGCTCGACAAAAACTCGACAAAAACTTTTTGCTCGTTTACTACCATAAATTTCGTGTTGCTTCCACAAAAAAGCATCAATAAAAAAGAAACATAAATTTCCTCTACAGAGTACTGGCGGGCTTTCTGCTTTCTGCCGAGGAATTTCCATTCTTTTCGATTTCGAATTTTCCCTGGCACTCGATGCTTCGTCTGGTCGACCGGCTTACAGCGGTGTGTTTGCTCGACAAAAACTCGACAAAAACTTTTTGCTCGTTTACTACCATAAATTTTGTGTTGCTTCCACAAAAAAGCATTAATAAAATAGAAACATAAATTTCCTCTACAGAGTACTGAAGGGCTTTCTGCTTTCTGCCGAGGAATTTCAAGGCCATTCTTTTTGATTTCGAATTTTCCCTGGCACTCGATGCTTCGTCTGGTTGACCGGCTTACAGCGGTGTGTTTGCTCGACAAAAACTCGACAAAAACTTTTTGCTCGTTTACTACCATAAATTTCGTGTTGCTTCCACAAAAAAGCATCAATAAAAAAGAAACATAAATTTCCTCTACAGAGTACTGGCGGGCTTTCTGCTTTCTGCCGAGGAATTTCCATTCTTTTCGATTTCGAATTTTCCCTGGCACTCGATGCTTCGTCTGGTCGACCGGCTTACAGCGGTGTGTTTGCTCGACAAAAACTCGACAAAAACTTTTTGCTCGTTTACTACCATAAATTTCGTGTTGCTTCCACAAAAAAGCATTAATAAAATAGAAACATAAATTTCCTCTACAGAGTACTGAAGGGCTTTCTGCTTTCTGCCGAGGAATTTCAAGGCCATTCTTTTTGATTTCGAATTTTCCCTGGCACTCGATGCTTCGTCTGGTTGACCGGCTTACAGCGGTGTGTTTGCTCGACAAAAACTCGACAAAAACTTTTTGCTCGTTTACTACCATAAATTTCGTGTTGCTTCCACAAAAAAGCATTAATAAAAAAGAAACATAAATTTCCTCTACAGAGTACTGAAGGGCTTTCTGCTTTCTGCCGAGGAATTTCAAGGCAATTCTTTTCGATTTCGAATTTTCCCTGGCACTCGATGCTTCGTCTGGTTGACCGGCTTACAGCGGTGTGTTTGCTCGACAAAAACTCGACAAAAACTTTTTGCTCGTTTACTACCATAAATTTCGTGTTGCTTCCACAAAAAAGCATTAATAAAATAGAAGCATAAATTTCCTCTACAGAGTACTGAAGGGCTTTCTGCTTTCTGCCGAGGAATTTCAAGGCCATTCTTTTCGATTTCGAATTTTCCCTGGCACTCGATGCTTCGTCTGGTTGACCGGCTTACAGCGGTGTGTTTGCTCGACAAAAACTCGACAAAAACTTTTTGCTCGTTTACTACCATAAATTTCGTGTTGCTTCCACAAAAAAGCATTAATAAAAAAGAAACATAAATTTCCTCTACAGAGTACTGAAGGGCTTTCTGCTTTCTGCCGAGGAATTTCAAGGCCATTCTTTTCGATTTCGAATTTTCCCTGGCACTCGATGCTTCGTCTGGTTGACCGGCTTACAGCGGTGTGTTTGCTCGACAAAAACTCGACAAAAACTTTTTGCTCGTTTACTACCATAAATTTCGTGTTGCTTCCACAAAAAGCATTAATAAAAAAGAAACATAAATTTCCTCTACAGAGTACTGAAGGGCTTTCTGCTTTCTGCCGAGGAATTTCAAGGCCATTCTTTTTGATTTCGAATTTTCCCTGGCACTCGATGCTTCGTCTGGTCGACCGGCTTACAGCGGTGTGTTTGCTCGACAAAAACTCGACAAAAACTTTTTGCTCGTTTACTACCATAAATTTTGTGTTGCTTCCACAAAAAAGCATTAATAAAAAAGAAACATAAATTTCCTCTACAGAGTACTGAAGGGCTTTCTGCTTTCTGCCGAGGAATTTCCATTCTTTTCGATTTCGAATTTTCCCTGGCACTCGATGCTTCGTCTGGTTGACCGGCTTACAGCGGTGTGTTTGCTCGACAAAAACTCGACAAAAACTTTTTGCTCGTTTACTACCATAAATTTCGTGTTGCTTCCACAAAAAAGCATTAATAAAAAAGAAACATAAATTTCCTCTACAGAGTACTGAAGGGCTTTCTGCTTTCTGCCGAGGAATTTCCATTCTTTTCGATTTCGAATTTTCCCTGGCACTCGATGCTTCGTCTGGTTGACCGGCTTACAGCGGTGTGTTTGCTCGACAAAAACTCGACAAAAACTTTTTGCTCGTTTACTACCATAAATTTCGTGTTGCTTCCACAAAAAAGCATTAATAAAACAGAAACATAAATTTCCTCTACAGAGTACTGAAGGGCTTTCTGCTTTCTGCCGAGGAATTTCCATTCTTTTCGATTTCGAATTTTCCCTGGCACTCGATGCTTCGTCTGGTCGACCGACTTGCAGCGTTTTGTGTTTGGCTTTGCGAAGAGATATTTGAGAGAACGAACGTTTCGAACGAAAAAAGAGAATCGAAACGTGAGCGCGCCTTCAAACGGGAAAAATCGAGAGCGGCCTTCAACGAAGCACTTGTCTATTTTGAAAAAATCTCAGAAACAAAAACGATAGCGGCCGTTTATATATAAGCTGACGAGCAATATAAGCTGACGAGTAGAGAACGAGCAAAAAATGAAAAAATAATATTTGTTTTTGGCATTTTGTGCGCTTTATAAGGCGTATCTGCCTCACGGTTTTAGTATAAAAGGTGCTTATTTCTTGTAGGCTTACTAGAACTTTATTTTTGCTGATTGGTGCACTTTTGCTGTACTGCACATTAGTTACAGAAAACTGTTTAAAATCTGTTCTTTAAAATTTATTAGAATTTTTCTCACGCAAATTATGAACATTTGTGTATTTTTTATTTAATGAAGGTAAAGAAATTGTAGTGGAAAACTTCAATGAAACTTTTATATTGATGAGTTCACAAAATAGAAAAACTACTAACGGAACTTGTCATTTGGAAAATTATTTCATTTGTTGTTTGTTTTTTTTATTAGTCATAGTTTTTGTAATTATATCTACAAATAAGATCACATATTTTATTGAAAATAGAAATATCAAGTTGTTAAACATACAACCTGAATCAGATAGGTTTAATTAATTATTTTTTGAATATTGTTACAAAACAGTTTTTTAAGATAATTTTTAAAGTTTTAATTGGTTTTTATTACAAAGATTTTTGAAAACCTCTATTCATTTTAAAATAGTTTTTATTAAGAAAAATAAAAAATTGTTTAAGTCGATTAATTTTACAATAAGTTAAAGGACAGTATTTTAAAACTGTTCTTAACTTTATTCTTTTATATTATTATTACTATTTTCGTTAACTATACCTTTAAAGTTTCTGTTAAATTTTTCTAAATCTTTTCATCCGTGTTTTAATTTTATAAAGTATAACTAAGTACAAAATATTACAACTAAATTCAAGTTATTATAAAAGATAATTTTATCTACAAAATTACTAATTCTAGAAGTTAAGAAAACTTATCCTGAAAATCATTTATTTAAGTAATATAAATGTAATTAAAAGTATAAGATTAACTTAACAAAAAGATTTTAGTTATTTAAGAATTACCATTTTTATCTTGCTTCAACTTATTATACTTGCATTTAATCATGCACATAAAATATTTTTTTAAAGACAAATTTAAAAAAGCTTTACTGAACTATCAAACATATAAGTTTGTAATTACTCAAATATAACAACTTAAAGTGTAAAGTTGCAAACAGTTTTGTATTAACGAAATGTTTGTCTTGTACTATTACTTACAAAAAAAAACTCTTTATTTATATTTTAAACTAAATTAAGTTGTAAAGTTTCTAATAACTTAGTATCAACTAAATATTTATATTGCACTATAACTAAGAAAAAAAAATGACAATAGCAACATTCTAAATAAACAATTTTTAGTCATTAAAGCTATTCTATTGATTTTCAAAAATAAATAAACTGTATTGTTTTTTAGGGACAAATAGTTGTAAACTATTTTTTATTAATACTTACAAAAAATTATGATTCCCCAAAATCGAAATGGTTCACTGGAGCGACCAGGGAGCGATTGTGTGTATCTTTTATTTTATTACATGCTATGGTCTTATATAAAACTCTATAACTTGTTTTCGAAAATACAAAACTTTGCTAAGGACTATATAAATTATCTTTAAAAACTAATTTTTTTTGTTGTTTTCGTTATAATTAGTGTGTAAGTTTTATTACGACAATAGTGCTAATACTATGAAAATTTGAGAATATTGAATTAATTTTTACATGGTGAAAAAATAAAGTTTTTTGGTACTTGTGTATTAAATTTTCACTACATATTCTAAAATACTTAGAAAATATCTTTTATGAGTTTTAATCGAAAAGTTAAATTATAAATTCACAAAGTAAAATTAAATTTATTTATAAATTACTGACAATAATTAGAAATTTTTATTAGCTATTTTGTCATCAAATACAAATGCTTATAACTCCAAATGTGTTCATATTTACATTTGATGCAAACATCAAAAAATAAAATAAATAAATTGTACGTTTTTAATTGTATTAATTATGCTTTGGCAAAGCAATATAAATAAATGAATAAAATTGTTATAACAAACGTGAAAAACTAAATTCTGATAGTCATGATAGGTGTATTGGGTTAATAATTGTTAGAGAAGAAAACTTTTTTATTGCTATTTTTTATTCTGAAATTCTAGTGTGTTGCAACTTTATTGGATAAAATGAAATCATATTTTGATATAGAAGTAAGTGGTTCACTAACATGCTGAATTTTGCAACAAAATTACTGAAATGATTAACTTGAGCGTCCCAGTATTTTTTCTGAATTTCGCAGACAAGATTTGCTATTCGTGAGAAGATAGAAGTTGAAGTTAAAACGAAAATGTAATTCTTTTCATTATTGTTGGAACTAACAGATCATTGAAAGTGTTAATGATGAAATCGCTTTTAAGAATGAGAAAATTTTACATAACTATTTTACATCAAAGCGCAAAAAAGTTTATAAGTATAACTTTGTGTGTTAAACATTTCGCTTTGATGTGAATCTATAAATTTGAAACTAAATTAAGTTGTGTTTTTTTTTGTTTCTTTTTTATGTGTCGTTCAGCATTAGCGGTATAGGTTTGGGTGCCTTCGTTCACAGTATTGGGTATTAAGTTCTGTATTATATACAATATTAAATTTTCAGTATATAAACGGACTTAAACGAACTTATATGTTTAAATATATTTTTTATCTCTATATATGAAGAGTAGATATAAGAAAATATTCAGATAAGTATTTATCAGTTTCGATCTGAATTAGTTTAATTATTAACAACTTAAATTAAATTTCTAATTTCTTTCAATTGTTTTGCTTTAAAATTGTAACACTTTAATAATCAATGAATAAAAGTATGAAAGCAATAAAAAAAAGTAAACAGAACCAATAAGTCAATTTTGTTGGAACATTTTTTGTAATAGATTACGTTATCAATCATGAATGAAAAATAATTTAATTGTAGTTTATACAAAATCAACATGTTAAGCTTCTCGCTTCGCTCAAATGTGATTTACTGTGTCAACATCAAAAAAATTATCATTTTTCTTCGATGTGTGTTTTGTGACGTATTTGCATAAAAATAGGGCGAAAATCACTGTAAGGTAGTTTTTTTTTGTGTGCACTTAAAATTGTGTATAAAAAAAGGGTTTTTTCTTGTCAGGTTATTAAAATTTTAATTGACTGTATTTCACTTCAATAACAAAAAATTAAATTATTAAAGTATTGTTCTTAAAATTTTATTAGAATTAAACATGTATTTAGTTTTTATCGAAGGTAAAATAATCGTTTTTTACCACTTCAACGGAACCGTTATGGCGATGAATTTGCAGCATAGCACCAACAATTGTTACAAAAATAACTACTTTATTAGCTTTATTTTGTTTTTATTTGTATCGTTTTTCATAGCTTTGATTATTGCAATTGCTGCAAAGAAAATTAAATGTTTTATTGATAATAGAACTATTAAGTTGTTACATACAACCTGAATCAGATAATGTTCACTAACTTTTTTTTGAATATTATACAAATTAGTTTCTAATAATGAACCTTAAAATTTTAAATAAATAATTTTCAACTTAACTTTTGAACAATAAACTTATAAATTTTTTTTATTGACAAAATCGTTATAAACTTAGTTTTCTTAATTTTTCTTCAATTATTAAGTAAGTTCATAAGTAAAAGCTATTTAACTGTTTTAACTATAACTGTTTTTTATAGCAGTTTTTTAGTTTAATAAACTGTGATAAGTTTTATACATATTTTCACATTTTCATACACATTTTGCTTATTTTTTCTGAATAATACAAATAAATACTACATTACTATTTCAACTAAGTTTAGTTTATTCTAAGAAACTTTTAGTTTTTTATCAAAATTAAAACTTTTTTTCTTTGAGTTATTATTGGTAGGTTTTAAGACAGTTTCTCTTGTAAGTTTTTTATTTTAATGTTATATTTGTAATACAAAAAAGTAAGGCAAAGTATTAGAAGTTTTTTTACATGTTTTTAGCTAGTTTTTAGCATTTTAGCTAGAATTAACTTCATATTGTTTTAACATATCATACTTGGATTTAAAATAATTTAATTATAATATTTGAAGTTTTCAGTGCAATTTAAATTGATTATATTAAATTTGATGTAAGGAACTTTGTAGTAGCTCAAACAAAACAACTTAAGTTGTAAAAAAATTCAAATAATGTTATATTTATTTGTAAAATATTAATTAAATATTCATCTTGTATAATAATCTAGGTTATTGGTAAAAGAAAAAAGTTCTTAAATTAAAATTTAATAACTTAGACTTCATTTGAACAAATTATTCTAACAGTTTGGTAAAAAAGCCATTTTTTTATAAAAACCAAGTTGAAAGAAAATAAATCTTCTCTATTTTTAATTTTAATTACCTTGTAAAAACAAACCTAATTATCTAGTATTTAAGTGTTTTATTTTGATGCGTAGTAATTTTTAGTTATACTATAATTAAAAATGTAAAAACTAAGAAGGTTAAGTTTTCAAAAATTATTTACTTGAGAAAATATTTATAGTTAATTTTTGTTAAAAACTAGATTAATCCTAGAGTCAAAGTTTTTCCAACTTATAATAAATATGTATACAACATTAACTTTCGAATAAATACTACTTGTTTTGCGCCAAAAAAATTCACTTTGATGAGAAGTTAAAACATAAAGTACAAATATTTTGAAACAATTATTAAGTAGTGTTTGTTTTATTATATATACATTAAAGTACAAAACAGTAAATTATTTTGTGTATGTTTTACAAATTTTGAAAAAAAAAATCAAAGTTAGTCAGTAATGTTGTAAAATGTTATATAAATTAGTTTCACATTAACATGAAAATAAATGACTCTATTCATGTTAGAATAAATATTTTTCTTTTATTATTCTGACTTTAAATAAATTTGTTCTCAAGTATTTGAAATTAGTGAAAAATTGAACAAAAGATTAAGTAAGTTGTCAAACATGCTATAGTATCAAAAAATCTTATTTTTATACAAATATTTCTTATTTGAAAAGTCTTCGAAATAGATTATTTTGATAAAGAAATGCACACAGTAAACTATTAAGTAAATATATGTTAAAAAAGAGGCTACAATTATTATAAATAGGTTCGTTAAAACATAAAAGATAACATTTGTAAAGAAATTTATAAAATTAGCATCTGAAGTGTACAAAATTTGTCATAAATCCTTTAAAATCACAAAACAAGAAGTTAAAGAAAATCCGTGTAATGAAATAATGTTTTCTAACGTAAACATAAGCAGTAAAGAGTTTGCTACCATAAATTTCGTGTTGCTTCCACAAAGAAATGATAATAAAACTAAAACATAAATTTCCTCTACAGAGTGGCGTACAGACGGGCTTTCTGCCTAAGAATTTCAAGGCCAATCTTCTCGATTTCGCCTTTTCGCTGGCATTCGATGCTTCGTCTGGTAGACCGACTTGCAGCGTTTTGTGTTTGGCTTTGCAACGCGATATTTGAGAGAACGAACGTTTCGAACGAAACGAGAGAATCGAAACGTGAGCGCGCCTTCAAGCGGGAAAAATCGAGAGCGGCCTTCAACACAAATAAATTGTCTTTTTTGAAAAAATCTCAGAAAAAAAAAAAAAATAGTAAAAAAAAATAACTTCAACAAAAAAATTTGCAACGCGATATTGACGTGGTGAGGTGGGCGCACTTTTAATATTTGAGCACTTTTAATATATTTTAAAAAATAAATATTTTTTTTGGCATTTTGTGCGCTTTATAAGGCGTATCTGCCTCACGGTTTTAGTATAAAAGGTGTTTATTTCTTGTAGGCTTACTAGAACTTTATTTTTGCTGATTGGTGCACTTTTGCTGTACTGCACATTTGTTAAAGTAAACTTGTTAAGAATTTATTCTTTTAAGTTTATTAGAATTTTTTCATTAAAAAAGAACATTTATGTATTTTTTAATTATTGAAGGTAAAATAATTGTTGTGGAAATCGTCACTGAAACTTTTGTACTGATCATCTTACAAAATAAAGAAAATACTAACGGAACTTGTCATTTGAAAAATTATTACATTTGTTTTTTGCTGTTTTTATTATTTATGGTTTTTGTAGAAATATCTACGAAGAAAATTAAATGTTTTTTTGATAATAGAAATATCAAGTTGTTAAACATACAACCTGAATCAGATAGTTTTGATTAATTATTTACTGAATATTTTACAAAATAGTATTATAATCAAAACTTTAAAGTAGTTTTAAACGATAATAATGATATTAGATATTTTTTTAACGATAAATTTAAAAACTGTTATTTTTCTTATCAAAATAAATTTTGATTAACTCTGTTTGTTTTATATATTTTTTTAAACTAAGTAGAGTAGTTATTATTAAGTGATAAATAAATTGTTCTTTAGTTAATGTCTTTTTATTGTTATCAATACTTTTTTCGTTAACTATGCCATGTAATTTTTTGTGAAATTATTCACAGTTTTTGCCTTTGTTTTATATGTTTAAAAAAAATATTAATAATTTCAAGTAATTTAAATTGTTTAATTAGAGTTTATGATTTTATCCATAAAAAGACTTATTTTGTTATTGTAGCTATGTATTATAAATTTTAAGAAAACTTTTACTAGAGTCTTTTATTAAAGTAATTAGTAAATTAAATGTATCAGATTAAACAAATATACAATTTTTAGTTAGTTTTTAATTTTAATAGTTTTTATTTTGTTTCAACTATCTATACTTGCATTTAATCATGAGCACAAAATATTTGTTTTCTAGAAAAGTAAATAGAAAAGAAAAATTACACAAAAATTCGGTTTTGTGTATATCACAAATAAAATATAACTTAACTTATTATAAGTGCATAACATGTAATAAAGTAATAGATAAAATATGAAAATCGCTATCTGGTTGCTCCACTGAACAGTTTCGATTTTGGGGAATCACCTACCAGTGTAGGCGGCGTTGGCTTATTGTTTTCTAAATTGAACATGTTTTTTTAGTAATTTTAGTTTAATAATTTTTACTTGTCGACTTACATATTTTTTTTATTAAAACAAAAACAGTTTGAGATGAAAGTTATTAAAAAACTTCTGTAACGAAAAAAATTTAATAAATTTCTTATTTAAAATTAAAGTAGTATTTTTTTTTACTAGCAAATATAAAGTGAATCTTTAGGTAGATCTTTAATAAACTATTTGAAAAATGATTGACTAATATTAAACAAGTCAGGATATATGTTGATCAACTTGATAATTCTGTTTTAATATAAAAATTAATGTTTTAACAGCAATTAATACAATAAAGCATTAATTTCCTTGACAAGACGTTAAAAGGTATCCGTGGTGTGCGACTCGATAACCGAAAAGTTTTGGGTGCACCAGGTCCAAGAACCAATTATTTTGAGTTTCTTTTTTTTTTCAATAAATATATATACTATAGATATGTGTGAAACATCATTATTATGTAAATTTGAAATTTATGTTGCTTGTCCAATATAAATATTTGCGTAAATAGCCTATTGTGCAAACAACTACTATGTAGTTTAGAAACGTACAATGTACAACTTAAGAATATAGAGATTACTGCTTTAAAGTATGTTTATTTTTATGATTTATAGCATCGATAGAATATTTCTACAACCTGTTTCATTATTTTGAAAAAGTTTGATAGCAACTAGCAAGTATACTTACTGTTATTATATAAATAGAACTGTATGTAAAGCGAGAGAATTTATTTTTTCTTCCGTCGATGTAAGAAAAAATTAAAAGCTATATTACAAATGAAAATATTATTACAACTTTATTTGAACCAATTTAAAATATACATAAAAATTTACTTTTAAACTTATATATATATATATATATATATATATGTGAGTTTGAAAAAATATCTTTATATTTGATTAAGTAAGTATAAAAGTAAGTTGATATTAAATAATCAAAATTTTATATAAGAACTAAAAGGTGTAAACATTGGTTAAGTGTACTTTTTATTTTGTAACTGTTTATGAATATTAATATAAAAAACTCAGTTTACAACTGTTCGTCCCTAAGAAATAATACAGTTAATTTATATTTCAAATTCTATAGTTTATTTTTTATAACTAATTATTGTTTATTTACATTTAGATATCGTTACCACATTTTTAAAGTAGGTAGTTTTTCTAAGATAAACATTTAGTTAATACTAAGTTGTTCTCCAATTTACAACTTAATTTGTTTTATTTGTGCAATTACAAATTTACTGTGCGCATTTTTAGTATAATTTCCTTAAATATTTCTAAAAAAAATAACTTTTTTCTCTTGATTTAATGCAACTATAGTAAGTTTAAAAAAAAATAAAATTTATTTAAATTAAAAACTAAATAAAAAATTAATATTTGTTTAATCTGATTCTTTTAATTTACTAATTACTTAAATAAATGACTCAAATGAATATTTTTTTTGCAAAATTTGTAATGCATAGCTACAACAACAAAATAAGTCTTTTTATGGTTGAAACAATTAACTCGAATTAAACAATTAAAATTACTTGAAGTTATTAAAAATTTACATGTAAAACTTGACATAACAAGGAAAAAACTGTTAATAATTTTACAAAACCTTTTATGGCATAGTATACGGAATAAGTAATATTAATAAACAGGTTTGAATTAAAGAACATACATCAAACAATTTTATAAATCACTTGAATAATAACTACCTTACTTAACTAAAAAATTATTTAAAACAAATAGAATTTATCAAAATTTACAGTAATACAAACAAAGAACTGTTTTTAAATTTATCGTTAAAAAATATGTAAAAACAGTTTATCGTTTAAAACTACTTTAAAGTTTTGATTATAAAATTATTTTGTAAAATATTCAGTAAATAATTAATCAAAACTATCTGATTCAGGATGTACGTTTAACAACTTGATATTTCTTTTTTCAATAAAACTTTTTATTTCCATTGTAGATATAATTACAAAAACTATGACTAATAAAAAAAGCAATAAGCAAATGAAATAATTTTCCAAATGACACGTTCCGTTAGTAGTTTTGCTATTTTGTGAATTCATCATTATAAAAGCTTCATTGAAGTTTTCAACAACAATAATTTTACCTTCAATAACTAAAATATACATAAATGTTCTTTTTATAATAAAAAAAATTCAATTAAACTTTAAAGAATTTTTAACCAGTTTTCTGTAACTAATGTGCAGTACAGCAAAAGTGCACCAATCAGCAAACATAAAATTCTAGTGAGTCTACAAAAAATAACCACCTTTTATACTAATACCGTGAGGCAGGCAGATTCGCCTTTCTTGTTTCTTTATTCATTTGCTTATAAAGGCGATTTGCTTATAAAGCAAAAATAAAGCGGCTGTCAAAAACAAATATTCAGTCAGGCGGGCGGGCATATTTGGCAGAAATTTTCTTGCTTTTTCTGCTGCTTTATTTGTTTTTCTTATTTGTTTTTCCGTCATTCAGACAGGTACGCCTTTCACGCTCTTTACCTTAAAAAACATTACATTTTATTTCTGTATGGAAGCAACAAAATATTTTTGAAATTCCTCGGCAGTTAGCAGAGGGCCTGCCCGTCTGTACGCCTCTCTGTATATTTATAACTATTTTTTATTATTGTTTTTTGTGGAAGCAACACGAAAGTTAGGTAGTAAACGCTTTTTTGCTCATGTTTACCTTAGAAAACGTTATTACATTTCATTTCACACAGATTTCCTTTCACTTTTTGTTTTGTGATTATAAATGATTTATGACATATTTTGTACATTTCACAAGCTAATTTATTAAATTTCTTAACAAGTTGTTATTTTTTTGTAATAACGAACACATTTGTAACTGTAGCCTCTTTTTTCAATTGTGTTTACTATATAAATAATTGTAAACAAAATTTTAGTTAACAAAATGATCTGTTGCAAAAATTTTATTTTAACTTTAAAATAATTGTTTAAAGTAGGTCTAACAGTTTGTTAAATCTACAATTCAATTATTCACTGCTTCAGAATGTTTGACAAAATTATTTATAGTGTAAGGACAATAATAAAAAGTGAACTTTTTATGAAATGAAAGAATTTTCGTAAGAGATGTTTATTTCACATTTCACTACTGAGTATTGACTAATGTTGTTGAAAATTAATTTAAAATATATTAAAATATAAATGTACTAAGTATTTGGAATAAATTATAAATAACTAAAACATATTACAACTTTCCAGACTAACTACTTTTTTAGTTGCAAAATATACATAAAATAATGAATTTTATAGAATAAGTGTGTATAGGGTAAAACAAACACTACTAAACAATTGTTTCAAATTTAGTTTATTTTGTTTTTACATCTCATTGTAAAGTTTACCGGGCCAAAAAGTTAGTAACCACACAAGTATTAAAATTATAATGTTTATTGTAAAACGGCAAAATTATAAGTCATGTGTTAATTTAATTTTTAACCAAAAATAACTTTAAATATTTTGTCAAATAATAATTTTTTGAAAAATTGACCTCCTTAATTTTTATATTTTTAATTATAGTATAACTAAATATTACTACGCTTAAGAATAAAACTTTTAAATATTGGCTTAGTAGGCTTATATTTACAAGGTAATTAAAATTAAAAGTTAAGAACATTTCTTTATAACAATTTGTTTTTTATAAAAAAAAATGTTTTTTTACTAAATGTTAGAATAATTTGTTTAAATAAACTCAAAGATTTTAATTTCATTTTTAGAACTCTCTCTTTTACCAATAACCTAAATAATAGTATCAGATGAACATTTGGTAAATATTTTTCAATTAAATATAACATAATTTGCACCTTTTTTTTACAACTTAAGTTGTTTGGTTTGAGCACCTACATGATTTCTCAGTTAAACTTAAGTAATATTAATATAAATAGTGCTATGTAACTTTAAAATATTTTTTAAATTCATGTTTAAATCCATTTATGTTAATGAAATACAATATGAAGTTAATAAATGTTAAAAACTATCTAAAAACATTATAAAAATGATTCTAATACTTTGCCTTACTTTTTTGTGTTACAATTGTAATATTAAATTAAAATCTTAAAGGACAAACTGTCTTAAAATCTTATGGGAATAACTTTAATCATATAAGTTTTAATTTCATCAACAACTAAAAAACTATTTTAATAATTAAATCTAGTTGGAGCTATAATGTTTTATTTACTTGTACTATTTGAATATAAAGGCAAAAGGTGTGAAAATTTTAAAATTCTATGATAGTTTATTAAACTAAACAACTATTACAAAAAACAATTATAGTTATGCAACAGTTTAATAGCTTTTACTTATAAACTTATTTATTATTAAAAGAAAATAAAAAAGAAAACTAAGTCATAACGACATTTGCAATAAAACAAAGTTTTATAAGTTTATTGTTCAATAGTAAAAATTATTACATTTTTCGGTTTTGTAACTTAAAATATTATTTTTAGAAACAATTTTGTAGAACATTCAAAAAAAGTTAGTGAACGTTATCTGAATCAAGTTGTATGTAACAACTTGATATTTCTAATATCAATAAAACATATGATTTTGTTTTTAGCAATTGGAATAATCAAAGCTATGAAAACAATACAAATAAAAACAAAACAAAGCTAATTAAGTAGTTATCCATGTGACAACTGTTGTTGTTATTTTGTAAATTTATCGCCATGACGGTTCCGTTGAAGTGTTCAAAAACAATTGTTTTACCTTCGATAAAAACTAAATACATAAACCTAATAAACTTTTAAGAACATTTCATTTAACAATTTAATTTTCTGTAGTTCGACTTCAATATAGTCAAAGCAACATGAAATTATTAAAAAATTTAAAGTTTATTTTTATGTACATCTCTAATAAACAATTTCAAAAACGATTTACCAACATTAACCAAGTCAGCATATGTATTTAACAAAGTGATATTTTTGACTTCAAAAAAAAAACTTTATATAAGTAATTTATATAATCAAAACATTTTTCTTGACAAGACATTAAAAGGTATCCGTTGAGAGCGACTCGATAATCGAAAGGTTTATTCGTGCATCAGGTCAAAAGATCAATTACTTTTTGTCTTTTAATAAATATGTACTATAAATATATATATAGTATTATATACATTTAAAGTCTATATTGCTTAAACCAATATAATTTTTTGCTTAAATAGCCTGTTAAGCAAATAACTACTATGTAGTTTTAATAAAGCGAGAGAATTTTCTTTTTTCTTCTGTTGATGAAAGAAAAAATTAAATGCTAAGTTACAGCTGAGAATATTATTAAAACCATTTAAAAAAAAATCATAAAATTGTACTGATATAACTTAATAATTTTAATGTTGTAATTTAATATTTGTAAACTTGAAACACTTACTTTATATTTAAATTAGTAAAAGTAAGTTAATTATAATTTCATATAAGAATCAAAAGTATAAACACTGGTTTATTGTACTTTTTATTCTATGACTGTTTAAAAAAAATAAAGTAAAAAACTTAGTTTACAACTGTTAGGCCTTGGGAAATAATATAGTTATTTTATATTTCAAAATTTATAGATAAATTTTTATAATTAAATATTGTTTATTTAAACTTTAGATTTTGCCATTTTTTCTAAGTATATAGTTTTCTAAGAAAAATATTTAGTTAAATCTAAACACAAACATTTAGTTAATACTAAGTTGTTTGCAAATTTACAACTTAATTTGGTTTATTTGTGCAATTACAAATTTACTGTGTGCAACTTTAGTGAAATTTCCTTAAATTTTTCTAGAAAACAAATACTTTTTGCTCATTATAAAATGCAAATATAGATAGTTGAAACAATATAAAAGCTATTAAAATTAAAAACTAAATAGAAAATTAATATTTGTTTAATCTTATACTTTTAATTTACTAATTAATATAATAAATAACTCCAGTAAATACTTTCTTAAAATTTATAAGCATAGCTACAACTATAAAATAAGTCTTTTTATGGATAAAATCATTAACTCTAATTAAACAATTTAACTTACTAGAAATAAAAAAATTTATGTGTAAAACTTAAAAAAAAGGCAAAAACTGTGAATAATTTTACAAAAACTTACATGGCATAGTAAAAGTAAAAAGTATTTATAATAATAGAAAAACATAAACTAAAGAACATATACAAAACAATTTAATTAATCACTTGAATAATAACTACCTTACTTAATAAAAAGATTATTTAAAACAAACAGATTTTATCAAAATTTATTTTAATAGAAACAAATAACAGTTTTTAAATTTATCGTTAAAAAAATATGTAATAATATTTCATCGTTTAAAACTACTTTAAGGTTTTGATTATAAAACTATTTTGTAAAATATTCAGTAAATAATTAATCAAAACTATCTGATTCAGGTTGTTTGTTTAACAACTTGATATTTCTATTTTTAATAAAACATTTGATTTTCTTTTTAGCAATTGGTATAGCTATTATTACGAAAGCCAAAACTAATAAAAAGAACAAAAAGCAACTGAAATAATTTTCCAAATAACTAGTTCCATTACTGTTTTCTTTATTTTGTAAGATCATCAGTACAAAAGTTTCAGTGACGTTTTCCAAAACAATTATTTTACTTTCAATAAATACAACATACAAGACTATTTTTTATGTAATAGAAAAATCAAAAAGACTTTGACAAATTTGAATAAACTATTGTAATAGAATTGAAATACAGTCAAAATGTATCAATTAGCAACATAAAAATTCTAATAACCGACAAGAAATGAGCTTAATTTTTACAAGGCTAATCTTTTACGTAAATAGGAAGAAATTTTATTAAATAAACACTTTTTTCCCTTACACACTTTTTGAAATACAATAAAAAACGAAGTTTAAACCTATAAAACACTCAATGTTATCATATTATTAGTACTAATGTTTTTCAAAATTATTGTTCAAAAGTTATATGACAACATTTTTTTGAAAATAAACACGCAGTAGTTTAGCCCATAGAATACAAATTCATAAAATTTTCGAAGTCGGCGTTGGACGACCTAGTTATCACGTGGTTTTATCACGTGACAGCGTAGCGCTGTGTGGGTGTGTTAACTCATGTGTGTAAAAATTGTGTAACGGTGTGAGCGGTTAAATGTGCAGCTGTGTAAACATAAAATGTAAACAAAACTAACGAACTTTGATTTTGATGGTGTTGCTTTCGCTGTGAGCCGTTTTGAACATTTGTGCATGAAATTAAAATAATTTTCGCAATAAGTATTAATTTAAAGTTTATTATTATAAGATATTAATTTTAAGTTTTTCTCCTAATGATGTAAAAGATCAGCCTAGTATAAATAGAGCTCACTTTTCGTCAGTTATTAGAATTTTTTTGTTGCTCATTGATAAATTTTGATTGTATTTCAATTTTATTTTTCTATTTTATTAAAATTGATCAAAGTTTATTTGATTTTTTTCATTACATAAAAAATAGTCATGTATGTTGTATTTATTGAAAATAAAACAGTTGTTTTGGAAAACGTCACTGAAACTTTTGTACTGATGATCTTACAAAATAAAGAAAATACTAATGGAACTAGTCATTTGGAAAATTATTTCAGTTGTTTTTTGTTCTTTTTATTAGTTTTGGCTTTCGTAATAATAGCTATTCCAATTGCTAAAAAGAAAATTAAATGTTTTATTAAAAATAGAAATATCAAGTTGTTAAACATACAACCTGAATCAGATAATGTTGACTAATTTTTTTTTTATAATAGTAGTGTAAAACAATTATTTTTTTTTCCATACTTAATTAAATATTAATTTAAAAACTGTTATTTGTTTTTTATTACTCTAAAATTTGATAAAATCTGTTTGTTTTAAATAATTTTTTAATTAAGTAAAGAAGTTATCACTAAGTGATTAATTTAACTGTTTTATATATGTTCTTTAGTTTATGTATATTTATTGTTATCAATACTTTTTACGTTTACTATGCCATAAGAGGTTTTGTAAAATTAGTCACAGTTTTTGTCATGTTAGTCTAAGTTTTACAAATTAAGTTTTTATAATTTCAAGTAATTTAAATTGTTTAATTAAAGTTAATGATTTTATCCATAAAAATACTTAATTTGTTGTTGTAGCTATGCATTATAAATTTTAAGAAAATATTTACTGGTGTCATTTATTTAAGTAATTATTCAATAAAAAGTATCAGATTAAATAAATATTAATTTTTTATTAAGTTTTATTAGTTTTTATTTTATTTCAACTATCTATACTTGCATTTATTAATAAGCACAAAATATTTGATTTCTAGAATAAATTAAGGAAGTTTTACTAAAATTGCGATTAGTAAATTTGTAAGTGCACAAGTAAAACAAATTAAGTTGTAAATTTTCAAACAACATAGTATTAACTAAGTTTTTATCTTCGACAAACTACCTACTTGAAATAAAATTTAATATAAGACAAAATCTTAATTTTAAATAAATAATGTTTTGTTAAAAAGATATTCTATAGATTTTGAGATTTAAATTAACTGTATTATTTCTTAGGGATAAACAGTTGTAAACTAAGTTTTTTTATATTAATAGATATAAATAGTTATAGAACAAAAAAATATGCTAAAACAATGTTTATAATTTTAATTCTTAGATGAAATTTTGACTAACTTACTTTTGTAATATTTAAAATAAAGTGAGTATTTCAAGTTTACAAATATTTTGTTATAACATTACAATTGTTAAAGTATAAAGTTACGTTTTTATGTTTATTTTAAAATGGTTTAAATAAAGTTATAATAATATTCTCAGTTGTAATGTGGTTTTTAACTTTTTCTTACATAAACAAAAGAAAAAAGAAATTATCTCGCTTTACATACAGTTCTACTTTTATCATAACTTTATTTATACTTGCTAATCACTATAAAACTTTATTAAAATATGTAATGAAACAGGTTGTAGAAATATTCTATTCATGCTATGTTATAAATCATAAACATACTTTAAAGCAGTATATATATATATTTAAGATATATTTTTAAATTGTTCATTGTACGCTTCCAATCTAAATAGGAATTATTTGTACATTAAGATATTTATGCAAATACTTATATTTGTACAAGCGACATACATTTGTATTGCGCTAGGTACATATTACTTAAAATTTCTATAGCTTGCATTAAGCTTTTTAACATAATACGATTAAGAATAGGGATTATAATATATTTTTTGGTTTACTAAGTATAAAGTAAGATTTTTGAAAGAAAAACCTTTTGATGCAAATCAACTATATTTAATTATATATTATTTTTAAATTTCATAAATAAATAGCCTGAGACTTTATTAAAAGACTAAAACGCTTATCTGCCTAATTGTATTTTTATATCTATTGAATTTTATGAAGACATTGTAAAAGACTTTTTTTGAGTATAAAAAACATATTTCGCTAAAAACTCTATGCAAATTTATAAAAAAATACCGTTTTTGCTTGATTCATTACTAAGTGTTCAAGCTTCGGTTTATAAATAAACAATTTTATTTAAATCACTAACCATTTCTTTTTTATCAAAACTTTCTACTTATAATGCTCTTAAATAATAATTTTCAAGTAACTATTTATAAAAGTCGTAAATGACAGATATGTATAATTAATAAAAAGTAAGTTTCTTTAAAAATTTTCTCATCGAAAAAGTATGTGTCTACTACTTTAAGATTTAACCAAAAGTTCTTAATTTCTTACATCTTTAGTTTTTTAATAACTTAATTTTCACAAGTTTAGAGGCTTGTTACTTTTTTGTTATAACATTTTGAAAAGTGGGGTGTTATTATGAAAATGAGTTTTAAAGCCCCTGGTCTAAACTTAATTGTGTTTTTTTTTAAGTTTAGAAAATAAATATAAAGTTATGAGCATTTTAAACCTTTTAGATTATTTTACGACTTTCAAAACAATATTTTATCAGAGTATACTTTTCGAGAATATGTTTTACTTTTTATTTTATTACATGTTATGCACTTATATAAAACTCTATAACTTGTTTTTGAAAATACAAAACTTTGCAAAGGACTATATAAATGATCTTTAAAGACTAAATTTTTTTGATGCTTTCATTATTTATTAATTAGTATATAAGTTTTATTACGACAAAATGCTAATATTATGAAAAGTTTAAAGTACTGATTTAATTTAACATATTTAAACTAAATAGAGGTTTTGATATTTATGTAAAATATTGTCACTATTTTAAAATACTTAGAATAAATATTTTATTCGTATTTATATACAAACGTTTAAAATTTCAAGTGAACTTACATTTGAATTTAATACAAACCGTAAAAAAGAATAAATTAAATTGTACGATTGCAATTGTTTTATTTATACCTTGGTAAAGAAATATAAATAACTAAAAAAATGTTTTAACAAATGTGCAGAAATAATTCTGATATTCATGATTGGTGTATCGGGTTGATGTATGTTAGAGAAGAAAAATGAGTCTTGAACTTTTTATCGCTGTTTTTTATTTTGAAATTCTAGTGTTTTCCAACTTTATTGGATAAAAGTGATCAAACCTTGAAATAGAAGTAAGTGATTTTTTAACATGCTGAATTTTCGACAAAATTACTGAATCGATAAACTTGAGCGTTTCTGTATATTTTTATCAAAATTACAGTTAAGTTTTTCTATTCGTGGGAAGCTAGTAATTGATGTTAAAATAAAAAGACTGTATATTTCATTTTAATATAGTTAGAACTAACAGATCATTTAAAATGTTAATGATGAAATTGTTTTTAAGAAGTAGATAAAGTTTACAAAATAGTTTTCAATCAAAGCGTAAATAAGTTAACAAGTATAAGTTGTGTGTTAGAAGTTTTTCTTTTTATGTGGATCTATAAATTTGTAATTAAGTTAAATTATGTTTTTATTTTTGATATAAACAAAATTAACTTTTTGTGCTATCTTCAGTTTTCATCTCTTTTTTATGTGTATTTTAGTTAAAGTGGCATAAGTTTTAGTGATTGGGTTCATCGTATTGGCAATCAAGTTTCATTAATAATATTTTTAGTATATAATACAGACTTGAACAAATGTGTATGTTAAAATATATTTTTATCTCTATATATGAAAATTAAATTTAAGAAATGTTTAGATAAGTATTTATTTATTCCTATCTGGTTTAATCTAGTTATCGACAACATAACTTGAATTTCGAATTTCTTTAAAATGTTTGTTTTAAAATTGTAACAACTAAACAATAAATGAATAAAAAATATGAAAACCATAAAAAAAGTAAACCAAACAAAAAATTCATTGGCATAAATATTGTAAAAGATTGCTTTGCTGTTTATTAATAAAAAATAACTCAATTTTAGTTTTTATAAGGTCAACAAATAAAGCATGGTTTATAATGCTTAATTTGTTAATTATAATTGCTTTGATACTGTTTGCTTACATACACATTATTTGCTCACATAAAGATTTATGTTTATTTACAACGCCAAATTTTATTTACGGTGTTACAAAAATATATTATATCCTTTCAATGTGTGTTATAGACGACAATGAGTTTGTTAACAACCTGTGAGTCATCGATAAGTTCTGAAAATAATTTGCGCGCACGGAAAAAATAAGCAGCTTTTAATTTAATATTTGTCTCTTTTGAAAGGCGTTTGAAATGAAAAAAATGATATTTTATGAAAAAGAAAAAAGCAGGCTGGTATATAAGGTGTTTATTTCTCGTAGGCTTACTAGAATTTTATTTTTGCTGATTAGTACACTTTTGCTGTACTGCGCATCAGTTACAGAATACGGAATTAATAAATAAATAGTTTTTATTCTTTTAAGTTTATTAAATTTTTTTTTTTAAAAACAATTATTTAGTGTTTAGTTATTAAAGGTAAAATAATTGTTATGAAAAACTTAAATGGAACTTTTATGTTGATGAATTCACAAAATAGCAAAACTACTGACGGAACTTATCATTTGCAAAATTATTTCATTTGCTTATTGCTTTTTTTATTAGTTATGGTTTTTGTAATTATACCTACAAAGAAAATCAAATGTTTTATTGAAAATAGAAATATCAAGTTTTTAAAAATACAACCTGAATCAGATAGTTTCGATTAATTATCTACTGAATATTTTTACAAAATAATTTTATAATCAAAACTTTAAAATAGTTTTAAACAATAAAAAAATTTACTTATTATTTTAATGACAAATTTCAAAATTGTTATAATTTTCTTCACTGAAAATTTTGATAAACTCTGTTTGTTTTAAATAATTTTTTAGTTAAGTAAGGTAGTTATTATTCAAGTGATTAACTAAATTTTTTTACGTATGTTCTTTAATTCAAACCTGTTTATTATTATTACTTATTTCGTTTACTATGCCATAAGAGTTTTGTAAAATTGTTCACAGTTTTTGCCTTGTTATTTCAAGTTTTACATGTAAATTTTTTATAACTAAAAGTAATTTAAATTGTTTAATTTGTGTTAACTATTTCAACCATAAAAAGACTTATTTTGTTGTTGTAGCTATGCATTACAAATTTTGCAACAAATATTCATTCGAGTCATTTATTAAACTAATTAGTAAATTAAAAGTATCAGATTAAACAAATATTAATTTTTTAGTAAGTTTTTTGAATTTATTAAATTTTATTTGTTTTAACTTACTATACTTGCATTTAAACAAGAGAAAAAAGTAATTTTTTTAGAAACATTTAAGAAAATTTTACTAAAATTGCTATTAGTTAATTTGTAAATGCACAAATAAAACAAATTAAGTTGTAAATTTGCAAACAACTTAGTATTAAATAAATGTTCGTCTTAGATAAAACTACCTTCTTAAAAATGTGGTGACAAAATCTAAATTTTGAATAAACAATATTTAGTTTTAAAAATTATTCTATAAATTTTGAAATATAAATTAATCTATTATTTCTTAGGGACACACAGTTGTAAACTAAGTTGTTTATATTAATATCTATAAATACTTGTAGAACAAAATATACACTAAACCAAAGTTTATAATTTTAATTCATATAAGAAATGTTTATTAACTTACTTTTGTTAAATTAAATGAAAAGTTAGTATTTCAAGTTTACAAATATACATATAATATATAACAGTACGTTTTTATGTATATTTCAATATGGTTGAGATAAAGTCTTAATAATATTCTCAGTTGTAACATGGTTTTTAACTTTTTCTTACATAAACTGAAGAAAAATGAAAATTCTATCGCTTTACATACATTTCTATTTTTATCATAACATTATGTACACTTGCTAGTTGCTATCAAACTTTTTCTAAATAACAAAACAGTTGATTAGTAGGTTGTAGAAATACTTTATTTCACTGTATACTTTATTTTTACAACTAACACCACGGATACCTTTTAACGTCTTGTCAAAGAATTTATTTTTTTATTATATTAATTGCTGTTATAACTTTTTACTATTTCTATTACTATTATTACTTTTTACTATTTTTACTATTAATGATACACATCATAAGATGTGTATCATTGTGGCATGTAGTAAAAATGAAAATAGACCAACTTTAAATTTTTTTTTTCTACTTGTACTTCAAAATGAAAATAGACCAACTTTAAAACCTTTTTTTCTACTTGTACTTCAACATTTTTTATATTTTTTTTTATAGTGATCTACAAACATTAAAGACTAGAAGAAAACCTATTTTAATCATAGGAATCGTTTTAAAATTTTTAAGGAATTGATTTAAAAACTCAACTGAAATATGTCTAAAACGCATCAAATAACCATGCTGTGAAAAGAATAGTTAATTTTGTCGGGTTTTTTGTATTTGTATTTAATTTTTAACAGCATGGTTATTTGATGCGTTTTAGACATATTTCAGTTGAGTTTTTAAATCAATTCCCTAAAAATTTTAAAACGATTCCTATAATTTAAATAGGTTTTCTTCTAGTCTTTAATGTTTGTAGATCACTATAAAAAAAAAATTATAAAAAATTGTGAAGTACAAGTAGAAAAAAAGGTTTTAAAGTTGGTCTATTTTCATTTTTACTACATGCCACAATGATGCACATTATTTCTTGTCGGGTTACTAAAATTTTTATTGACTGTATTGCACTTGAATACAGGAAATTAAATTCCTTAAAAATTGTTCTTAAAATTTTATTAGAGTTAAACATGTATTTAGCTTTTATCGAAGGTAAAACAATTGTTTTTTAACACTTCAAGGAAACCGTTATGGCGATGAATTTGCAAAATAGCACCAACAGTTGTTACAAAAATAACTACTTTATTAGCTTTGTTTTGTTTTTATTCGTATTGTTTTTGCTAGCTTTGATTATTGAAATGCTAAAATGAAAATCAAAAGTTTTATTAAAAATAGAAATGTAAAGTTGTTAAACATACAACCTAAATCAGATAATGTCGACTAATTGTTTATTAAATATTATACAAAATTGTTTCTAAAAATGAAATTTAAACTTATAAATAAATAATTTATAACTTAACTTTTGAACAATAAACTTATAAATCTTTTTTCTATTGACAACGTCGTTATAAACTTAGTTTTCTTTATTTTTCTTTAAATATTATGTAAGTTTATAAGTAAAAGATATAATAGTATAGCTATATTTGTTTTTTTTATTAACCATTTAGTTTAATAAACTATGATAAGTTTAATACAAATTTTCACACATTTTGCTTATGTTTTGTGAATAATACAAGTAAATAAAACATTACTATTCCAACTAAGTTTATTCAAAGAAGCTTTTAGTTTTTTATTAAAATTAAAACTTTTTTTATTTGAGTTATTCCCGGTAGGTTTTAAGACAGTTACTCTTGTAAGTTTTTTATTTTAATTATATAATTGTTATACAAAAAACTAAAGCAAAGTATAAAAGTTATTTTAAATGTTTTTAGCTAGTTTTCCGCATTTTTTAACTTATCATACTTGGATTTAAACATGAATTAAAAATTATACTTCAAAGTTTTTTTGTACAATTTAAATTAATTTTACTAAAGTTGAACTGAGTAATTTTGTAGTTCTTAAATCAAAATTTAAAAACTTAGACTTTATTTAGACAAATTGTTCTAAAAGTTTGGTAAAAAAGCAATTTTTTAATAAAAAACAAACCTTTATAAACTCTATTTCAATTTTAATTACCTCGTAAAAACAAACCCAATAAGCCAATATTCAAATTTTTTATTCTTATGCATAGTGATATTTAGTTATACTATAATTAAAAATATAAAAATTGAGGAAGTCAAGATTTTAGATACTATTTATTTGACAAAATATTTATAGTTAATTTTGGTTAAAAATTAAGTTAACCCTAGACTCATAATTTTTCGAACTAACAATAAATATATATACAACATTAACTTTCGTATGAATACTAATTTTTGCACAAATAAAATTCACTCTGATGAGAAGTTATAACATTAAGTACAAAAATTTTAAAACAATTGTTAAGTAATGTTTGTTATATTATATATACACAAAACACAGAACTTTAAATTATCTTGTGTGTATTTAACAACTTTTGAAACTAAAAATCAAAGTTAGTCAGTAATATTTTAAAATGTTTTTTTTTTTCACTAACAAGAGACTAAATAACTCCATTTATGTTAAAAAATATCATTTTCGTTTATCTTTTTGAGTTTAAATAAATTTCTTTTTGAAAATTTAAAAATAAATTAAAAGTTGAACAATAGATTAAGTAAATTGTTAAACATGCTATAGTATAACTAAAGCTTAATTTTTTTACAAGTATTCTTATTTAAAAACAAATTTCTTATCCGCTTTGCAACGCTATACAATACAGCTTGCGCGGAAAAAATCACTTGAAACGAAAAAATAAGAAAGGCAATCGTATCGGTGTAAGAAACAGTCTAGTATAAAAGATGTTTATTTCTTGTAGACTTACTAGAATTTTATTTTTGCTGATCGGTACATTTTAGCTGTATTGCAGAATCAGATAGTTTTGATTAATTATCTACTGCAGTGCTTCTGAACCTTTTTCTAGTGGCGGAACCCTTTTCCAAATACAACTTTTCCGCGGAACCCCTAATTTAATTTTACATAAAATGTTTAATATAATATTTCCTGCAAAAAACAAAAGAATTTCAGTGAAAAACGAATTTTTTAGCAAAACTATATCATTGTTTTTTAAGTAAAAAATAAGCTTTTATACATACTAAATTTTAAATCAAGCTAATAGACATCTTTTTAAACATTTTTACAGCATTTGAAACAATATGATATACCAGAAATAAGTTTCTGATAAAGATTTTTTATCTAGTTTTATTGTGGAAACATTTAGAACTTGTTTTGATTGCTCCTACATTGTTTGCTTAAGTGATAATACCAGTATTTTCATGACTTCACTAAAAATAGAAATTCAAAAAATTTGCAAAAATTTGCGCAACCAGGACACATATTAATAATGAATACCCATTAAAAGTCCTACCGCTAGATACACACTAAGCAGATCAATGAATGTTATAATTATATATGTTTTCCATTTTATGTGTTCCATTTTTTTGAAGTTTTTGGTTTTTTTTTTTTTCTTTCAAATTTTTTTTTTAATTTCGAAAAGAGGCTTCGCGGAACCCCTGAGAGACGTCGCGGAACCCTAGGGTTCCGCGGAACCCCATTTCAGAAGCACTGATCTACTGAATACTTTACAAAATAGTGTTTAAACGAAACTTTAATGTAGTTTTATACAATAAAAATGTTATTACATATTTTTTTAACGATAAATTTAAAAACCGTTATTTTTTTATCAAAATAAATTTTGATAAACTCTGGTTGCTTTATTTATTTTTTTAAACAAAGTAGAGTAGTTATTATTAATTGATAAATAAATTGTTCTTTAGTTCATGTCTTTTTATTAGTATCAATACTTATTTCGTTAATTATGCCATGTAATTTTTTGTAAAATTATTCAGTTTTTGCCTTTGTTTTATATGTTTAAAATTTTTTTTAATAATTTCAAGCAATTTAAATTGTTTAATTAAAGATAATTATTTTATCCATAAAAAGACTTATCTTGTAATTGTAGCTATGTATGATAAATTTTAAGGAAATTTTAACTAGAGTCATTTATTAAAGTAATTAGTAAATTAAATGTATCAGATTAAACAAATATACAATTTTTAGTTAGTTTTCAATTTTAATAGTTTTTATTTTGTTTCAAATATATATACTTGCATTTAATCATGAGCACAAAATATTAGTTTTCTAGAAAATTTTAAGGAATTTTTATTAAAAATGCGCACAGTAAATTTGAAAAATAAAACAAATTAAGTTTAAATTTGCAAATAATTTAGTAGTAACTAAATGTTTATTTTAGAAAAAAATACCTACTTAAAAAAATGTTTTGACAAAATGTAAATTTTAATTAAACAGTAATAAGTTATAAAAAATAAACTATAGATTTTGAAATATAAATTAACTTTATTATTTCTTAGGGACGAACAGTTGTAAACTAAGTTTTTTATATTAACATTCATAAACAGTTACAGAATAAAAAGTACACTTAACCAATGTTTTTAATTTTAATTTCTTTATGAATTTTTGATTAACTTACTTTTATTGTATTAAATAAAAAGTTAATATTTCCAATTTACAAATATATATATATATAAGTTTAACAGTAGATTTTTATGTATATTTCAAAATGGTCTAATAAAGTTGTAATAATATTCTCAGATGTAATATGGTTTTTAACTTTTTCTTACATAAACAAAAGAAAAAAGAAAGTTCTCTCACTTTACATAGAATTTTATTTAGTTTATAACAGTAAGTATACTCGCTAGTTGCTATCAAACTTTTTCAAAATAATGAAACAGTCGGTTAGCAGGTTGTAGAAATATTTTAATCCTGCTATAAATCATAAACATAAACATACTTAAAAGCAATAATCTATATATTCTTAAGTTGTTCATTATACGTTTATAAACTACATAGTAGTTATTTGCACAATAGGCTATTTACGCAAATATTTGTATTAGTACAAGCAATATAAATTTCAATTGTACATATAAATAATGTTTTATACTTATTTATAGTATATATTTATTAAACGACAAAAAAAGAGATTCAAAATAATTGGTTCTTGGACCTGGTGCACGAAAAACCTTTCGGTTGTCGAGTCGCACACCACGGATACCTTTTAATGTCTTGTCAAGGAACTTAGTTTTTATTATATTAATTGCTGTTAAAATATTAATTTTTATTTGAAAAAGTGAGTTTAGAAAACCACTAGCCAACGCCGCCTTACACCGGTTGGTGATTCCCCAAAATCGAAACGGTTCACTGGAGCAATCAGGAAGCTCGATTTTCATGTTTTTTTTTTCTTACATGTTATGCACTTATATAAAAGTCTATAACTTGTCTTCGAAAGTACGACTTTTTTGCAATGAACTATTTGGAATATTGATTTAATTTTAACATGTTAAAAAGAAATAAAGTTTTTTGATTTTTATGAAATATATTTTCACTATTTTAAAACACTTAAAATATGTCTTTTACGAATTTTAATCTAAAAGTTTAAATATAAATTTACAAAATGAAATAGAATTTATTTATAAATTACTAACTACATTTTGACATTCTAAAATTTAAATTAACTATTTTGACATCAAATACAAATTTCTAAAACTGCAAATGGGTTTACATTTAATTTTAATGCAAACATTAAAGATAATATTCAGTTGTACGTTTTCAATTGTATTAATTATGAATTGGCAAAGCAATATAAATAAATAAAATAAAATGTTTTAACAAATGTGCAGAAATTAATTCTGATATTTATGATTGGTATATCGGGTTGATGTTTATTATAGAAGAAAAATGTCTGTTGTGTTTTTATTGCTGCTTTGTATTTTGAAAGTCTAGTGTGTTCCAACATTATTGGATAAAATAAAATCATATTTTGATATAAAAGTTAGTGATTCACTAAGCTGCTTAATTTTGCAACAAAATAACTGAAACGATTGACTTGAGCGTCCCAGTAAGTCTTTCTAAAATTTGCAACAAAATAACTGAAACGATTGACTTGAGCGTCCCAGTAAGTTTTTCTGAAATTTGCAACAAGATAACTGAAACTATTGACTTTAGCGTACCAGTAAGTTTTTCTAAAATTTGCAACAAAATAACTGAAACGACCAACTTGAGCGTCCAAGTATATTTTTCTGAAATTTGCAAATAAGTTTTTTTATTCGTGAAGAGCTAGAAGTTGATGTTAAAATTAAAATGTAATTCTTTTCATTATTGTTAAAACTAACAGGTCATAGAAAGTATTAATGATAAAAATGCTTTTAATGAGAAGAAAATCCTTCTACACCAAAGCGCAAATCAGTTAACAAGTATGAGTTTGTGTGTTAGTTAAAATTTTTTTCTTTTTATGTGAGTCTGGAAATTTGAAATTAAGTTATGTTTTTTTTTTGTTTAAAACAAAATTAATTTTTTGTGCTTTTTTTTATTTCTAATTTCTTTTTTTATTTGTTTTTAGTATAAGTGGCATAGGTTTGGGTGCCTGGGTTCATCGTATTTGCAATTTAGTTCTGTTATTTACACAATAATATATTTTTAATATATAATATGGGCTTGAACGAATGTGTATGTTAAATATTTTTTTAATCTCTATATACGAAAAGTAAATATGAAATATGTTTAAATAGGTAATTACTTAATTGTATGTGATTTAATTTGATTATCAACAAATTAAATTAGATTTTACTTAAATTAACTTGATTTCGAGTTTCTTTTGAATTTTTGCTTTAAAATTGTAACACTTAAATAATCAATGAATAAAAAATATAAAAACCATACGTAAAGTAAACCGAACCAGAAAGTCAATTTCATTGGCACAATTTTGGTAATGTGTTAGTTAATTGTTCATTAATAATATATAACTTAATTGTAAATTGGTTACATGACAATTCAAATTCAGACAATTTAAATTCCGACTGTTTGCGTAAAGCAAATAGTAAAATAACAAAGTACAAAAATAACTGTTCAAGTTTCGTTTTTCAAACCGCGCGAATGTAGAGCAAATAAGTCACAAAACACACACCGAAAACTAATGATATTTTCTTTAGTGTTGAAATAATAAAGCGGTCCCAAAACAAGCAGCTTAACATTTTGATTTTAAATATACTACAATGGTGCACGACAATTCAAATTCTAAAACAAAAAAATTTAAAGGTCACAACTTAAAAGTATTATATATTTTAGAAAAAAAAACTATGTATGCTGGTCTTATCAATATCTACAAACCTTTTTTTACTTTTGTAAAATATTTGTAATGAATACTTGCATTATTCATTGTTTAAAGTTGAGCTCAGAGAATAATTTGAGTTAATATGGTTGAATGCACAAGCCAATAAGAATCATCTGACGTGTTTAAGACTAAATGCTGATGCTACTAAACATCAGAACACAACAGGCAGTTTATATGTAAGCATTTAGTTAGTTTGGTGTGCAGCTGGAAATTACAACTATTTCGAACTGATTTGTGAATGTGTATTGTTAGTATTGTTTTAAAGTTAATATTTCAACTGGTATTTAATTGTTTGAACATTTAAGCCAGGTTTGTATTTTAATAGTTTATTAAATCTTTACAATTTATTGTTTACTAAAAGTTTTATTTAATTTTTAGTTTGTTGTTTTAAGTCTCTTGATATAGATTTAAATAGCTTCCAGTTTTTAAAGTACTTGTCATAGTAATTTATAGTTTTGTATATGCTAGTATTTCTTGTTGTGTTTTATATAAAAAGATTCATCAATTAAAAAAGTCAGTCTGATTTATATAAAGTAGCCTAGAGTAGTATTAAGTATATAATTATTATGTCCAACTTAGATAATATTAATGATAAGTTGCCTGCAGCGGGTCCTGAAAATAAGCCTGTTAGAAGGTCAACCCGCTTGCAGGAAAAGTATGAACAAAAAGGTTAGGTTGACAATCTACCCATAGAAAGTCAACCTGACCCAACTAAGGCTTTAGAGGTTTGGCCACCAACATCGATAGCCCACATATTAAATATTTCTTAAGATATAAAACAAATTATAAAAATAAGTATATTTAACAACTTATTTAGCCATTTAAAAAAATTGTTTACAAAAAAAAAACTTGTAGATATCAAAAAGACCAACATACACATTTTTTTTTAATAAATTCTACTTTTTAATCTGTGAGCTTTAATTTTTTTTTAGAATTTGATTTGTCCGAATTGGAATTGTCGTGCACCCTTGTAGTTTATATAAAATCAACATGTTAAGCTGCTTGTTTGGGGACCGCTTTATTATTTCAACACTAAAGAGAATATAATCGGTGTGTGTTTTGTGACTTATTTGCACAAGGAATTTTTGAAAAACGCGATTTGTAAAACGAAACCCGTCTTGAACAGTTATTTTTGACGTCACAAATAAATTTTGTGAAAAAGTGTTTCATGCACAGTGGGCTGAAAACGGGGATCAAGCGGCCATTGACATAAAACTGTCATAAGAAGCACTATAATACAATTTAAAGTTACACTTAGTGTTACAATAAGAATAATGTTTGTTTTTGATTAGAAAATTAATTTTAATATTTATTTTTATTAAAACTTTAAAGAAAGAAACTTAGAAAAAAAGAAAATTATAATCGGTTACCTCAAGAGAGTCACATTTACTTACATTTTAGTTTTATTATGAATGAATTTTCAATATCAAGCCGGGTTAAACTATACTCTAAATACAGTTTATTTTTGATTTAAGGCTGATCTTTATATATCAAAGTTTGTATTATTGAAAACGTTACATTTGTACTAGTTTATCAAAAGAAAAAACCCGTAAACATTTTGAATAATAAAAACATTTATTCGTTGCAAAACAGTACAAAAAACAAAATAATTTAGCCTGTGATTAAAAAAAGCAATTTAAATTTACTAGAAAGTATAAGTCAAACAGTAAGTTCTTAAAACTTCTTTGAAATTAATTTTCTCAAATAAATAAAACACTCTATTTAGTAGCACAAAGCATATGTAACAACGTTTCCCATTCTGAACTACATGATGAAATTTTTTCATTTAGCTGCAAACAACTTCGCGCAGTATGTCCGACTTCTTTACAATAAGTGCAATTCAGTCTGTCTAAAGTGTTGTTAACATCGTAGTCACTCTTGTCCCATAATCGATTTAAACAGTCTGTTAAATTTTTATACTGAGAAGTTTACCTTGAAAAGTTCATTCTGTACTGTCTTAGAAATTTGTTGTTAGCTTCCAATCTACTTTCGCTGAATTTAGCAAACATCTACCGTTGTTTTGCTCAGTTAGTTCAGCACTATGTGCAAGAACAGTATGCGCAGTTGGTGTAAAGCGAATCCATTTAACCGACATGACCAGCATCATTGTTTTTTGAAATAAAACTGAGTACTTCTCTACATTAATCTTTCTGTTAGAATTTATAGGCCATAAAATAATGGCAACATGCAAAATAATTTCGTTAATGTTTTCTTTTAAACTAACATCAGAAATATGCTTCGTCAGCAGAGTCCTATTATTGGTGTTTAGCAAAGTTTTGACTACATTACCTGTTATAGATGTTCCACCATGGCCTGTGGGATACGGTTTTTCAAGAAAACCTTTAATTTGCTAAAATAGTAAAAAAAAAACTATTTCAATAACTAAAACATATACTAAGCTACTATGTTTTGACCAATACTAACTGTTCTCATCATTCTTGGAGCTTAAATGATCTGTAAACAAAGGTAAGTGAACCTACGAGCATAAAGTTAATTTTATAGGCAAATTTATTAATTTTTAAAAAAACATAAAACTTTAATGTGAATTATTTTACTTATTTTAAAAGCTATCTAAATTTCTTTATTTATTTTAGAGAACGCACCTTTGTCTTTAATTTAAAAAAAAACTATTTGGTTTGGGGTTAGAATTATTTCATGGGGTCCCTCCGAAAATAAAGGTTTTTTTTTTTGTTTTTTTCATCAAATGGTAATAAAACCAAAAATTAATATTTTTGTTTTATATTTTATTTTATTTTTCCTTTAGTTTGCATGTTATTAAAACTCTTAAATGTTTATTTTATAAATAATGTTAATATTTTTTACGATTTGGCCCCAAATTAAAATGTAGTATATTACACTATCATTTGCCTTGGCCATTTCCTAGATAAAAAATTGCTAAAACGAAAAAAAAGTTAATATGAATGTGAATTACATCAATTTTAATTAAAATAAAATAATTTAATAGTTTCTTAATGTTTAATTTGTTTTGAAATAAAGTTAACAAACATTAACTTGTGTATAAAAGAAGTTTATTTCTTGTCGTTTACTAAAAGCTTCTACTAAAAGTCGTCTACTAAAATAATCCTGTATTTAGTTTTTATCGAATGTAAAACAATTGTTTTTGAACACTTCAACGGAACCATTATGTTGATGAACTTACAAAATAGCAACAACAGTTGTTAAATGGAAAATTACTTAATTAGCTTCATTTTGTGAATATTTGTATTGTTTTTCATTGCTTTGAATATTTGATTTGCTACAAAGAAAATCAAATGCTTTATTGATAATAGAAGTATCAAGTTGTTAAACTACCAATGGAACTTTTTATTTGGAAAACTACTTCATTTGCTTTTTGCTCTTTGTGTTACTTATGGTTATCGTAATTATATCTACAAAGAAAATAAAATGTTTTTTTGAAAATAGAAATAGCAAGTTGTTTTACACACAACCTGAAAGACATAATGTTGACTAACTGTTTTTAAATAAGTATACAAAATTATTTCTAAAAATAAATTTTAAAACTATAAAACGAAAAATGTAATAACTTTACTTTTGAACAAAAAACTTATAAAAACTTTGCTTATTGAAAACGTCGTTATAAACTTAGTTTTCTTTATTTTTTCTTTTAATGTTAAGTAAAAGCTATTAAACTGTTGTATAACTATAATTGTTTATTATAATATTTGTTTAGTTTAATAAACTATGATAGATTTTATAAACAAGTTTACACTTTTTACTTATATTTTGTAAATAATACAAGTAAAAAAAACATTATAGTTCCAACTTATTTTAATTTATGAAAATAAATTTAGATTTTTGTTAGAATCAAAACTTTTGTTATTAAAGTTATTCTCAGAAGATTTTATGACGATTTCTCCTATAAGTTTTTTATTTTAATTGTATTTCAATAGTTTAAATACAAATAAATGAAGCATAGTACTAGAATCTTTTTTAAATGTTTTCAGTTATAATTTAACATTCATTAAATTTATATTAGTTTAACTTATCATTACATGGATTTAAATATTAGTTTAAAATAATACTTTGAAATTTTCTAGTACAATTTAAAATCAGTTTTACTATATATTAACTGAGTAATTTGGTAGTTGCTCAAACAAAACAACTTAAGTTGTATAAAAAAGTTTCAAATATAATAAGTTAATTGAAAAAATATTAACTAAATGTTCATCTTGTATTACAATCTAGGTTATTGGTAAAACAAAAGTTCTAAAATCAATATTTGAATATTTAGACTTTATTTAGTCAAACTATTCTATAGTTTGGTAAAAAATCAATATTTTAATAAATAACAAATTGTAATAAAAAACGTTCTCTGTTTTTAATTTTAATTACCTTGTAAAATATACCAGATAAGCCAATATTTAATTTTTTTATTTTAATGCGTAGTAATATTTAGTTATAATATAATTAAAAATTTAAAAAATTAAGAAGGTCAAGTTAGCAAATATAAATTATTTGAAAAAATATGTACAGTAACCTCTCGCTTATTTACGCACATTATGTCCACAGAAAAAGTGCGTAAAGATATGAGAGATCGTAAAGATACGAGAGCTACCAAATATACTTACTTACTTTACTATAATAGCTGTTTATTTGATATTGCTAGCTAGTTAAAAGAAGACTGGGAACTTTCCCACTTTTAAAAAATTGTTTACTTTATTTAAAAGCATGAAAACAAAAAATAAAACTACACATTTGTTAAAAAAAGAATTGAATTTTATATAAAATAATAATACTTGTAGAAAAGTTTTAGTAATTCTAATAATAAATAGATTTTATGTTGACAATCATTATTTATATGTGTCTTATTTGATACTTTACTTTTATATTTTGTTTTACTTAGCAAATTCAATTTATAATTGTGCATTTGTTTACAATTAAGAAATGGTGTGGTGTCTATATTAAAATTTGTTTCTATAGCCTTTTACAAAAATATTCATTTGGTGCTGAAATGAATTTCTTATTTAGAACAAATATATATAAAAAATGTTTAATAAAAATTGTTTATGTTACGTTGTCAATTTTTTAAGTTTAAATTTTGCCCACATAAGGATATACTTTCATTTTTTAACACAATCATATTTCTTTTAGAATTTTAATCTAATGTTTTAATGTTAACAAAATTTTTGATATACTGAGGTTAAACGAAATGTTTATCAATCAGTCAAGGAACATAAGTTTACAAAGTCTAAAGATATAGAGATGTAAGTTCGCATTTAAAAACATATTTTAAGCTAAATACAAACAATAAACCTAAATTGTGCAATATTAAAAAAATAGAATTTTTATTTTCTGAATTTTATAGAATTCTAAAATGCGTAACTAAACGAGAGTGCGTAACGTCACGAGTGCGTAAAGATCCGAGAGGTTACTGTAAAGTTAATTTTGGTTAAAAATTAAGTTAACTCTAGACTCATAATTTTCCAGCTAACAATAAATATATGTACAACATTAACTTTCGTATGAATACTATTGTTTTGCGCAAATAAAATTTACTATGATAAAAAGTTATAGACATAAAGTAGAAGAATTTTGAAACAATTATTAAGTAGTGTTTGTTTTATTATATATACATTAAAGTACGAAACAGTAAATTATTTTGCGTATATTTTACAACTTTTAGAAATAAAAAATCAAAGTTAGTCAGTAATGTTGTAAAAATGTTATATAAATTAGTTTTACATTAACAGGAGAATAAATGACTTTATTTATGTTAGAAAAAATATTTTTTTTTATTTATCTGAGTGTAAATAAATTTTTTCTCAAGCATTTGAAAATAGTGAAAAATTGAACAATAGTTTAATTAAATTGTCAAACATGCTATAGTATCAAAAAAGCTTATTTTTATACAACTATTTCTTATTTGAAAAGTCTGCGAAATAGATTATTTTGATAAAGAAATGCACACAGTAAACTATTAGGTAAATGTATGTTAAAAAAGAGGCTACAATTATTATAAATGTGTTTATTAAAAAAAAAAAAGATAACAACTTGTTAAGAAATTTATAAAGTAAGCATTTAAAATATACAAAATATGTGATAAATCGTTTATAATCACAAAACAAGAAGTGAAAGAAAACCCATGTAATTAAATAAAGTTTTATAATGTAAACATAAGCAACAACGCGTTTACTACCATAAATTTCGTATTGCTTCCACAAAGAAGCATTAATAAAATAGAAACATAAATTTTCTCTACAGAGTGGCGTACAGACGCCCTTTCTGCCGAGGAATTTCAACGCCATTCTTTTCGATTTCGAATTTTCGCTGGCATTCGATGGTTCGACTGGTCGATCGGCTTGCAGCGTTTTGTGTTTGGCTTTGCAGCGCGATATTTGAGAGAACGAACGTTTCGAACGAAAAAAGAGAATCGAAACGTGAGCGCGCCTTCAAGCGTGGAGAGAACGAGCAAAACATGAAAAAAAAAAATATTTGTTTTTGGCATTTTGTGCGCTTTATAAGGCGTATCTGCCTCACGGTTTTAGTATAGAAGGTGTTTATTACTTGTAGGCTTACTAGAACTTTATTTTTGCTGATTGGTGCACTTTTGCTGTACTGCGCATTAGTTACAGAAAGCTAGTAAAATTCTGTTCTTTAAAGTTTATTAGAATTTTTTCATTAAAACAAAACATTTATGTACATTTTAGTTATTGAACTAAAATGTTCATAAAATGTATATTTTCAACTAGTTATAGTTGAAGGTAAAAGAACTGTTGTGGGAAACTTCAATAAAACTTTAATATTGATGAGTTCACAAAATAACAAAACTACTAACGGAACTTGTCATTTGGAAAATTATATCATTTGTTGTTTGTTCTTTTTATTAGTTATGGTTTTTGTAGTAATAGTTGTTGCAATTGCTAAAAAGAAAATCAAATGTTTTATTGAAAATAGAAATATCAAGTTGCTAATTATACAACCTGAATCAGATAATGTTGATTAGTCATTTAACAATTTTGTTACAAAACAGTTTTTTAAGATAAATTTTAAAGTTTTAATTTGTTTTTATTACAAAGATTTTCGAAAAACTCTATTCATTTTAAAGTTATTTTTACATACAAAAAATAATAATTGTTTAAGTCGATTAATTTTAAAATAGATTAAAGGACAGTACTTTTAGAACAGTACATCAATTTAATTCTTTGTTATTATTATTACTATTTTCGTTAAAAATACCTTCAAAATTTTTATTAAATTTTTCACAATTTTTGCATCTGTGTTGTAATTTTATAAATTAAAACTTATTAATTTCCAACCAAATTTAAGTTATTAAAAAAAGCAATTTTATCTACGAAATTACTGATTCTAGAAATTAAGAAAACTTATCCTGAAAATTATTTATTTAAGTAATTTAACTGTAATTAAAAGTATAAGATTAACTTAACAAAAAGCTTTTAGTTATTTAAGAATTACCATTTTTATCTTGCTTTAACTTATTATACTTGCATTTAATCATGAACACAAAATACTTTTTATAGAAAAATTTAAAGAAGTTTTACTGAACTTTCAAACATATAAGTTTGTAATTACTCAAATAAAACAACTTAAAGTGTAAAAATGCAAACAACTTAGTATTAACAAAATGTTTATCTTGTACTATAACTAAGAAAAAAAAGTGATAGTAGGAAAATTCTAAATAAATAATTTTTAGTCGTTAAAACTAATCGATTGATTTTGAAAAATAAATAAACTGTATTGTTTCTTAGGGACAAGTAGTTGTAAACAATTTTTTTATTAGTACTTACAAAAAAATTTCGAATAAAAAATTCACTAAACAAATATTTATATTTTTTATTTATATGTGAAACTTCGATTAACTCTACTTTTATTAAATATACATAACAATTAAGCATTTTAAGTTTACAAAAACAAGTATCAAAATATAATAGTTCATTATTTTTTGTACATTTTAGAATGGTTTAAATAAACTTTTATAATGTTCTTAGTTGTATTATGGTTTTATATTTTTTCTTACATCAACAGAAGAAAAAAGAAAACGCTCTCTCTGTACATACAATTTTTTTTAATCATAACCTTAAGTATACTTGCTAATTACTATAAAACTTTTTCAAAATAATGAAACAGTTGATTAGTAGGTTGTAAAAATATTCTATCCATGCTATGCTATAAATCATAAACATACTTTAAAGCAGTATATATATATATATATATATATATTTAAGATATATTCTTAAATTGTTCATTAAACGTTTCCAAACTATTTAGGAATTGTTTGTACATTACGATATTTCAGCAAATATTCATGTTTGAACAAGCAACATATTTTTGAATGCGCTAGGTACATACAACTAAAAAGTTTTATAGCTTGTATTAAGCTTTTAAACATAATACGACTAAGAATAGACACTATAAAACATTTTTTCAGATTATCTTAATACAAGGTAACATTTTTGCAAGAAAAATCTTTTGATACAAATCAACTGTACTTATTTTTATGTTATATTCAAAATTCCTTAACAAGTAGCCTAAGACTTTATTAAAAGACTAAAATATTTATCTGCCTAATTGTAATTCTATATCAATTGAATTTTATGTACACATGATAAAATACTTTTTTTGAGTATAACAAAACATATTCCGCTAAAAATTCTATGCAATTTTTTAAAAATATACTGTTTTTGCTTGATTCAGTACTAAGTGTTGAAGCTTGGGTTTATGAAAAAAAAATTTTACTTAAATCATTAACAATTTCTTTTTTATCAAAACTTTCTACTTATAATGCTCCTAAATAAAATTTTTTAAGTAACTATTCATAAAAGTCGTAAATGACAGGTATGTATAATTAATAGAAAATAACAAAAGGGTTGATCATGCCAATTCGATTATCAGACCACAAGTTTCGGTAGACTTGTCTCACGGCAAACGGAAGTCCGGACTTGTTCTGCAGACTTTCGCCGATTTTGTTGATTAATAGAAAATAAGTTTCATTATAATGTTTCTCATCGAAAAAGTATGCGTTTACTACTTTAAGATTTAACTAAAAGGTTATAATTTTTTACATCTGTAGATTTTTAATAACTTAATTTTTACAAGTTTAGAGGCTTGTTAATTTTTTATTATAACATTTTGTAAAGGGGGTGTTTTTATGAAAGTGGGTTTAGGAGACCCTTGTCTAAATTTAATCGTTTTTTTTTTAAGTTTAGAAAATAAATATAAAGCTATGAGCATTTTAAACCTTTTAAGTTATTTAACGACTTTTAAAACAACATTTTATCAGAGTATACTTTTCGAGGATTTGTTATTTTTTATTCTATTACATGTTATGCAATTATATAAAACTCTATAAATTGTTTTCGAAAATACAAAACTTTGCAAAGGACTATATAAATTATCTTTAAAGACCAAATTTTTTTTTATGTTTTCATTATTTATTAATTAGTATATAAGTTTTATTATGAAAAAATGCTAATATTAAGAAAAAAATAGAATATTGAGTTAAAAATAAAGTTTTTTAATCTTTATGCAATATTTTGTCACTATGCTTAAATAACTATAATTTATCTTTTATTCGTATTTAAATACAAATGTTTAAAATTTTATGTGAACTTACATTTGAATTTAATACAAACCGTATAAAAAAATTAAATCAAATTGTACGATTGCAATTTTTTTATTTATACCTTGGTAGAGCAATATAAATAAATGAACAAAAACCCTTGCAACAAATGTGCAGAAATAAATTCTGGTGGTCATGATTGGTATATCGGGTTGATGTTTGTTAGAGAAGAAAAATGACTCTTGAACTTTTTATTGCTGTTTTGTGTTTTGAAATTCTAGTGTGGTCCAACTTTATTAGATAAAAGTGATCATATTTGATATAAAAGTGAGTGATTAATTAAGCTGCTGAATTCTGAACAAAATCACTGAAACGATTAACTTAAGCGTCCAAATATGTTTTTTTGAATTTTTTGCTGATAAGGTTTTCTATTTGTGAGAAGCTAGAAGCTGATGTGAAATCGAAAAACTATGTTATTCTTTTTACTATTGGTGGAACTAATAGATCATTGAAAAAATTAATGATGAAATTGCTTTTAAGAAGTAGATAAGGTTTACAAAATATTATTCATTCAAAGCGTAATCAGTTGACGAGTTAAAGTTTGCGTGTTAAAAGTTTTCATATTCATGTGAATCTATAAATTTTAAATTAAGTTATGTTTTTATTTTTTTTTGAAACAAAATTAAATTGTTGTGCTATTTTTTATCTATTTTACATTAAAACGTAAACAAGTCATTAAGTTTAAGTTTGCGTGTTAAAATTTTTGCTTTATATTAAATCTATAAATTTGAAATTAAGTTAAGTTATGTTTTATTTTTGTTATACACAAAATTAAAATGTTGTGCTATTTTTTATCTTTTCTTATTTGTATTTTAGAATAAGTGGCATAGGTTTGTGTGCCTGGGTTCATCGTATTTGCAATTTAGTTCTGTATTATATACAATAATATATTTTTTGTATATAGTACGAACTTAAACGAACTTGTATGTTTAAATATATTTTTTGTCTATATCTATGAAGAGTAAATATATAAAAATGTTCAGATAAATTTTTATTAATTTCGATCTGTATTTGTTTAATTATCAACAGCTTAAATTGAATTTTGAATTTCTTTCGATTGTTTTGCTTTAAAATTGTAAAGCTTGAATAAACAATGAATAAAAAACATGAAAACAATAAAAAAAAGTAAACAAAACCAAAAAGTCAATTTCGTTGGAAATTATTTTTTGTAATAAATTACTTTATTATTAATTAATGAAAAGTAACTTATTTGAAGTTTATATAAAATCATCATGTTAAGCTGCTTTGTTGTTAGCTTAAATTTTGTTGTTCCAAAACCAAAAAAATATTTACGGTGTGTGTTTAGTGACTGGGAGGTTTTGATAAATCGTTTTCGTGTTTGTGAACTTCGTGAAACTTGAAATTGGGTTGTTACTTGAAAAAGGACTAACCTGATTACGAGTATTTTGCGACGTATTTGCACTGCAGTAGGGTAAAATATTTGCTCGTTTACTGGTTTTAAAATAAGTTAACAAACATTAATTTTAGTATGAAAGGAGCTTATGTCTTGTCGGGTTACTAAAAGTTTCATGTTGCTTTGTCTGTTTTGCACTTAACTTACAGAAAATTAAATCATTCTAAAATTATTTTTAAATGTTTATTAGATTCAAACATGTATTTAGTTTTTATCGAAGGTAAAACAATCGTTTTTGAACACTTCAACGGAATCGTTATATTGATGAACTTACAAAATAGCAACAACAGTTGTTTCATGAATAATTACTTAATTATCTTTATTTTGTTTTTATTTGTACTGTTTTTCATATCTTTGATTATTTCAATTGCTACAAAGAAAATTAAATGCTTTATTGATAATAGAAACATCAAGTTGTTAAACATACAACTTGATTCAGATAATGTTGATTAATTGTTTTTAAAAGATTTTACAAAATTCTTACTAAATTAACTTTTTATATTTTAAGGTTAAAGTAATTTTTATTTGATAATTTGTCAACAACAATAAAAATCTAACACTAACAATAATTATACGTTTTGATGTTGTCATTTATTATAATATAAGTTAATAACTTAAATTAAAGGTCTGACTTAGTTTAAGCTATACGAATGCTATACATAGTCATTAATATACCAAATATTAAAAAATATACATATACTAAAAGTTTGTATAATTTCAATGAAATATATTTAAAATAACCATTATTGGAAAAGCTTCACTAGTTAAGTTATATTTATTGTATTTTTAATTCAGTTCTGTATTATATACAATAATAAATTTTTAGTATACAGTACGGACTTAAACGAATGTGTATGTTTAAACATATTTATTATCTCTATATGAAGAGTAAATATATAAAATGTACAAATAAGTTTTTATCAATTTCGATCTGAATTTGTTTAATTATCAACAATTTAAATTAAATTTCGAATTTCTTTCAATTGTTTTGCTTTAAAATTGTAAAGCTTGAATAATCAATGAATAAAAATATGAAAACAATACAAAAGTAAACAAAACCAAAATAGTCAATTTCGTTGGAAATTATTTTTTAATACATTACTTTATTATTAATTAATGAAAAATAACTTAAATGTAGTTTATATAAAATCAACAAGATAAGCTGCTCGCTTCGTTAGCTTAAGTACGCTTTATCGTTTAAACATCAAAAAATAATATTCGTTTTCGATGTTTGTTTTGTGACGTATTTGGATTTTTATCTTTAAATCTAAAAATTGTTCTTAAAAGTTTATTAGATTCAAACATGTATTTAGTTTTTTATCTAAGGTAAAATAATTGTTTTTGAACACTTCAACGGAACCGTCATGGCGATAAATATACAAAATAGCAACAACAGTTGTCACATGAATAATTACTTAATTATCTTCATTTTGTTTTTATTTGTATTGTTTTTCATAGCTTTGATTATTGCAATTGCTAAAAATAAAATTAAATGTTTTATTGATAACAGAAATATCAATTTGTTAAACACACTTAATTTGTAATAAAAAATTGCAAGTAATATTATATTTATTTGTCAAATATTAGCTAAATATTCAGTTCGTGCTATTATCTAGGTTATTGGTAACAAACAAAGTTCTAAAATCAAAAATTGAAAAATTAGACTTTATTTAGTCAAATTATTCTAAGAGTTTGGTGAAAAAGAAATTTTTTAATAAAAAACAAATTATCATAAACAAATGTTCTTTATTTTTAATATTAAGTATCTTGTAAAAATAAACCTGATAAGCCAATATTTAGATGTTTTATTTTAATGAGTATTAATATTTAGTTATACTATAGTTAAAAGTATAAAAATTAAGGAGGTCAAGTTTTCAAATATTATTTACTTGACAAAATACTTATAGTTAATATTTGTTAAAAATTAAGTTAACCCTAGGCTCAAAATTTTTTCGAACTAACAATAAATATGTATACAACATTAACTTTCCTATGAATACTAATTTTTGCGCAAATAAAATTCACTCTGATGAGAAGTTAAAACATAAGTACAAAATTTTAAAACAATTGTTAAGTAGTGTTTGTTTTATTATATATACACAAAACTATAAAATAGTAAATTATTTTGTATATAGTTTACGCCTTTTGAAGAAAAATATCAAAGTTAGTCAGTAATGTTGTAAAATTTTATATAAATTAGTTTTACATTAACATGAAAATAAATGACTCCATTTATGTTAGAATATATATTTTTCTTTTATTTTTCTGACTTTAAATAAATTTGTTTTCGTGTATTTGAAATTAGTGAAAAATTGAACAAAAGATTAAGTAAATTGTCAAACATGCCATAGTATCAAAAAAGCTTATTTTTATACAACTATTTCTTATTTGAAAAGCTTATTTTGATAAAGAAATGGACACAGTAAAGTATTAAGTAAATATATGTTAAAAAAGAGGCTAAAATTATTATAAATAGATTCGTTAAGACAAAAAAGATAACAACTTGTTAAGAAATTTATAAAATTAGCATTTGAATTGTACAAAATATGTGATAAATCGTTTATAATTACAGAACAAGAAGTGAAAGAAAACCCATGTAATGAAATAAAATTTTATAATGTAAACATAAGCAACTACGCGTTTACTACCATAAATTTCGTGTTGCTTCCACAAAGAAACAATAATAAAAAGAAACATTAATTTTTTAAACAGAGTGGCGTACAGACGGGCTTTCTGCCGAGGAATTTCAAGGCCATTCTTTTCGATTTCGACTTTTTGCAGGCATTCGATGGTTAAACCGGCGTTTTACAGCGTTTTGTGTTTGGCAGCTTACGAGGAGAGAGCGAGCAAAACAAGAAAAAATATTTGTTTTTGAACTAACGGTGTAAAAACCTGAAGCACGGGCAGATAAACAAGAAAGGCGTTTCTCCCTGACGTTTTAGTATAAAAGGTGTTTATTTCTTGTAGGCTTACTAGAACTTTATTTTTGTTGATTGGTGCACTTTTGCTGTACTGCGCATTAGTTACAGAAAGCTAGTTTAAAGTTTATTATAATTTTTTCATTAGAAAAAAAAAGTTTTTATGTATTTTTTAGTTATTGAAGGTAAAATAATCGTTGTGGAAAACTTCAATGAAACTTTTATATTGATGAATTCACAAAATAGCAATACTTCTAATGGAACTTGTCATTTGGAAAATTATTTTATTTGTTTTTTGTTCTTTTTATTAGTAGTGGTTTTTGTAATTATATCTACAAAGAAAATCAAATGTTTTATTGATAATAGAAATATCAAGTTATTAAACATACAACCTGAATCAGATAGTTTTGATTAATTATTTACTGAATATTTTACAAAATAGTTTTATAATCAAAACTTTAATGTAATTTTAAACGATAAATGTTATAACATATTATTTTAATGATAAATTCAAAAACTGTTATTTGTTTTAAATAGTTTTTTAATTAAGTAAAGTAGTATTATTAAGTGATTAATTTAATTGTTTTATATATTTTCTTTAGTTGATGTCTTTTTATTGTTATCAATACTTTTTTTGTTTACTATGCCATAAAAGTTTTTATAAAATTATTCACAGTTTTCGCCTTGTTTTTAAAAGTTTTACAAATTAAATTTTTATAATTTCTAGTAAATTAAATTGTTTAATTAAAGTTAATGATAATATCCATAAAAAGACTTATTTTGTTATTGTAGCTATGCATTATAAATTTTAAGAAGTATTCACTGGAGTTGTTTATTAAAGTAATTAGTAAATTAAAAGTATCAGATTAAACAGATATTAATTTTCTATTTAGTTTTTAATTTTAATAGCTTTTATATTGTTTCAACTATTTTTACTTGCATTTTATAATGAGCAAAAAGTATTTGTTTTCTAGAAAAATTTAAGGAAATTTCACTAAAGTTGCACACAGTAAATGTGTAATTGCACAAATAAACCAAATTAAGTTGTAAATTTGCAAGAAATTTAGTATTAACTAGATATTTTTTCTTAGAAAACTATATACTTAGAAAAAAATGGGTTGGCAAAATTTAAAGTTTAAATAAACAATATTTAATTATAAAAATTAACCTATAAATTTTGAAATATAAAATAACTATATTATTTTCTAGGGTCGGACAGTTGTAAACTAAGTTTTTCACTTTATTTTGTTTAAACAGTCATAGAATAAAAAGTACAATAAACCAGTGATTATACTTTTAATTCTTATATGAAATTATAATTAACTTACTTTTACTAATTTAAATATAAAGTTAGTGTTTCAAGTTTACAAATATTAAATTACAACATTAAAATTATTAAATTATATCAGTACGATTTTATGTATTTTTTAAAATGGTTTTAATAATATTCTCAGCTGTAACTTAGCATTTAATTTTTTCTTTCATCAACAGAACAAAAGGAAAATTCTCTCCCTTTTAAAAACTACATAGTAGTTATTTGCACAACAGGCTATTTACGCAAAATATTTATATTGGTTTAAGCAACATAGACTTTAAATGTCTATAATACTATATATATATTTATAGTACATATTTATTAAAAGACAAAAAATAATTGATCCTTTGACCTGATGCACGAAAAAACCTTTCGATTATCGAGTCGCTCTCCACGGATACCTTTTAATGTCTTGTCAAGGAAAAATTTTTTGATTATATAAATTACTTATAAAAAGTTTTTTTTTTGAAGTCAGAAATATCACTTTGTTAAATACATATCCTGACTTGGTTAATGTTGCTTAATCGTTTTTGAAATTGTTTATTAAAGATGTACATAAAAATAAACTTTAAATTGTCTAATAATTTCATGTTTTGACTGTTTTGCACTTGAATAACATGAAATCAAATTGTAAAAGAATTTTTCTCAAAAGTTTATTAGATTTAAACATGTATTTAGTTTTTATCGAAGATAAAACAATTGTTTCTGAACACTTCAACGGAACCATTATGTTGATGAATTTACAAAATAGCAACAACAGTTGTCACATGGATAATTACTTAATTATCTTCATTTTGTTTTATTTGTATTGTTTTTCATAGCTTTGATTATTGCAATTGCTAAAAAGAAAATCAAATGTTTTATGGCAATAGAAATATCAAGTTGTTAAACATACAACCTGATTCAGAAACATTTGACTAATTGTTTTTAATAAAATTACAATTTATCTTCAAAAATGAAGTTTAAAGCTGTAAAACAAAAAATTCAATATTTTTACTTTTGAATTATTAACTTATAAAACTTTGCTTTATTGAAAACTTCGTTATAAACTTAGTTTTCTTTATTTTTCTTTAAATATTAAGTAAGTTCATAAGTAAAAGCTATAAAACTGTTGTATAACTATGAATGTTTATTTTAATATTTGTTTAGTTTAATAAACTATGATAGATTTTATAAACAAGTTTACACTTTTTGCTTATATTTTGTAAATAATACAAGTAAATAAAACATTATAGTTCCAACTTATTTTAATTTTTGAAAATAAATTTTTAGTTTTTTGTTAAAATCAAAACCTTTGTTATTAAAGTTATTCTCAGAAGATTTTATGACGATTTCTCCTATAAGTTTTTTATTTTAATTGTATTTCAATAGTTTAAATACAAATAAATGAAGCATAGTACTAGCATCTTTTTTAAATGTTTTCAGTTATAATTTAACATTTATTAACTTCATATTAGTTGAACTTATCAAACATGGATTTAAACATGAGTTTAAAATAATACATTGAAATTTTCTAGTACAATTTAAAATGAATTTTACTAAGTTTTAGCTGAGTAACTTGGTAGTTGCTCAAACAAAACAACTGAAGTTGTAAAAAAAAGTTGCTAATATTATTATAATAATTTGCAAAATATTAACTAAATGTTCATCTTGTATCACAATCTAGGTAATTGGTAAAACGCAAGTTCTACAATCATTATTTAGAAACTTAGACTTTATTTAGTCAAACTATTCTACAGTTTGGTGAAAAATCAATATTTTAATAAATAACAAATTGCAATAAAAAAACGTTCCCTATTTTTGATTTTAATTACCTTGTAAAAATAAACCAGATAAGCCAATATTTTAATGTTTTATTTTAATGCGTAGTAACATTTAGTTATACTATAATTAAAAATTTAAAATTTAAGAAGGTCAAGTTTTCAATTTGTTTTTGACAAAATGTTTATAGTTAATTTTGGTTAAAAATTAAATTAACCCTAGAGTCAAAATTTTTCGATCTAATAATAAATATATATACAACATTAACTTTCGAATGAATACTATTGTTTTGCGCCAATAAAATTCACTCTGATGAGAAATTTAAACATAAAGTACTAAAATTTTGAAACAATTATTAAGTAGTGTTTGTTTTATTATGTATACACAAAACTATAAAGCAGTAAATTATTTTGTACATAGTTTAGGCCTTTAAAAAAAAATAAAGTTAGTCAGTAATGTTGTAAAATGTTATATAAATTAGTTTTACATTAACATGAAAATAAATGACTCTATTCATGTTAGAATATATATTTTTCTTTTATTATTCTGAATTTAAATAAATTTGTTCTCAAGTATTTGAAATTAGTGAAAAATTGAACAAAAGATTAAGTAACTTGTCAAACATGCTATAGTATCAAAAAAGCTTATTTTTATACAAATATTTCTTATTTGAAAGGTCTTCGAAATAGTTTATTTTGATAAAGAAATGCACACAGTAAACTATTAAGTAAATATATGTTAAAAAAGAGGCTACAATTATTATAAATAGGTTCGTTAAAACAAAAAAGATAACAACTTGTTAAGAAATTTAAAAAAGTTAGCATTTGAAGTGTACAAAATTTGTCATAAATCGTTTATAATCACAAAATAAAAAGTGAGAGAAAATCCGTGTAATGTAATAAAGTTTTCTAATGTAAACATAAGCAACAATGCGTTTACTACCATAAGATATGTATTGCTTCCACAAAGAAACAATAATAAAAAATAGTAATAAATATACTTCAAAGAGAGGCGTACAGACGGGCTTTCTGCCAAGGAATTTCAAGGATATTTTTATAACCAAAAACAATACGCTGCAAGCCGGTCTACCGAACCATCGAACCATCGAATGCCACCTGCCAGCAACTATCGGGCTTTTTGCTCTAAAGTAACCTTTTATAAACAGTACAACAGCATAAATTATTAGTAAACTGCGGTTTTTGCGTTTTGTGTTTGCTGAACATTGAAAATATATTTGTTTTTTGGTGTAAAACATTTAGTATTTGTTTTTGGCGTTTTGTGTTTGCTGAACATTGAAAATATATTTGTTTTTTGGTGTAAAACATTCAGTATTTGTTTTTGGCGTTTTGCGCGCTATATAAGACGTATCTGCCTGCCTCACGGTTTTAGTATAAAAGGTGCTTATTTCTTGTAGGCTTACTAGAACTTTATTTTTGTTGATTGGTGCACTTTTGCTGTACTGCACATTAGTTACAGTGAACTTGTTTAAAATTTATTTATTTAAAGTTTATTATAATTTTTTCATTACAAAAATATTTATGTATTTATTAGTTATTGAAGGTGAAATTATTGTTGTGGAAAACTTTAATGAAACTTTTATATTGATGAATTCACAAAATAGCAAAACTACTAACGAAACTTGTCATTTGGAAAATTATTTAATTTGCTTATTGCTCTTTTTATTAGTTATGGTTTTTGTAGTAATATCTACAAAGAAAATCAAATGTTTTATTGAAAATAGAAATATCAAGTTGTTAAACATACAACCTGAATCTGATAGTTTTGATTAATTATTTACTGAATATTTTACAAAATAGTTTTTTAAGATAAATTTTACAGTTCAAATTGGTTTTTATTGCCAAGATTTTTGAAAAACTCTATTCATTTTAAAATAGTTTTTATTAAGAAAAATAATGATTGTATAAGTCGATTAATTTTAAAATAAGTTAAAGAACAGTGTTTGTAAAACTGTTCTTTACTTTAATTCATTTTTTTTGTTACTATTTTCGTTTACTATACCTTTAAAAATATCTGTTAAATTTTACACAATTTTTGCATCTGTGTTGTAATTTTATAAACTACAACTTATATATTTCCAACTAAATTTAAGTTATTAAAAAAAGAAATTTTATATACGAAATTACTGATTCTAGAAGTTAAAAACACTTATCCTAAATATCACCTATTAAAGTAATATAACTCTAACTTAAAGTATTAGATTAACAAAACATAAAGCTTTTAGTTATTTTAGAGTGTTTACCATTTTTATCTTGCTTCAACTTATTATGCTTGCAATTAATCATGAACACAAAATACTTTTTTAAAGAAAAATTTAAAGAAGCTTTACTAAATTTTCAAAAATAAAATTTGTAATTACTCAAATAAAACAAATTAAAGTTGTTAAGTTGCAAACAACTTAGTATTAACAAAATGTTTATCTTATACTATAACTAAGAAAATAAAAAAAGGTAATAGCAAAATTCTAAATTAATAATTTTTAGTCATTAACGCTAATCGATTGATTTTGAAAAATAACTAAACTGTATTGCTTCTAAGGGACAAATAGTTGTAAACAATTTTTTTATTAGTACTTACGAAAAAGTTTTAGAATAAAAAATACACTAAACCAATGTTTATATTTTTAGTTTGTATGTGAAACTTTGATTAACTCTACTTTTATTAAATATACATAAAAATTGAGCATTTTAAGTTTACAAAACAAGTATCAAAATATGATAGTAAATTATTTTTTGTACATATTAGAATGGTTTAAATAAACTTTTAATAATGTTCTCAGTTGTAATATGGTTTTATATTTTTTCTTACATCAACAGAAAAAAAAAGAAAATTCTCTCTTTACATACAATTTTTTTTATCATAACCTTAAGTATACTTGCTAATTGCTAGTAAACTTTTTCAAAATAATGAAACAGGTTGTAGAACTATTCTTTTTAAACTATGTTATAAATCATAAACATACTTTAAAGCAGTATATATATATATATTTTTAAGATATATTCTTAAATTGTTCATTGTACGTTTACAAACTATTTAGGAATTGTTTATACATTAGGATATTTAAGCAAATATCCATGTTTGTACGAGCAACATATTTTTGAATGCGCTAGGTACATACAAATAAAAAGTTTTATAGCTTGCATTAAGCTTTAAAACTTTTTAGTTGTATTTACCTGGCGCATTCAAAAATATGTTGCTTGTACAAACATGGATTTCTTTAAAATTTTTCTCATCGAATAAGTATGTGTTTACTACTTTAAGATTTAACCAAAAGGTCTCAATTTTTACATCTTTAGTTTTTTAATAACTTGATTTTTACAAATTTAGAAGCTTGTTACTTTTTTGTTACAACGTTTTGAAAAGGGGGTGTTACTATGAAAATAGGTTTTGGAGACCCTTGTCTAAATTAAAAGTTTTTTTTAATGTTTGAGATAATTATAAAGCTATGAGCATTTTAAACCTTTTAAGTTACTTAACGACTTTCAAAACAACATTTTATCAGAGTATACTTTTCGAGGATTTGTTTTATTTTTTATTTTATTACATGTTATGCACTTATATAAAACTCTATAAATTGTTTTCGAAAATACAAAACTTTGCAAAGGACTATATAAATTATCTTTAAAGACCAAATTTTTTTATGTTTTCATTATTTATTAATTAGTATATAAGTTTTATTATGAAAAAAATGGTAATATTATGAAAAAATTAGAATATTGAATTAAAAATAAAGTTTTTTAATCTTTATGCAATATTTTGCCACTATGCTTAAATAATTATAATTTATCATTTTTTCGTATTTAAATACAAATGTTGAAAATTGTATGTGAACTTACATTTGAATTTAATACAAACCGTATAAAAAATTAAATCAAATTTTACGATTGCAATTGTTTTATTTATACCTTGGAAAAGGAAAATAAATAGTTAAAAAAAAATCATTTTAAAAAATGTGCAGAACTGAACTCATGATTGGTATATCGGGTTGATGTTTGTTAGAGAAGAAAAATGACTCTTGAACTTTTTATTGCTGTTTTGTATTTTGAAATTCTAAATCTAAAATTTGCAACAAAATAACTGAAACGATTGACTTCAGCGTCCCAGTATGTTTTTTTAAAATTTGCAACAAAATAACTGAAACGATTGACTTGAGCGTCCTTGTAAGTTTTTCTAAAATTTGCAACTAAATCACTGAAACGATTAATTGAGCGTCTAAATATGTTTTTCTGAGTTTTGCAGACAAGGTTTTCTATTCGTAAGAAGCTAGAAGTTGAAGCTAAAACGAAAAACTATGTAATTCTTAATACTATTGTTGGAATTAACAGATCACTGAATGTGTTTATGATGAAATTGTTTTTAAGATAGAGAAAGTGTTTACAAAATATTTTTACATCAAAGTGTAAATAAGTATAAGTTTGTGTATTAAAATGTTGTTTTTTAAATGAATCTATAAACTTGAAATTATGTCAAGTTATTTTTTGTTTTTGTTAAGAACAAAATTAATTTTTTGTGCTAATTATTCATTTTCATCTCTTTTTTATGTGTCTTTCAGTACAATTGGCATAGGTTTGGATAATTAATAAATTTTCAATACAAAACTTAAACTTATGTGTATGCTAAAATATAACATTTATCTCTATATATGAAGAGTAAATATGAAATATGTTTAAATAGGTAATTGTTTATTTATATCGGATTTAATTTGATTATCAACAAATTAAATCAGATTTAACTTGAGTTAACTTGATTTCGAGTTTCTTTTAATTGTTTTGCTTTTAAATTGTAACACTTGAATAGTCAATGAATAAAAATATGAAAACAATAATAAAAGTAAACAAAACCAAAAAGTCATTTTCGTTGGAACATCTTATGTAATAAATTACTTTATTATTCATGAATGAAAAATAACTTAAATGCAGTTTATACAAAATCAACATGTTAAGCTGCTCGCTTCGTTAGCTCAAATAAGCTTTATTGTGTCAACATCAAAAAAATATAATTTTGATGTTTTGTGACGTATTTGCACTACATTATAACATATTATTATACGTTTTTTTTTGTGTGCACTTAAAATTGTTTATAAAAGAAGGGTTATTTCTTGTCGGGTTACTAAAATTTTTATTGACTGTATTGCACTTGGGTACAGAAAATTAAATTGTTGAAGAATGGTTCTTTTAATTTTGTTAGAAATAAACATGTATTTAGTTTTTATCGAAGGTAAAACAATTGTTTTTTAACACTTCATCGGAACTGTTATATTGATGAATTTACAAAATAGCACCAGCAGTTGTTACAAAAATAACTACTTTATTAGCTTTATTTCGTTTTATTTGTATTGTTTTTGCTAGCTTTGATTATTGCAATTGCTAAAAATTAAATTAAATGTTTTATTGATAATAGAAATGTCAAATTGTTAAACCTACAACCTGAATCAGATAATGTTCACTAACTTTTTTTGAATGTTATTTAATTATTTACTGAATGTTTTACAAAATTTTTTCTAAAAATGAAGTTTAAAGCTACAAAACAAAAAATGTTATAACTTTACTTTTGAACAATAATCTTATAAAACTTTGTTTTACTACAAATGTCGTTATGAATTTAGTTTTCTTTATTTTTTCTTTTAATACTAGGTAAGTTTATAAGTAAAAGCTATTAAACTGTTGCATAACTATAATTGTTTTTTATAAGAGTTGTTTAGTTTAATAAACGGTGATTGGTTAAATAAAAGTTTTCACACTTTTGCTTATATTTTGTAAATATACAAGTAAATAAAATGTTACAGTTCAAATTAAATTTAATTTACTAAAAAAAAAAGTATTAGTTTTATGTAAAAATTAAAGCCTATGTTATTCAAGTTATTCTCAGTTGATTTTATGGCAATTTATCATATAAGTTTTTCATTTGATTATTATAGAAGTAATAAAAAAAAATCAAGAAAAGTATAAGAAGCTTTTCGAACATATTTTTAGTTAGTTTTTAACATTTTTAACTTCTTATTGTTTTTACTTATCATACTTGGGTTTAAACATTAATTAAAAATAACATTAAGTTTTAAGTACAATTTAAATTGATTATATTAAAGTTGAACTGATCAACTTTGTAGTCGCTCAAACAAAACAACTTAAGTTGTAAAAAAATTCAAATAGTATTATATTTACTTGTAAAGTATTAACCAAATGTTTATCTTACCTTACAATCTAGGTTATTGATAAAAGACAAAGTTCTTAAATTAAAATTTAATAACTTAGACTTTATTTGAACAAATTATTCTAACAGTTTGGTAAAAAAGCCATTTTTTTTATAAAAACCAAGTTGTTAGAAATAAATGATCTATATTTTTAATTTTAATTACCTTGTAAAAACAAACCTAATAATCCAGTATTTAACTGTTTTATTTTGATGCATGGTAATATTTAGTTATACTATAATTATAATGTAAAAACTAAGAAGGTTAAGTTTTCAAAAAATATTTATTTGAGAAAATATTTATATTTATTTTTTTTTTAAAACTAGATTAATCCTAGACTCAAATTTTTTCGAACTAACAATAAATATATATACAACATTAACTTTCGTATGGATACTAATTTTTTGCGCCAAAAAAATTCACTCTGATGAGAAGTTAAAACATAAAGTAAAAAAATTTTGAAACAATTATTAAGTAGTGTTTTTTTTTATTATATATACATTAAAGTACAAAACAGTAAATTATTTTGTATATATTTTACAACTTTTAGAAAAAAAAAATCAAAGTTAGTCAGTAATGTTGTAAAAATGTTATATAAATTAGTTATAAATTAACATGAAAATAAATGACTCTATTTATGTTAGAATATATATTTTTCTTTTATTTATCTGAGTTTAAATAATTTTTTTCTCAAACATTTGAAAATAGTGAAAAATTGAACAATAGTTTAATTAAATTGTCAAACAGTATCAAAAAAGCTTATTTTTATACAACTATTTCTTATTTGAAAAGTCTGCGAAATAGATTATTTTGATAAAGAAATGCACACAGTAAACTATTAAGTAAATATATGTTAAAAAAGAGGCTACAATTATTATAAATGTATTCGTTAAAAAAAAAAAAGATAACATATTGTTAGGAAATTTATAAAATTAGCACTTAAAATGTACAAAATATGTGATATAAATCGTTTATAATTACAGAACAAGAAGTGAAAGAAAATTCGTGAAATATAATGAAGTTTTCAAACATAAGCAACAAAGCGTTTACTACCATAAATTTCGTTTTGCTTCCACAAAGAAGCAATAATAAAAAGAAACATAAATTTCCTCTACAGAGTACTGAAGGGCTTTCTGCTTTCTGCCGAGGAATTTCAAGGCCATTCTTCTCGATTTCGAATTTTCCCTGGCACTCGATGCTTCGTCTGGTTGACCGGTTTACAGCGGTGTGTTTGCTCGACAAAAACTCGACAAAAACTTTTTGCTCGTTTAGTACCATAAATTTCGTGTTGCTTCCACAAAAAAGCATTAATAAAAAAGAAAAATAAATTTCCTCTACAGAGTACTGAAGGGCTTTCTGCTTTCTGCCAAGGAATTTCAAGGCCATTCTTCTCGATTTCGAATTTTCCCTGGCACTCGATGCTTCGACTGGTCGACCGGCTTGCAGCGTTTTGTGTTTGGCTTTGCAACGCGATATTTGAGAGAACGAACGTTTCGAACGAAACGAGAGAATCGAAACGTGAGCGCGCCTTCAAGCGGGAAAAATCGAGAGCGGCCTTCAACAAAAAAATTTGCAACGCGATATTTGAGAGAACGAGCGTTTCGAACGAAAAAAGAGAATCGAAACGTGAGCGCGCCTTCAAGCGTGGAGAGAACGATAGCGGCCTTCAACACAAATAAATTGTTTTTTTTGAAAAAATCTCAGAAAAAAAAAAAAAAAGCAACCTTCAACAAAAAAAATTTGCAACGCGATATTGACGTGGTGAGGTGGGCGCACTTTTAATATTTGAGCACTTTTAATATATTTTAAAAAATAAATATTTGTTTTTGGCATTTTGTGCGCTTTATAAGGCGTATCTGCCTCACGGTTTTAGTATAAAAGGTGCTTATTTCTTGTAGGCTTACTAGAAACTTTATTTTTGCTGATTGGTGCACTTTTGCTGTACTGCACATTAGTTACAGAAAGCTGGCTGAAAATTTATTCTTTAAAGTTTATTAGATTTTTTTCATTAGAATAAAATAAAAAAATAATTATGTATAATTTAGTTATTGAAGGTAAAATAACTGTTGAGGAAAACTTCAATGAAACTTTTATATTGATGAGTTCACAAAATAGCAAAACTACTAACGGAACTTGTCATTTGGAAAATTGTTTCATTTGCTTATTGCTCTTTTTATTGTTAATGGTTTTTGTAGTAATAGTTGTTGCAATTGCTAAAAAGAAAATTTAATGTTTTATTGAAAATAGAAATATCAAGTTATTAAACATACAACCTGAATCAGATAGTTTTGATTAATTATTTACTAATTTTTTTACAAAATAGTTTTTTTAATCAAAGATTAAAGTAGTTTTAAACGTTATAATGTTATAACATATTTTTCTAACGATAAATTTAAAAACTGTTATTTGTTTTTATTACAAAAAACTTTTGATAAATTTTGTTTGTTTAAGATAATTTTTTTAATTTAATCACGAAATTATTATTCAAGTGTTTAATTAAATTGTTTTTTTATATGTACTTAAAAATAAAATTTTTTATTGATATCAATAATTTTTTTCGTTTAATATGCCATAAAAGTTTTTGTAAACTTATTCACAATTTTTTATCATGTTTTTTTTTAAGTTTTACAAGTAAAATTTTCTCAATTCCAAGTAATTTAAATTGTTTAGTTAGAGTTAATGATATTATCCTAAAAAGATTCATTTTTTTTGTTGTAGCTATGCATTAAAAATTTTAAGAAAATATTCACTGGTGTCATTTATTAAAGTAATTAGTAAATTAAAAGTATCAGGTTAAACAAATATTAATTTTTTATTTAGTTTTTAATTTTGATAACTTTTATTTTGTTTAAACTTACTATACTTGCATTAAATCAAGGAAAAAAAGTTTTTTTTTTCAGAAACACTTAAGAAAATTTTTCTAAAATTGCAAACAGTTAATTTGTAAGTGCACAAATATAACAAATTAAGTTGTAAATATCCAAACAACTTAGTATTAACTAAATGTTTATCTTAGAAAAACTGCCTACTTATAAGAAAATGTGGTGACGAAATCTAAATTTTAAATAAAAAATATTTAGTTTAAAAAATTAATCTATAGATTTTGAAATATAAATTGACCGTATATTTCTTAGGGACGTATAGTTGTAAACTAAGTTTTTTATATTAACATTAATAAACAGTTACAGAATAAAAAGTACACTTAACCAATGTTTATACTTTTAGTTCATATATGAAGTTTTGATTATTTAATATCAACTTACTTAATTAAATATAAAGATAATATTTCCAATTTACAGATATATATATATATAAGTTTAAAAGTAAATTTTTATGTGTATTTTAAAATGGTTCAAATAAAGTTGTAATAATATTCTCAGTTGTAATATGGTTTTTAACTTTTTCTTACATAAACAAAAGAAAAAAGAAATTCTCTCGCTTAACATGCAGTTCTATTTTTATCATAACCTTAAGTATACTTGCTAATTACTATTAAACATTTTGAAAATACTGAAACAGTCTGTAGAAATATTCTATTCATGCTATGTTATAAATCATGAACATACTTTAAAGCAGTATATATATATATATATTTAAGATATATTCTTAAATTGTTCATTGTACGTTTCCAAACTATTTAGTAATTGTTTGTACATTAAGATATTTATACAAATATTATATTTATACATATATATATATTTGTACAAGCGACATAATTTTGTATTGCGCTAGGTACATATTACTTAAAAGTTCTATAGCTTGCATTAAGCTTTTAAACATAATACGATTAAGAATAGGCACTATTATAATATTCTTTTAGTTTATTAAGTATAAAGTAACATTAAACAAAAAACCTTTTGATACAAATTAACTGTATTTTTTTTTATACAATATTCAAAACTCCTTAACAAGTAGCCTGAGACTTTATTAAAAGACTAAAACACTTATCTGCCTAATTTTATTTCTATTCCATTGAATTTTATGTACACATTATAAAAGACTTTTCTTCGAGTATACATGTTTCGCTAAAAATTCTATGCTAATTTTTGAAAACATACTGTTTTTGCTTTATTCAGTACTAAGTGTTCAAGCTTCGGTTTATGAAAAATTAATTTTACTTAAATCATTAACAATTTCTTTTTTTATCGAAACTTTCTACTCAGAATGTTCTTAAATAATAATTTCCAAGTAACTATTCATAAAAGTCGTAAATGACAGGTATGTATAATTAATAAAAAGTAAGTTTCTTTAAAATTTTTCTCATCGAAAAAGTATGTGTTTACTACTAAAAGATTTAACCAAAAGGTCTCAATTTTTTTACATCTTTAGTTTTTTAATAACTTAATTTTTACAAGTTTAGAGGCTTGTTAATTTTTTGTTATAATATTTTAAAAAGTGGGGTGTTATTATGAAAATGAGTTTTAAAGCCCCTGGTCTAAACTATTTTTTTTATTAAGATTATATAAAGTTTTGAGCATTTTAAATCTTTTAGGTTATTTTACGATTTTGTTAACAATGTTTTTTCAGAGTATACTTTTCGAGGATATCATTTACGTTAAAGTGTCTTTGAAATATATCGTACCGTGGTGTGGTATACAACTAGATAACTAAAAGGTTTTTTCGTACACCAGGTCCTTAGACCGAACTTTTTTAGCGCCTATTTTATCGTTCGATAAACAATAGTATTGATAAGCAATCTAACTACTGTTAAAGTTTGTGCTATGATTCCAAATTTAGCCTATTTAAGTTGGTAGCATATATTTAATAATTTGTACTGTTTACTTAACAAAGTACCTACCAAATGCTTATTTTTTGAAATTTTGATAACAATTCTTTTTCTTTGTTTTATTTTGCTTTTTCATTAGCTGTGTTTAGTTGTTTCAAGTTCCTATGGTATACTTTTAGCAATTTAAAACAAGTTATATTCATTTTATTGTGAATTTCAAAAACTAAATAACCTTTATTCAATATCTAAAACTTGAACAACATGTTTTTCTGTATATACATACTTTTAATTTTATATATTTAACTACAACTTTTGTACGGAATGCAATTTTAATATTAATAATTGCAGAATCACAGTCCGAAAATCCGTACACGGAACAACTAAGTTATTTTCAAAATTTCTAAACATTTTTTATTAATTACTTGAACCCATCTTAAACTAATTTCATTGTTGAACTTATTAACAACTTATTTAATTTCAAAACATTGTGAATTGTTAGCAGTATACTTTACCTTTTCTGAGTGATCATCTACAACTTTTAATTTATAATCGTAAGTTTTAATTTATTTGTATCATTTTTAGCACTAACGTATTGAAATTAAAGCTTGCAAAGCTTTCCTGTTACACTTTCTGTTTTTGTTTTTAATTATTAATTTGTTTTAGTTTTTAAGCTGTTTTAAAGATACTAACTATTTCGCGGTTTAACTTTCCATATTAACCAAATTTCATAGTTTTTACTATGAAGTGTTATAATTTGAAAACATTTCAATAACTTCATAAGATTGTCAAGCAAAAACAAGTAAAAAAGCAAAATTTTTTTTATTAACCGTAAGACCTGTATCTTATAGTAAGCTAGCTAACTAAAATTTCGTTTCTAGTTTTTAATGGTTAAAAACATTGACAAAAATTAAAAGTTGTGAAAATTTTTTTACCAAGTTATAATTCTTAAACATAGAAATATAATATTTCAATAGAAATGTTTTAAATGCAATAAAAGTAACTAAAATAGTAAAGCTTTTCCAATGTTTGTTATTTGTAATAGAATAATTTCATTAAATTGCATAACCGTTTTATAAATTTATTTTATATATTGATTGTATTAACGACTGCATATAGCATTTGTATAGATTAAACTTAAATAGTCAGATCTTTAACTTGAGTTAACAATTTATATTATGCTAAAAAACAGCACCTACTAAAAAATGTATAGCTATTGTTAGTGTTAGATATTTAAACTTGATAACAGAATTATTAAATAAAAACTACTTTTACCTTAAATCATAAAAAATTGATTAAGAAAAAAAAAAGTAAATTCTTAATCCAAAGACATAAACAAAGTTTTTAGAAATTTTAACACTATATTAACTCTACTTTAGTGCTTAAATCAGTATACCAGATAAGTTCATAAGTATTTCGAAATTGGTTGTTATGAACTGAAAACGAAAACAGACATTATTTAAAACTTTAAAAATCACTCTGTGAACACTTAAATATTAAACATTCAATTGAATGAAATATAGTAAGATTGATACTAAACTTTAAAAACTCGATTTACTGAATTTTAATAAGATTTTAAAGATTTGGAATTTATTGTGATCAAAAAGATTTTTAGTTTAAAAAAGAATTTCAAAGATTATCTACTTTATTACGTAAATAATATTTTTTTCAGTTTTTTTATAGTTTTTTAAAGAAACAAAGAATATGAGCATATCATAATTCGTTAAACTTGAGGTCTAAATTAAACTTTATGTTTATTATGATTAGTATACTTTTATCAACAAAATGCGGTTAATGCAATTTTAATGAATCTCGTTTGTAATTTAATTTAAATTTCAGGTATATTTTGTGTACTCGATTATGGAGCATATCATAATTCGTTAAACTTGAGGTCTAAATTAAACTTTATGTTTATCATGATTAGTATACTTTTATCAACAAAATGCGGTTAATGCAATTTTAATGAATCTCGTTTGTAATTTAATTTAAATTTCAGGTATATTTTGTGTACTCGATTATGGAGCATATCATAATTCGTTAAACTTGAGGTCTAAATTAAACTTTATGTTTATTATGATTAGTATACTTTTATCAACAAAATGCGGTTAATGCAATTTTAATGAATCCTGTTGTAATTTAATTTAAATTTCAGGTATATTTTGTGTACTCGATTATGGAGCATATCATAATTCGTTAAACTTGAGGTCTAAATTAAACTTTATGTTTATCATGATTAGTATACTTTTATCAACAAAATGCGGTTAATGCAATTTTAATGAATCTCGTTTGTAATTTAATTTAAATTTCAGGTATATTTTGTGTACTCGATTATGGAGCATATCATAATTCGTTAAACTTGAGGTCTAAATTAAATTTTATGTTTATCATGATTAGTATAGTTTTATCAACAAAATGCGGTTAATGCAATTTTAATGAATCTCGTTTGTAATTTAATTTAAATTTCAAGTATATTTTGTGTACTCGATTATGGAGCATATCATAATTCGTTAAACTTGAGGTCTAAATTAAACTTTATGTTTATTATGATTAGTATACTTTTATCAACAAAATGCGGTTAATGCAATTTTAATGAATCTCGTTTGTAATTTAATTTAAATTTCAAGTATATTTTGTGTACTCGATTATGGAGCATATCATAATTCGTTAAACTTGAGGTCTGAATTAAACTTTATGTTTATTATGATTAGTATACTTTTATCAACAAAATGCGGTTAATGCAATTTTAATGAATCTCGTTTGTAATATTGTAATGTTTTTTTAATAAAAATATACTATTCATCACAAATATAAAGTTTAATTTAGACCTCAAGTTAAACGAACTATGAGTTACCCCATAATCGAGTATCACAAAATATACATGAAATTTAAATTAAATTACAAACGAGATTCATTCAAACTGCTTAAAGCACGTTTTTTAATAAAAATATACTATTCATTACAAATATAAAGTTTAATTTAGACCTCAAGTTAAACGAACTATAAGGTACCCCATAATCGAGTATCACAAAATATACTTGAAATTTAAATTAAATTACAAACGAAATTCATTCAAACTGCTTAAAGCACGTTTTTTTAATAAAAATATACTATTCATTACAAATATAAAGTTTCATTTAGACCTCAAGTTAAACGAACAATGAGTTACCCCATAATCGAGTATCACAAAATATACTTGAAATTTAAATAAAATTACAAACGAAATTCATTCATACTGCTTAAAGCACGTTTTTTAATAAAAATATACTATTCATTACAAATATAAAGTTTCATTTAGACCTTAAGTTAATCGAACTATGAGTTACCCCATAATCGAGTATCACAAACTATACTTGAAATTTAAATTAAATTACAAACGAGATTCATTCAGACTGCTTAAAGCACGTTTTTTTTAATAAAAGTATACTATTCATTATAAATATAAAGTTTAATTTAGACCTCAAGTTAAACGAACTATGAGTTACCACATAATCAAGTATCACAAACTATACTTGAAATTTAAATTTAATTACAACAAAAAAGTAAGTTGAAGTGTTAATTATAGAATAATACCAGAATGTCTACTACAAAATTGTATCATTTGTAGTACGCAAAACACAGGATACATACTATAAAACATAAAACTTTAATTTGAATTTAAATATTGTAATATTTAATATTGAGTCGAAAATAAACACCAAAATTAAATAGTTAAAAAAAGACCTTTCGTTACCATGATAATGCATACAATTTGTAGAACTTTATGTGGACTAAAACTAGAAACAATCACATAAACCAGCGCAACAATATGATAATTAATGATTAAGTATTATTAAGACTTGATTGTAATTTAAAATTAAAATTCTTTTATACGCAGCAGTAATTTATTTAAGAGCATATATTATTCATATATGTTTGTATCTGTTAGTTTAATTAAGACACACCTTATCCAACACTTTTTAGTACATAGAATTAGTCTTATTTGAAACAAATTTAATAATTGATAATCCTAAAGACGATATCCATGTACAACTAAAGTGTAAGTAAAAATTACTAAGTTTTTTCTGTATGAGACTCAGGGTCATGACGTAATAATTGTAAATAGGTAAAAATAAAAAATATCACAAAATTACCTGAAAAATTGTGGACAAAAACGGTATTTTGTAAGTGTCTTATTTAAAAGATGTCCAAACTTTATTTATACAATTTAAGACGTAAATACTTACTTATGTAACTGAAAAATTTTAACTTAGTTTCTGTCTAAGTGGCATAAACCTTTTACATTCAGTGTTCCTTATATACTACTTAGATAAAGTATATGGTTCTGTACCATTAAGAATGCAATGTACCAATATTGGTAAAGCATTTTGCACAACCATTGTTTTTTTTTTCTTTCAAGCCTAACGACGCTTAAATCTCAGTAAGTAATCTACTAGTGTAATTCAAACAAATGATGCAGGAACTGTAAATTGGGATTAATTAAATGAAAAAACAGTTAAGAGTCTAAAGTACACATAAATACTAAACTAAGAATTTGTTTGCTGTTATGAGACTTGGTAACTTGAATTGATATATTTTTTTGAAATGCAGTAGAATGATACTGATAAAGTAAATTACAACGTAAAACTGTTGAGTAATTTGAATTACTTAAAGGTATATACTATTAAACATTTCACTATAAATCGAACATATCTGTTAATAACACTAAAACTCAGTCTTTACTTAACTTTGAGCTATAAGTAGAACTAAATTACTTAAAAACATACAATACAAACAAAACAATGTTTAAATAATAACATAAATGAGATAGAAGACTTTTATAGGTAAACTAACTAGTATGTGCAAAATACAATAGAATGATACTGTTAAATCAAATTACAGTAAGTGAAGTGTTATATATAGAATAATTAATTGTTCATAAATAAATAATACATGTTAAAATCCAGTTTATAATGCTTGTTGATTTGTGTAGAACTTATTTATAAAACAACACATCAAACTAGTATTTAAGAGAACCCTTAGTTACAATAAATATATGAGTAGACATTTATTAGGACACTAAAATTTAGCTATATAAAGGACAAACTATATTAACACGTATCAAAATACTAATGAAATTGTTAGTCAAAGTAATTTGTTTTATAAACTTTTAAAGAACTAATTACATCAATATACTTTATAAGAAAGTAATTTTTGTCTAAAGACCATACCAACTGTAGTCATTGAAATTTATGCAAATTTTTATGCTATAAAATTGAATGATAATGAACAAGTATAACTTTTTTTCGGAAGATTTTTCTATTTATTTTAAACTTGCCAATAATTAAAAATAAACATTTCTATCGTTTCTGGCGGAAAATTTCATGCGAAAAAACACCAAAAAAATTATCAAAACGATAAAAAATAAGATTTATTTCACGATACTTTCTTATGGCAATTTTGAGCCGGAAAATTAATTTTATCACGTGGTTTCTCTTCTCTCGCTTTGAAAATTTTAAGCTTGTTTTAAACTTTTGGCTATAACTTTTTTAAACTTTGTTTTATTTTAGAATAGATTTTACTATCGTTTTCAGCACAAAATTCTGCTTTAAAAAACACCAACCACTTTATAAAAATGATGAAAAATAGACAAAATGAAAGCTTTGAGTTTGAACTATTTGGTTTTTGAACACGTTTCAAACTTGTATGCTTTTGTATGATATGAGTTAGAAATTAAAACACATAGCAGGCACTAGTATCTTCATAACAAATATCACTGCTATATTCGTAATTTCCGCTTTAAACCTTCATTTTAGTTCAAAGATTTACATTTTTAACCATTAACTAACTGCTTAAACAAAAAGAATTCTACAAGAGTCTAAAATTAAGTCGTGTTGCTAATACTATTACATTAAGCTTGTGATTAATTAGTGAAGTTTTTTCTCAATAACTTTTTGTAGAAACTTATTGGTTTGTGTACTTATTATTAAAACAATACTTCACTCTAGTATACTTAGTTGCAATAAGTACGTGAATAAACATTTATGCAGACATTAATGCCCAGCTTAACTTAACAACTCACTATTATCAATTTGGTCGTTATTTTGTACAATAACTTATTTTTACATTACTTAAGTTTAGCATTATTTCTCAATTTAACAGTTTAATACACATAAAACAATCAAGTTTTGACATAAACACAAAAACAGTTAATCAAGTTTATAAATAAGTGTACATACTTCTTTATACTTGACAAATTTTTTTCAAGTCTACACTGACAAACTTATCTACATGACTTGACTGTGTATAGTCAAATAACTTGCTAATGTAAACTTTTAATACTTTTGAGTAGTATTGTTCACTCAGATAATCTGTTCAAAACAGTAATAAATTCAAGTTATTCAAAAGTAGTTAGACACTTGTTTAGTTTTGAGTGGGTCTTTTAATAAACTCTTAATATTGTAACACAATGAACTGTTGAAAACTTAGAAAGATGAACTATCATCAATCCATAATACTGTGTTGTTTAAACTATATACAAAAACCTGCACATTTTACTTATCATCTAACTTACATAAAAACTAATCTAAAATCTATCATAATCCTTAAAATGCTATCATTCTTCAAAAGTTAATATGTGTGAACTTGTTGCTGTATATAGTTTTTAACTAAAGTTATTTCCTTATATCATGGTTATTTCAGTATTGTTTTTCTAGTTTAACAAAAGTATAATTATATCTTTTTATATACAAAAACTATTTTATGTTTGACATTTAAAAAAACAATGATAAAACTAACAATTTAATCTAATGTTATCTTACTTAATATTTAAGCTAACAGCTATTATTTGCATTGATAGTTATTTAAATCTAGTTTATAAAGCTTGTTGATTTGTGTAGTACTTATTTATAAAAAAACACTTCAAACTAGTAGTAAAGAGAACCGTAAGTTGCAATAAATATGTGAGTAAGCATTTTTTAGGACACTAAAGTTTAACTTTACAAACTTTATTAACACGTATCACAATACTAATGAAACTATGAGTCAAAGTAAAAGTTATTTTATAAACTGTTAAACAACTAATTACATTAATATACTTTATAAAAATGTAGTTTTTGTCTAAAGACAAAACCAACTGTAGTCATTGAAATTTATGCAAATTTTTATGCTATAAAATTGAATGATAATGAACAAGTAAAACTTATTTTTAGAATTTATTTTCTTTTCTTTTTAAACTTGCCAATACTTAAAAATAAACATTTCCATGGTTTCTGGCGGAAAAATTCATGCGAAAAAAAAACCAAAAAAATTATCAAAACGATAAAAAATAAGGTTTTTAACATTTAATATTCACAATACTTTCTTATGGCGAATTTAAGCAGAAATTTTGTTTTATCACGTGGTCTCTCTTCATTTATTTTTATAACTTTAACCTAGTTTTAAACTTCTAACTTGTTTTTTTAAACCTTGTTTTTTTTTTGCAAAACTAAATTTTACTATCATGTCGAGCACGAAATTCTACTCCAAAAAACAAAAAAGTTTTGTTTGAGTACTTTTTTATTGTGCAGCATTTTCAAATGCAAGTATACATTTAAGTAAAAGTATATGTTAGATTGAGCTGATTTAGTATCCATTTTTACTTTAACATTGGATATTGTACAGATAATAAAGGCTAGACCAACTGCTTTTTTTTCGTTGTTTAAATAAGATTTATCATTTTTCAATTTTAAAATAATATGCAATCAAATAACTACGTTTATATTTAGTAAGCAACTAGGTAGAATTAAAGTTTTTTAAAGCAAGTATAACGTTTTGAATAAAATTGTGATTACGTTTGATTAACACAAGCATTAAAGTAAGCTACTTTTAATTTTAAGAAAACCTAAAAAAATTTGAACGTATGAGTTTTCAATCTAAGTAATAATATCAATGATAAGCATTATTGGATTAATTTTTTTTTAGTTATTATTTACAGTTAAAAGTATGCAGAAGTAACTCGATAATAGTCAATGATGCCTCGTAGAAAATTAAGCCTAATTGCAAAATAAAATTTATCTTACATACATTTATATACACTTTGCTATGAACTTAAATTTTCACTGTTTTGTAGATGAGTATACTTTCCTCAATACTTTGAGTATTATGGAAAGTATAAAGTATTTAAATAAAACTATTTTTTATTCGAACCACACTGAAAACTTACATAGGTGTGCTTCTGAATCTAAGACGTTTTGTACTGTTGCTGTTTCTACTTGGAAAGTTTAGTTGTATCAATAATGCCAGCATAAATGATTTACATGAACACCAACAATATAATGTAGTAAAATACATCTCCATTTTAAAATATTTGACTTTAACCACAGAGAAAAAAATCATTTTGAAACGAGTTCTTTAGCAACAACCATGAATTCAGTGTAAGTAATGTCTTCAATAGCTTTATGTGAAAGCAATTGATAAGTTTTAAGCAATAAATAAATGTAAAGTATGAATAAAATGTTAATGTTTTTTATTTTTCATAAACATTATTCAAAGTTTGCAGTAAATAAAAATCTCTCTAAAAAGTTTAATTACTTTTAAGTAAACTATTTATACAACGCGTTAACTTGTTTTTTGATTTGCAACTTTTTTCCAATAGTCATATCAGACGTTTTGGATAATATTTCGAACAAAATCTAAAACATAAGCAACTAAATAGCTAGTTCTTTTTTCTGACGTGTTAAATAATAACTTTTACTAACTTCCCTTTTAAAACCTTTAAGTTTATTTGAAATTTTAATGAGATTTTATAGTTATTTCTACGTAATCTTAGTCAGACAGAAAGCTATCTAAATTGGAGGTTTCGTTTTTTTAATATCAGTCGAATTGTTGTTAGTTGTTGGAAAAGTTTTGATCATGATAGTTGTTTGGAAGACTAAATGATTTATACATAGCTAATACGTTTATAAAACTTTTATATCTGTCCTTGATATCATTTGGTCTTCGTTACGGGTTTTTGTATTTGGTTTTGTTAGTTATCTTGTACCAAGTTCTGGTATGAAAAATATACGTTTTTATTTGTAAGCGTATATTATTGAGTTTTTATTAAGTACTATTAAGTTTAAAATCTTAATTTTTTTAGTTTAGCTCTTTTGTTGTTTCAAATACCTTTCAAACTTGTATCTGTTTGCATGTTGTGAGTTAGAAACAATTAGCAGATACTAATATTCAAACTATGTTCATAACAAAAAGAACTTGTATAAACAAATAAATATTAAATAGAACCTTTTGTAATAAGTGTGTGAAAAAATGTTTATCCACACACTAAGGTTTAGCTTAAGTTTCCAAACTATATTAAAACATATCAAAACACTAATGAAACTGTTAGGCAAACTAAAAAAGTCTTTGATAAACTTTTAATGAACTACTTAAATTCGAGGTCAATGAACAAATATATTTATTGAAATATACAAACACTTTTACTTTATTTATTTAACAAACAAAACTCAAACAAGTTGATTATTTTAACACAATACTTCAACAAGTTTTTAATTTGTTTATAATTTTTAGGTTTGTTTTTGTAAACTTCCATTAGTTTAAATATTCAACTCCATAAAAATTTCGAGACAATTGCATTTATATTAACAACAGCGAGTTTACCTAATAGATAGAACCAAGCTTTATCTGGAAACTAGACTGAACTGTAAACATGAAAGTTTATGCAAATTTTCAAGCATCAAAATTCAATAAAAATGAACATTTAACTATTTTTTTAACTTGCCTACACTCAAAAACTAATGTCTCGATCTTTTCGGCCACAAAATTTTGTGCAAAAAAAGAACCAAAAACTTTATGTGAAGGATAAAAAATCAGAATTGTTAGAACAAGTGCGTTAACATTTTTCATGAATAAAACAATACTATTTAGCTTTTAGTCTTAGAATTTTCAGACTGTGATTAGTTCAACTTGCACAATACTTTATTTGCTTAGATCAATAAATCCAATACAATCTAAAGTCTTTACTTTCTAATAAACCCATATAATTCAATTAATAATATACAGTTCAATGTTAACAAGTATTATAAATTGTTATGTCTAACTGTGATTAAACTAGAGTAATGCCATAAATAACTTTTAATTGACCTTTATAAGCAAAAAACCTAAGATATGATTGAATACTTAACTGGTAATTTATTTACGAGACACACTTAGTTTTGAATATTATGTAGTAACATAATTAGTTGAGTTACAATACAATGATATTGATAAACATAATTAAAAAGTAAGCTGAATTGTTATTTTTAGAATAATACCAGAATTTTCTACTACAAAATTGTATCATTTGTAGTACGCAAAACACAGGATACATACTATAAAACATAAAACTTTACTTTCAATTCAAATGTTGTAATATTTAATAATGAGTCGAAAACAAACACCAAAATTAAATAGACAAAAAAAGACCTTTCGTTTTTATGACAATGCATACAATTTGTAGAACTTTGTGTGGACAACTTAAGACGTTTTTTATTGAAAAATTTACTTGATTTACTTGATAAAACAGTTTAATCTTTTAAATTTATAGTTAAATACACATGTTGTTTGTGATATGAAACTAGAAACAATCACATAAACCAGCGCAACAATATGATAATTAAATATTAAGATTTGATTGTAATTTAAAAATTAAATTCCTTTATACGCAACAGTAAAATATTTAAGATCTAGTTGCCATATATGTTTGTATCTGTTAGTTTAATTAAGATACACCTTATCCAATACTTATTATGTACATACAATTAGTCTTACTTGAAACAAATTTAATAATTTATAATCCAAAAGATATGTCCATATACAACTAAAGTGTAAGTAAAAATTACTAAGTTTATACTGTATGAGACTACAGGGTCATGACGTAATAATTGTAAATATGCAAAAATAAAAAATATTACAAAATTACCTGAAAAATTGTGGACATAAACGGTATTTTGTAAGTGTCTAATTTAAAAGATGTCCAGACATTAGTTATACAATTTAAGACGTAAATACTTACTTATGTAAATTGAAAATTTTAGCTTAGTTTAACCATTGTTTTTCATTTTGAAGCCTAACGACGCTTAAATCTCAGTAAGTAATCTACTAGTGTAACTCAAACAAATGATACAGGAACTGATTCATAGAGTATCCGGCACTTAAGTAGTGTAAATTGGGATTAGTTAAGTAATTATTTTCCAATAAGGGGTAAAACATGAAAAAAGCTGGTCTAAAGTATAATTAAACACTAAACTAAGAATTTATTTGCTGTTTATGAGACTTGGTAACTTGAATTAATATAACTTTTCGAATTGAAATAGAATGATACTGATAAAGTAAACTACAACATAAAACTGTTGTGTTACTTTTTAGTATTCGAATTACTTATAGGTATATACTATTAAAAATTTCACTTTTAAATTAAACATATCTGTTAATAACACTAAAACTCAGTTCAGTCTTTACTTTGAGCTATAAATAGAGTTAAATTACTTAAGGACACACAGTACAAACAAAACAAATAAGCTAAGGCTTGTTTAAATAACAACATTAATTAGATAGAAGACTTTTATAGGTAAACTAACTGGTATGTACAACTAGTAAATTTATGAGACAAATTACAATAGAATAATGTTAACAAATCAAATTACAATAAGTGAAGTGTTATATATAGAATAATAAATTGATTGTCTACTCCAAAACTATACCATTTGGAGTACTACATCAATGTTATATGCTATAAAACATAAAACTTTACTGTAATTCAGATGTTTTTAATAACAATCATACATATGGATACTCACAAGTGTATAAGAGAAAAATAACATACTAAAAGAACTTGCGTAACTACTCGTACATCAAACAAAAAACTAATTAGGTGCCGACCAGCATAAGGACGCGGCCTAAAGGACGGCTTTCGTTATTTGTGCAAAAGTCCCTGGAGCAAGAGTTCTCGAAGAGAACTCGCAGCGGAAGGGACTTATGCACAAATAACGAAAGCTGTCCGCTACCACTTTAACTCAAAACCGAACTACTTCTTAGAGCTCAGTACCACACTTTTATCTGGTTTGGCTGTCAGGCTTACTAACTGGGCTCCAAGCGTAATTAGGTTTTTAAGAAAAAATGGTTGGGAGTAAAAGTGAAAAATTTTTCGCCGGCGGAGCCGGCGAAATGCCTTTAAAATAATTTTTTTTATCAATCTCAAAAATTTTCACGCCCACTTTCGATTTAGGGAATTCCCCCTAATGTGAAATTTTGTGTGGGGGGGCCTTAATAATTTAGTGCGTACCTTATGTGTGTGCGTATTTCTTAGATCGCGTACCTTACAGACATTAAAAATCACTTTGACGCATTGTAAATTACTACCTGATGTTAAATCATTTTTGTTCATTTTAAAATTCCTTAACTACTTGCATCTTTAATAGTTCTAAGGTCCGGCTGCAGTTATAACGTCGCTTCTGATTGGCTAATATATTACAATTTTGATTGATTTAATTTTTATTGAAGTAATAAAACTTGTTTTTCATTTTATTTTTATGTATTTTGGTAATTTTTTTTTAATATTATGCTGTATCATCACTTCACCTCATAATGTTATGAATGAAAACATATACAAGGCCTTACAACTGCAGCCGACCCACTTAAAATATGGCTTAACTTACCTTATCTAATTATTAACATATTTAAATTTAAACAATCACTGTCTAAAACTATATTGTTTAACCAATAAAATACAGTACCACTTGAGTTACTACACAATGTTACAAAATATGCAAAAGGAATATTAGTGATTTTATATTTTAAACAGTTTTTGACAGAGTTTATTTAAATAAATTAGTTAACATGCTTGTATACTGTATAAAAAACAAACTTTTATTAATTATCAAAATACTCTTTGCTTAGAGTCTTTACTGTGACACTATCTAATATTATAAATGATGAAACTACTAAAAAACACTTGGAAATAATGCTGCACACTACACAGTATCAAGTTTGAGATAAAATAAACACCTATGTTAGTTTATAATGTCACAATAGAAATTCCAGACAAAGACTATTTTGAAGTATTATTGTTATTCCAGAAAACTAAGTCTAACATGTCTATATAACAATCATATGTAGTCAGATAAAAGTCTGGTTTTGTCAGCTAGTCACAGTTTATTTATCATAACTCTGTTAAACACTAAAGGATTATCAAAAATTGTTTCTAAATGTTAATATTTGCTTTTGAATGCACTTTATAACCACTCTAAGTAACAAACCAGACTCTTATACAGTTTAGCATTGTCAATTATTACACTGTACTACATAATTCTAAAAACATTTAACAGTTCTAAACATGTTTTGAACAGTTTTTGTTCAAAAAATATAGCTAACATGCTTGTATATTATATCTAACTATTAATCGTTTAAATAATCTTTCATAGGAATTTTTTTATATCATAAGTATCTGTTTTATATAGCATTTCATTAACTAACATAAAACATTTGGTTTAATCTTACACATAGTATCAAGTTGAAGATGAAACAAATACTTATGATACAATATTTTATAATGTCACACAATTAAAATTCCAGACAAAGACTATTTTGAAGTATTATTAATATTCCTTAAAACTAAGTCTATCATGTCTATACAACATTGTCTTTTTATAAACACCATATATAGTCAGACAGCAGTCTGGTTTTTGTCAGCTAGTAACAGTTTTTATCACAATTCTGTCAACTATTATAATTACTTAATGATTATCAATCTTATAGTATGTTTAAACATTGAACTTTATTACCACTTTTAATTATAATCACTATAACTAACTGAAACAAACCAGACTTTTATCTAACTTGGTTATATAAACATACAAAAACACCAACTAAACATAAGTCAGTTGATCATGCTGTCTAAATGTTGTTTGTGTTCTTATATGTTTATATGTAATGAAATATGTCACTTATACAGAAACATTTTACACTATTGCTTTAATTGATTAGTGGATAAAAACATAATAATAAAACATTTACTTAAAAAATTAATAACAATATGAATACCAAGGCTGCCAGTAGTTGATTCAAAAATTGTACCCTTGTAAAATTCAACTTAATTTAGATATAATTAGAAACTAAGCAGCAAAAGCTATTAATGCATTATGTACTTTACTTGATATCAATTGAGTTTGAGCACTAAATTATATTAATGATTCTCTATGTTTACAAAAACTAATCATGTAAGTAATTTTTAAGTATTTAAAATTGAGTGTTACTGAAACATTAAGTGCTTGGCAACCTTGAAAAATAATCTTGTATGACATTTATCTATCTTAATTAAATAAGAAACTAACCTCACTAAGAGCTGCAATAGTCCAAGAACTGACTTGGTTCACCAAAATGGTTAGCAGTATTGATTAGGAATTAGAAAGATGATTGATCTAGCATCTAAATATAGATGCCCATTTTGTTTCTGCTCAACATAAGACTTTTTAGTGAGTTTATGAATATAGAGTGAATCAAACAAATGAAATTTTTTCAAAATAAAGGTAAAGACTTTTCTTTAAAGTTGTGAACAAAAAGATAAAAATACACATTATTTTCATAATAAACTAGAAGACTGTTGATTAAAGACAATTTTTCAACAAACAGGTAAACACCTTTCTGTGGAGTTGTGAACAAAAAGAAAAAAAAACAAGATTACCACAATAAAGTAGAAGTCTTTTGATTTAAGACAGTTTTTCAAAATACAGGTAAACACTTTTCTGTGGAGTTGTGAACAAAAAGAAAAAAAACATGATTATCACAATAAAGTAGAAGACTGTAGATTTAAACCACTTTGACAACATACAGGTAATGACTTTTCTTTGAAATTGTGAACAAAAAGATAATTAATACCCTTGAATATCATAATAAAGTAGAAGACTCTTGATTTAAATAACTTTGACAACATGCAGATAATGTAGATTTGTTTTGTTTTCTTTTTTATTCAAGCATAAACAGTTCAAGTTTAAATTTTATTGATTTTTTTCATACTATGTCATTGTTTTTGAATTGTATGTGCTTGTACTTTGAGTACTTTTTATTACTTAAAGCAACATATAAAAGGTAAACTCTAAAAATACATATGTAAAGAAAGTTAAAGTAAAAATTTGATGGCCTACCACTTTCAAGAAAACTTTTATGAAATGAATTGCAATTTTTTAGAAATTTCTGCAAACAGATTTTTTGTATAATTACGTAATAAATAAAAACTTTGTGCAAAAAATTCACTTGGTGACATTCACGAGGCCTCTCTTCTCTCAATTTGACAGTTTTAAGCTAATTTTCAACTTTTGACTCTAACTTTTCTAAACCTTGTTTTTTTCAAAAATAAATTTCACCATCGTTTTCAGCACAAAATTCTGCTTTAAAAAACACCAAACACTTTATTAAAACGTTAAAAAATAAGCAAATTACAACTTTAAAATTTCAAAGCTTTGAAATATACAAATTTTTGCTTTGAATACATTTCAAACTTCAATGTTTTTGCATGATCTGAATAGCTATTCCAATTGCTAAAAAGAAAATTAAATGTTTTATTGAAAATAGAAATACCAAGTTGTTAAATATACAACCTGATTCAGATAGTTTTGATTAATTATTTACTGAATATTTTTACAAAATAGTTTTTTAATCAAAACTTTAAAGTAGTTTAAAACATTTAAAATGTTGTTACATATTTTTTTAACGATAAATTTAAAAACTATTATTTGTTTTTATTACTGTAAATTTTGATAAACTCTGTTTGTTTTAAATAACTTTTTAATTAAGTAAGGTAGTTATTATTCAAGTGGTTAATTAAATTATTTTATATATGTTCTTTAATTTATGTATTTCTACTATTATAAATACTTATTACGTTTACTATACCATGTAAGTTTTTGTAAAATTATTCGCAGTTTTTGCCTTTTTTTAAAGTTTTACAAATAAATTTTATAATTTCTAGTAAGTTAAATTGTTTAATTAGAGTTAATGATTTTATCCATAAAAAGACTTATTTTATAGTTGTAGCTATGCTTATAAATTTTAAGAAAGTATTTACTGGAGTTATTTATTATATTAATTAGTAAGTTAAAAGTATAAGATTAAACAAATATTAATTTTCTATTTAGGTTTTAATTTTAATAGCTTTTATATTGTTTCAACTATCTATACTTGCATTTTATAATGAGCAAAAAATATTTGTTTTCTAGAAAAAATTAAGGAAATTTCACTAAAGTTGCACACAGTAAATGTGTAATTGCACAAATAAGCCAAATTAAGTTGTAAATTTGCAAACAACTTAGTATTAACTAAATGTTTGTGTTTAGATTTAACTAAATATTTTTCTTAGAAAACTATATACTTAGAAAAAAATTGGTTGGCAAAATCTAAAGTTTAAATAAACAATATTTTATTATAAAAATTAATCTATAAATTTTGAAATAAAAAATAACTGTATTATTTCCTAGGGCCGGACAGTTGTAAACTAAGTTTTTTATTTCATTTTTTTTAAACAGTTATAGAATAAAAAGTACAATAAACCAGTGTTTATACTTTTAATTCTTATATGAAATTATAATTAACTTACTTTTACTAATTTAAATATAAAGTTAGTGTTTCAAGTTTACAAATATTAAATTACAACATTAAAATTATTAAATCATGTCAGTACGATTTTATGTATTTTCTAAAATGGTTTTAATAATATTCTCAGCTGTTATTTAGCATTTAATTTATTCTTTCATCAACAGAAGAAAAAAGAAAATTCTTTCGCTTTATTAATACTACATAGTAGTTGTTTGCACAACAGGCTATTTAAGCAATAAATTATATAGATTTAAGCAACATAGATTTTAAATGTCTACAATACTATATATATATATATATATATATAGTACATATTTATTAAAAGACAAAAAGTAATTGATCTTTTGATCTGATGCACGAAAAACCTTTCGATTATCGAGTCGCCCTCCACGGATACCTTTTAATGTCTTGTCAAGAAAAATTTTTTGATTATATAAATTATTTATTAAAAGTTTTTTTTTTTGAAGTCAGAAATATCACTTTGTTAAATACATATCCTGACTTGGTTAATGTTGATAAAACGTTTTTGAAATTGTTTATTAAAGATGTACATAAAAATAAACTTTAAATTTTCTAATAATTTCATGTTGCTTTGACTGTATTGCAGTCGAACTACAGAAAATTAAATTGTTAAAAAAGTTGTTCTTAAAAGTTTATTAGGTTTATGTATTTAGTTTTTATCGAAGGTAAAACAATTGTTTTTGAACAATTCAACGGAACCACTATGTTGGTGAACTTACAAAATAGCAACAACAGTTGTCACACGGATAACTACTTAATTAGCTTTATTTTGTTTTTATTTTTATTGTTTTTCATAGCTTTGATTAGTGCAATTGCTACAAAGAAAATCAATTGTTTTATTAAAAATCGAAATATCAAGTTGTTAAACATACACCCTGAATCAGATAATGTTGACTAATTGTTTTTAAATATTTTACAAAATTGTTTCTAAAAATAAATTTTAAAACTACAAAACAAAACATGTAATAACTTTACTTTGAACAATAAACTTATAAAACTTTGTTTTATTGTAAATGTCTTCATGAACTTAGTTTTCTTTATTATTATCATTAATAATAAGTAAGTTTATAAGTAAAAGCTATTAAACTGTTGCGTAACTATAATTGTTTTTTGTAATAGTTGTTTAGTTTAATAAACTATCATAGACTTTTAAAATTTTCACACCTTTTGCCTTTATATTGTAAATAGTACAAGTAAATAAAACATTATAGCTCCAACTAGATTTAATTATTAAACTTTTGTGATTAGAGTTATTTCCATAAGATTTTAAGACAATTTGTCCTTTAAGATTTTAATTTAATATTACAATTGTAACACAAAAAAGTAAGGCAAAGTATTAGAATCATTTTTATAATATTTTTAGTTAGTTTTTAACATTTATTTATTTAATATTGTATTTAATTAGCATAATTGGATTTAAACATGAATTTAAAAAGTAATTTAAAGTTACATAGCACTATTTAATTTAATTTTACTGAAGTTTAACTGAGAAACCATGTAGGTGCTCAAACCAAACAACTTAAGTTGTAAAAAAAAGGTGCAAATAATGTTATATTTATTTGAAAAATATTAACCAAATGTTCATCTGATACTATTATTTAGGTTATTGGTAAAAGAGAGAGTTCTAAAAATGAAATCAAAATCTTTGAGTTTATTTAGACAAATTATTCTAACATTTAGTAAAAAAACATTTTTTTTTTATAAAAAACAAATTGTTATAAAGAAATGTTCTCAACTTTTAATTTTAATTACTTTGTAAATATAAACCTGCTAAGCCAATATTTAAATGTTTTATTCTTATGCGTAGTAATAATTAGTTATACTCTGATAAAAATATAGATATCAAGGAGGTCAATTTTTTAAAAATATATATTTGACTAAATATTTAAAGTTAATTTTGGTAAAAAATTAAATTAACACTTGACTTATAATTTTGCCGTTTTACAATAAATGATATAACTTTAATACTTGTGTGGTTACTGACTTTTTGGCCCGGTAAACTTTACAATGAGATGTTAAAACAAAATAAACTAAATTTGAAACAATTTTTTAGTAGTTTTTGTTTACCCTATACACACTTATTCTATAAAATTCATAATTTTATCTATATTTTGCAACTAAAAAAATAGTTAGTCTGTAAAGTTGTAATATGTTTTAGGTATTTATAATTTATTCCAAATACTTACATTTATATTTTAATATATTTTAAATTAATTTTCAACAACATTAGTCAATACTCAGTAATAAAATGTAAAATAAACATCTCTTACGAAAATTCTTTCATTTCATAAATAGTTCACTTTTTATTATTGTCCTTACACTAAAAATAATTTTCTCAAACATTCTGAAGCAGTGAATAATTGAATTGTAGATTTAATAAACTGTTAGACCTACTTTAAACAATTATTTTAAAATTAAAATAAAATTTTTGCAATAGATCATTTTGTTAACTAAAATTTTGTTTACAATTATTTATATAGTAAACACATTTGAAAAAAGAGGCTACAGTTACAAATGTGTTCGTTATTACAAAAAAATAACAACTTGTTAAGAAATTTAATAAATTAGCTTGTGAAATGTACAAAATATGTCATAAATCATTTATAATCACAAAACAAAAAGTGAAAGAAAATCTGTGTGAAATTAAATGCAATAAAGTTTTCTAAGGTAAACATGAGCAAAAAAGCGTTTACTACCTAACTTTCGTGTTGCTTCCACAAAAAAGAGTTATAAAAAAGAGTTATAAATATACAGAGAGGCGTACAGACTGGCAGGCCCTCTGCTTTCTGCCGAGAAATTTCAAAAATATTTTGTTGCTTCCACACAGAAATGAAATGTAATGTTTCTTAAGGTAAAGAGCGTGAAAGGCGTACCTGCCTGAATGACGGAAAAACAAATAAGAAGCAAGGAAAAACAAATAAGAAGCGAGAAAAACAAATATGCAGCAAGGGGTGCGCCTGAAAGTTTCTGCGCGCACATGCCCGCCTGACTAGTATAAAAGGTGCTTATTTCTTGTAGGCTAACTAGAACTTTATGTTTGCTGATTGGTGAACTTTTGCTGTACTGCACATTAGTTACAGAAAGCTGTTTAAAATATATTCTTTAAAGTTTATTAGAATTTTTTCATTAAAAAAAAACATTTATGTATATTTTAGTTATTGAAGGTAAAATAACTGTTGAGGAAAACTTCAATGAAACTTTTATATTGATGAATTCACAAAATAGAAAAACTACTAACGGAACTTGTCATTTGGAAAATTATTTGATTTCCTTTTTGCTCTTTTTATTATTTATGGTTTTTGTAGTAATAGTTGTTGCAATTGCTAAAAATAAAATCAAATGTTTTATTGAAAATAGAAATATCAAGTTGTTAAACATACAACCTGAATCAGATAGTTTTGATTAATTGTTTACTGAATATTTTTACAGAATAGTTTTTTAATCAAAGATTAAAGTAGTTTTAAACGTTATAATGTTATAACATATTTTTCTAACGATAAATTTAAAAACTGTTATTTGTTTTTTTTACAAAAAACTTTTGATAAATTCTGTTTGTTTAAGATAATTTTTTTAACTAAATCACGAAAGTATTATTCAAGTGTTTAATTAAGTTGTTTTTTTATATGTACTTAAAAATAAAATTTTTTATTGTTATCAATAATATTTTTCCTTTACTATGCCATAAAAGTTTTTGTAAACTTATTCACAATTTTTTATCATGTTTATTTTAAGTTTTACAAGTAAAATTTTCTCAATTCCAAGTAATTTAAATTGTTTAGTTAGAGTTAATGATATTATCCTAAAAAGATTTATTTTTTTTTTGTTGTAGCTATGCATTAAAAGTTTTAAGAAAATATTTACTGGTGTCATTTATTAAAGTAATTAATAAATTAAAAGTATCAGATTAAACAAATATTAATTTTTTATTTAGTTTTTAATTTGATAACTTTTATTTTGTTTAAACTTACTATACTTGCATTAAATCAAGGAAAAAAAGTTTTTTTTTTTTCAGAAACACTTAAGGAAATTATACTAAAAATGCGCACAGTAAATTTGTAAGTGCACAAATAAAACAAATTAAGTTGTAAATATCCGAACAACTTAGTATTAACTAAGTTTTTATCTTAGAAATACTGCCTACTTAGAAAATGTGGTGACGAAATCTAAATTTTGAGTAAACAACATTTAGTTATAAAAATTAAACTATAGATTTTGAAATATAAATTGACTGTTTTATTTCTTAGGGACGAATAGTTGTAAACTAAGTTTTCAATATTAACATTCATAAACAATTACAGATTAAAAAGTACACTTAACCAATGTTTGTACTTTTAGTTCTTATATGAAATTATGATTATTTAATATCAACTTACTTAAGTAAATATGAAGATAATATTTCCAATTTACAAATACATATATATAAGTTTAAAAGTAAATTTTTATGTATATTTTAAAATAGTTCAAATAAAGTTGTAATATTATTTTCAGTTGTAATATGGTTTTTAACTTTTTCTAACATATAAAAAAGAAAAAAGAGTTTTTCTCGCTTTACATACAGTTCTACTTTTATCATAACCTTAAGTATACTTGCTAATTACTATCAAACTTTTTAAAAATAGTAAAACAGGTTGTAGAATAATTCTATCAATGCTATGTTATAAATCATAAACATACTTAAAAGCAGTAATCTATATATTTTTTAAAATTTTTCATTGTATGTTTCCAATTTAAATAGAAATTATTTGTAAGTTAAGATATTTATTCAAGTATTTATATTTGTACAAGCAACATACATTTGTATTGCGCTAGGTACATATTACTTAAAATTTCTATAGCTTGCATTAAGCTTTTTAACATAATACGATTAAGAATAGGCACTATAATATATTTTTTGGTTTATTAAGTATAAAGTAACATTTTTGAAAGAAAAACCTTTTGATACAAATCAACTCTATTAATCTATATGTTATATTTAAAATTTCTTAAAAAGTAGCCTGAGAATTTATTAAAAGAAAGACTAAAACATTTATGTGCCTAATTTTATTTCTATATCTATTAAAATTTATGTACACATTATAAAAGACTTTTCTTTGAGTATACATATTTCGCTAAAAATTCTATGCTAATTTTTGAAAATACACTGTTTTTGCTTGATTATGTACTAAGTGTTCAAGCTTCGGTTTATGAAAAAGACAATTTTATTTAAATCATTAACAACTTAAATTTTATTAAAATTTTTTACTTATAATGCTCTTAAATAAAAATTTTTAAGTAACTATTCATAAAAGTAGTAAATGACAGGTATGTATAATTAATAAAAAGTAAGTTTCTTTAAAATTTTTCTCATCGAAAAAGTATGTGTTTACTACTTTAAGAGTTAACCAAAAGGTTTCAATTTTTTACATCTTTAAATTTTTAATAACTTAATTTTTACATCTTTAGGGGCTTGTTACTTTTTTGTTATAACATTTTGAAAAGGGGGTGTTATTATGAAAATGAGTTTAAAAGCCCCTGGTCTAAACTATTTTTTTTATTAAGATTATATATATAAAGTTTTGAGCATTTTAAAGCTTTTAGGTTATTTACGATTTTAATAACAGTGTATTTTTCAGAGTATACTTTTCGAAGATATCATTTACGTTGAAGTGTCTCTGAAAATTGACCACATTATAAATTGTATCGTACCGTGGTGTGGTATACAACTAAATAACTGAAAGGTTTTTTTTGTACACCAGGTCCTTAGACCGAACTTTTTGAGCGCCTATTTTATCGTTCGATAAGTATAAGTAATATTAATTAGCAATCTAACTACTGTTAAAATTGGTGTTATTAATCCAACTTAGCCTTTTTGAGTTGGTAGCATAGATTTAATAATTTGTACTGTCTACTTAACAAAATACCTACCAAATGCTTATTTTTTGAAATTTTGATAACAATTCTTTTTCTTTGTTTTTATTTTGCTTTTTCATTAGCTGTGTTTAGTTGTTGTTTCAAGTTCCCATGGTATACTTCTAGCAATTTAAAACAAGTTGTATTCTTTTTATTGTGAATTTCAAAAACTAATTAACCTTTATTCAATATTTAAAACTTGAACAACATGTTTTTCTATAGATATATATTTTTTTTTCATTCATATACTTAACTACAAATTTTGTATGGATTGCAGTTTTATTATTTTTAATTGCAGAATCACAGTCCGAAAATCCGTACGCGGAAAAACTCAGTTATTGTCAGAATTTTTTTCATAAATGTCTTTTATTTTTTTTTAATACGTGAACCTTTTTCTTAAATTAATTCCTTTGTTAAACTTATTAACAACTTATTTTATTTCAAAACATTGTGAATTGTTAGCAGTATACTTTACCTTTTCTGAGTGATCATCTATAATTTTTAAACTCTAATCATAAGTTTTATTGTACTTGTATTATTTTTAGCACTAAAGTATCAATATTAAAGCTTGCAAAGCTTTCCTGTAACACTTTCCATTTTTTTTAAATTATTAATTTGTTTTAGTTTTTAAGTTGTTTTACAGATACTATTACGTGGTTTAACTTTCCATATTAACCAAATTTCATAGTTTTTACTATGAAGTGTTATAATTTGAAAATATTTTAAACACTTCTTGAGATTCTCAAGCAAAAACAAATTAAAAAGCAGAACTTTTTTTATTAATAGTAAGACTTGTATCTTATAGTAAGCTGGCTAAGTCAAATTTCGTTTCTAGTTTTTAATGGTTAAAAACAATGACAAAAATTAAAAGTTGTGAAATTATTTTTTACCAATCTATAATTCTTAAAAGAAAAATATAATATTTCAATAAAAATGTGTTATATGCAATAAAAGTAACTAAAATAGTAAAGCTTTTTCAACGTTTGTTATTTGAAATAGAATAATTTCATTAAAATTGCATAACCGTTTTATATATTTGTTTTATATATTGATTATATTAACAACTGCATATAGCATTCGTATGGCTTAAACTTAAATAGTCAGATCTTTAACTTGAGTTAATAATTTGTATTATGCTAAAAAACAGCATCAAATGTATAGCTATTGTTAGTGTTAGATTTTTAAAGTTGATAACAAAATTATTAAATAAAAACTATATTTACAGTAAATCATAAAAAAATGATAAAAAAAACTAAAAGTATATTTTTAATCTATAGACATAATTAAAGTTTGTAGAAACTTTGAATAATATTAACTCTACTTTAGTGCTTAAACCAGTATGTCATATTTGTTTCATAAGTATTTCGATATTGGTTGTTATGAACTGAAAATGAAAACTGACATTATTTAAAACTTTAAAAATCACTCTGTGAACACTTAAATATTAAACATTTAACTAAATGAAATATAGTAAGATTAATACTTAATTTTAGTAACATTTTAAAGATTTGGAATTAATTGTGATCAAAAAGTTTTAGTTTAAAAAAGAATTTTTAAGATTAATTCATTCATTATGTAAATATAAATTATTTTTGTTTTTTTTAGCACCTTAAAGAAATAAAAACATAGATTATTTTAATGTTATATAAAAACTTATAGCGTTTGGTGGTGTTTATAGCCTAAATAAGCTTATATAAATTTTATAATATCAATTTTAATTAACTAATCGACTTTTTGTAAAACTTTTAAAAATAACAAACTGCACAAAAACAAAATCGACTATCTTTATTGAAAAAGAAAAAAAAATCACTTGGAAACCTTAACAATTTTCATTAGTAAATATCTTTAAAATAAAGTTTAAACAGTATTTCATATTAAGTTTACTTTTTATATCCAAATTTAAGTTTACGAACGTGAAGATCTGATTATCTAATAAAGAATAAAAAAGTTAACTCAGAATGAAAAAAATCAACAAAATTTTATCATAAAAACACAGAAATTAATAAAGAAGTTAACAAAGTATTTGGGCAATGATGTTACAACGCAATACAAAACATGAGTTTGAAAATCAAAGTTTTTATAAACATAAATAAAAAATTTTGAATTTTAAATTCAGACAAAATATCCGTTTAAAGGTTTAACACTTTTATGCACTTTAGAATATCAAATTTAACACAAATTTAGTACAAAAGTAACATCGAATAAAAGAAAGTTTTTGGCTTTAACTCCGTTTGACTACTTCTAAATGTAAAACTACGTTGTTATGGGTTCAAAACATATAACAATAAAATCATAAAAATAAAAGAGCACAGTTTCCGAACTTATATGAAACACAAATAATATTACACATCAACATGAAGAAAAAATTGCATAAAAAGTTATCAAGTTAGCAACAAAGTAGTTTTTAAAAAAACAGAATTAAGTAAATTAAATAATATTGCAGCAGTTTAGTCCTTTTTGCAGGCTTCTCTGCATAAGTCTCTTAAATGGCCTGAAGTTTTGGTCTTCAATGGAGTCCTGAAAAAAAAAAGTAACATATCAAAAATAAAGTTTAGTACTTAATGTAAAAAGTTCTAATAAGTAGAAGTATATAGATAATTTCATTCTAAATTAGTAAGATATAATTTCTAATGAGCCTTACTACGAAAGTACTTAAATAAATTTAAGAAAAATGAAATGATTCTGTTATATTATTTGGAAAAGTTTTACCTCGTAAAATCTGACACCTATTTATACGGATAAAGTTTACTGGAAGTCGGAGATATTTATGTAGCTTATCTAAATTAAAAATTTTAGAGTTTTTTTAATTTGTTTTTTTTTCCACGTGAAAACTACTTGATTGTTTTAATTAAAGTTTTTATTTCAGACAAAAACTGTTTAAATGCTTGAGAGTATTTTAGATGACCAATTAAAATTACTACAGCTAAAAAACTAAATTAAAAGTAGATTACATTTTAAGTTCATACATACATATATACTAATAAACGATTATTTAAGAATTATATTTGTTTTAAACTAAAAATAAAGTTTGTATTTGTTTGTTTTTCATATATATATACTTAATAAAAATATTTAGCACATTTTTACATTGTTATGTTAGTGGCACTGACTGTACTTAATATACAAAAGTTAAAAACAAAAACCATGCAGACTAAAATAAAAATATTATACAAAAAAAAACAAAATGTTAAAAAATTCATGAAAATAAAAACAAACTTTTTCTTTTTCTAAAATAGGACTTTCATCATTAGCGGCATGATTCGGTTTTGGTACTGTAGTTAATAATTAACTTGTTTAAAAAGATAAGAATATTTTACTCAAGTTATTCAGTAAACAAAATAGTATATTACTTTATTTTTAAAAATTAGCATAAGGAGACTAATAACAAGCTTTATATAAAAAAAATATTTTTTCAAAAATGTAAGATAAACCAACCTACTTTGAATTTTATAGAAGCAATATAATTAAAAGATACAGAAAATGTTTAAGAACAAAACAAACAAAAAAAAATAACAAACTATTTTATATTTTAACATGGGCAATACAATAAGTAAAATACAGTAAAAATACAATAAGAAAAACAGAAACATTTTAAACATTTCACAAATAAAATAAGATAACAAACCAACTTTTTATTCTTAATCGAACTGTACCGGATGTATTCTTTACTTCATCTAAAAATATTTATAAATTTGGAGAAGATGTTAAAATAATACTACAAAAAGATGACATAGAATAACCGTAAAATAATATGAATAATTTTAAAACTAATGATTACAGAATTCAAAACCTTAAAAGTGTTTAACAGTTGATTTTTCTAAATGAAATAATATTTAATCAAACACAGTTCAGCTTTTATGTCTATCTCTTTAAGAACTATTAGTTCAGTTTTAAAGAACTTTAACAATACAATTTATTTTAATTAATTTACCATTTTTTAAAAAATCTAAAGTTCTCTTTTTTGTATATATACTTTTTCTATACTTTTAAGTTTTTACAAAAAAAAAGAACTTAACTGCTTACAGTAGGCTAATCTAACAATATGAAATGAACCTTTGGTTTTTGGAATTAAGTTCGAGATGCTATTGTCGTCAGAGATAACTGAATTTACTGAATCTTCTTTATCAAAGCTGCTTTTACAGGGTTCTGTAGGTAAATAGAATTAAAATAGAAATTATAAGCCTGTACAGATAATAAAATGTATAGCTTTAAAAATATTTTTTTTTTTCGACTAACTTTTACATATCGTAAATAAGCTTAGAAAAATTTTATGTCAAAAGTACTCTTAACGTTGTATACACTAGTCGTTAATTTAGTGAAATTTAACAGTGAAAAATAACTAGTTGACCAATTTAAAGTAGATTTTGTAAAATATTAAAGCCGAAAAATTACTTTTGTAATAAAATATAGTAGAAGAAAATACCGACCATGGGTTTTAGGATATTGTATTGGAGTTGTTATTACAAAGATCAAACAATGAAACAATTTTTTAAGCAAATAAAAAAAAAGTAAAAAACAAAACAAAGCTACAAAATACAAGTTCACTTACACAACTAAAGTAACAAGAAAACAATACAGTCACCTTCAGGAGTCAGGGCAATAGGTGTACTGCTATTTGAAGCTGAACAATTTACGTTTGATTGTTCTAAAGATAAAGCGTTTTCATTGGACGGTTCATCAGCCAATGAGCTGTCTTTATTTGAAACTGTAGTAATGTTTAGTTTGTTTTTTTTGTTCTCAAGAGTTTGTTAACATTACAATATGAAGTTCAGTGAGTAATGAAATTGAAAAAAAAAACTTTTTCCAAATGCAAAACAAATATAAAAACTTGTAATGGCTAAGTTTTATTTTCAAAAACTGCTGATCGCTGGACTCGATCTCGCTACCTCCGGCTCACTGAACGGGTAGACAATCACTGTACTACACAACCACCTGTGAGTTGACCTTAATGCTGGTATATAAAGTTAACAAAGTACTTAATGCTTTGATTTTTACAAAACAACTAAAGAGATATCAATTACTAGAGTAGAAATATTATATTTAATTCTTTCAAGACTCTATGATGCCAACTACGTTTCGTTAAGAGACCTCGTAAGTGCAAAAAAATATAAGTAACTTTAATTTTAAACAAGTTTATTTAGCTATTGCTTTCTAACTTTACTATAAATGGTTGTTATACTCTTCACTTGAAATACACGTACAAAGATATGGCTGTTTGTTTTGTACAAAACTTTTACGCGAATTTTGATATTTGAAAATCTTTCATTCAAAAGCTGCATAAGCAGATGTACATATTAAACGCAGTTTTTATTTTTGTTGCTTAAATCTAAATGAAAGAAGTAAACTTATTAAACGCTTCGATAATCAGAAAAATTTAAAATATGTTGATAACAAATATTTCTGCCACATTTTAATTTCAGCTTTAAACTTCTGTTTAAACTTAAAAATTTTTATAAACAGTTAAATGTCTAAAAACCAAACAAACATTAATGTAAAAACTATATAACTTGTTTACAACAATAAATGTGTAACACAAGAGTAAACTAACAAATATATTTATTAAAATATAAGTGCACTTTTTCTTTCATTAAATCAAGTTGACTTTTTTAGAACAAATTTTTTTTAAACCTTATTTTATGTTTGTTTTAGTAAACTTATATTAGTTTTAATATTCAACACCATAAACATTTCAGGTCAATTACATTTATGCTGCAATAAACATGTGAATAAATGTTTATACGGACACCAAGGGGTAACTTAACTTTACAAACTATATTAACACGTACAAAATTATTAATGAAACTGTTAGTCAAAGTAAGTATTGTTTTATTAACTGTAAAAGAACTAACTAAATTAATAGACTTTATAAAAAAGCTGTATTCTTCTAAGTAGACTGTAATTATTTAAATTTATGCAAATTTTTACGCAACAAAATTGAATGATTATGAACGAGTTAAACATTTTTTTTGGATTTTTTTCTTTTTCGTTTTAAACTTGCCAATAATTAAAAATAAGCATTTCCATCGTTCTTTGCGGAAATTTTCATGCTAAAAAACACCAAAAAAATTATTAAAACGATGAAAAATAAGCAAAATGGAGCTTTAAAACTTCAAAGATTTGAATTTGAACTTTTTGGTTTTTCTAATACCTTTCAAACTTGTAGGTTTTTGCACTTGAAAGCCGATGAGCATATGTTTGACCAACTTTGAAGTCTTCTACTTGCCATAATTTGGAAAAATGTCACATTTCAACACAATTGTCAACTTCTGCTAGAAGCTTCTTGTATCAACAGTGGGTAATTTCCCAGTCTTGTGACTTTTGTTTCTTTTCAGAGATTTTCAACGCAAATTTGGAGAAATAACTAGATATTTCAAACGAACAATGTTTAAGCGTTGACTAAGTAATCGACGGTTTTCAAAGTGAGAGTTACTATAAAAGAAATGTTAAGCATATTAATTCTCAATATGAACTACTATAATTTTTTAGAAGTAATTATAAATTAAACATGGACAACTCGAGCAATTCATCTGAAGGAAATGAGAGCATATATCGGCTATAAATTAACTTTGATCCTTTAAAGCAGAAAAGTAAAAGATGACTATTGCGTGCTAACTGATGCAACGATTCGAGAGGTACAAAACAAGACACGTGACCTGAGCAAACTCATTCGTAAAGCCAACAAGTGTTTGTCGAGCCCGCAGTTAAACTGGAAAACAAAAGCAGCTCTCGGTTGCTGTCGAAAGCTAGTTTGCGTCTTTCTACTGTGCTTAAAATTGCAAAGTAAGATGTTACAAGAGAGAGAGAGAGAGTATGAAGATAAGATACTAGTGTCTTTCAAATTTATTGACAGCAAATTTATGCTTAGATATAACCTCAAGTTAGAACGTTAAATAATTGTATCTGTTAGTTTAAGTAAGATACACCTTATCCATTACTTATTATGTACATACCATTAGTCTTGATTAAAACAAAATTAATAATTTACAATCCAAAAGATATGTCCATATACAACTAGTGTGTAAGTAAAAATTATTAAGTTTATATTGTATGCGACTACAGGGTCATGACGTAATAATTGTAAGTAGGTGAAAACAAAAAATATTACAAAATTACCTGAAAATTTGTGGACAAAAACGGAATTTTGTAAGTGTCTAATTTAAAAGATGTCCAAACTTTATTTATACAATTTAAGACTTAAATACTTACTTATGTAAATGGAGAATTTTAGCTTAGTTTCTGTCTAAGTGGCATAAACCTTCCACATACTTAAACCTTAGATATACTACTTACAAAAGTATATAGTTCTGTACCATTAAGAATGCAATGTACCAACATTAATAACATATTTTACACAACCATCGTTTACCTCTTTCAAAGCTAACGACGCTTAAATCTCAGTAAGTAAACTACTAGTGTAACTCAAACAAATGATACAGGAACTGATCCAAGTAAAACATCAAAAAAAGTTAAGAACTGCTGGTCTAAAGTATAATTTAGTACTAAACTAAGAATTTATTTGCTGTTTATGAGACTAGGTCACTTAAATAATATAACTTTTTGAATTGCAATAGAATGATACTGATAAAGTAAACTACAACGAAAAACTGTTGTGTTACTTTTAAATAATTCGAATCACTAATGGATATATACTATTAAACATATCTGTAAATAACACTAAAACTCTGTTAAGTCTTTACTTAACTTTGAGCTATAAGTAGAATCAAATTACTTAACAAAGTACAATACAAACAAAACAATAAAGCTAAGGCTTGTTTAAACAATAACATAAAATAGATAGAAGACTACTCTATCTTATTAGGTTAAATAACTGGTATGTACAACTAGTAAATTTATGAGACAAAATACAATAGAACGATATTAGTAAATCAAATTACAGTAAGTGAAGTGTTCTATATAGAATAATAAATTGATTGTCATAAAATGATAACAATAATGAATTACCTGATTTCAAATGGTTATTGTGTTTTTAGTACTTTCTGTAAGTAAAAGTAGCAAAATTTTCCAGCTGGACAGTATGATTTTGTAGTGTGAACGGCAAGAACTGTTAAAATAATACAATCCTAAGTAATAATTTTTATTTATATTTTTATGGTTACTCTGGCTCTCATACTTGGAAGATAAAAATAGTAAGTATATAAATATATTTTTTTTTAGTTTTTACTCAGAGTATCGAGTATCACAAAATATAATTGATATTTAAATTAAATTACAAACGAGATTCATTCAAACCGCTTAAAGCACGTTTTTTAATAAAAATATACTATTCATTACAAATATAAAGTTTCATTTAGACCTTAAGTCAAACGAACTATGAGTTACCCCATAATCGAGTATCACAAAATATACATGAAATTTAAATTAAATTACAAACGAGATACATTCAAACTGCTTAAAGTACGTTTTTTAATAAAAATATACTATTCATTACAAATATAAAGTTTCATTTAGACCTCAAGTTAAACGAACTATGAGTTACCCCATAATCGAGTATCACAAACTATACTTAAAATTTAAACTAAATTACAAACGAGATACATTCAAACTGCTTAAAGTACGTTTTTTAATAAAAATATACTATTCATTACAAATATAAAGTTTAATTTAGACCTCAAGTATGTTTTGTGTACTCGATTATGGAGCATATCATAATTCGTTAAACTTGAGGTCTAAATTAAACTTTATGTTTATTATGATTAGTATACTTTTATCAACAAAATGCGTTTAATGCAATTTTAATGAATCTCGTTTGTAACTTAATTTAAATTTCAGGTATATTTTGTGTACTCGATTATGGAGCATATCATAATTCGTTAAACTTGAGGTCTAAATTAAACTTTATGTTTTTCATGATTAGTATACATTTATCAACAAAATGCGGCGGTTAATGCAATTTTAATGAATCTCGTTTGTAATTTAATTTAAATTTCAGGTATATTTTGTGTACTCGATTATGGAGCATATCATAATTCGTTAAACTTGAGGTCTAAATTAAACTTTATGTTTATTATGATTAGTATACTTTTATCAACAAAATGCGGTTAATGCAATTTTAATGAATCTCGTTTGTAATTTAATTTAAATTTCAGGTATATTTTGTGTACTCGATTATGGAGCATATCATAATTCGTTAAACTTGAGGTCTAAATTAAACTTTATGTTTATTATGATTAGTATACTTTTATCAACAAAATGCGGTTAATGCAATTTTAATGAATCTCGTTTGTAATTTAATTTAAATTTCAGGTATATTTTGTGTACTCGATTATGGAGCATATCATAATTCGTTAAACTTGAGGTCTAAATTAAACTTTATGTTTATTATGATTAGTATACTTTTATCAACAAAATGCGGTTAATGCAATTTTAATGAATCTCGTTTGTAATTTAACTTAAATTTCAGGTATATTTTGTGTACTCGATTATGGAGCATATCATAATTCGTTAAACTTGAAGTCTAAATTAAACTTAATGTTTATTATGATTAGTTTACTTTTATCAACAAAATGAGGTTAATGCAATTTTAATGAATCTCGTTTGTAATTTAATTTAAATTTCAGGTATATTTTGTGTACTCGATTATGGAGCATATCATAATTCGTTAAACTTGAGGTATAAATTAAACTTTATGTTTATCATGATTAGTATACTTTTATCAACAAAATGCGGTTAATCCAATTTTAATGAATCTCGTTTGTAATTTAATTTAAATTTCAGGTATATTTTGTGTACTCGATTATGGAGCATATCATAATTCGTTAAACTTGAGGTCTAAATTAAACTTTATGTTAATTATGATTAGTATACTTTTATCAACAAAATGCGGTTAATGCAATTTTAATGAATCTCGTTTGTAATTTAATTAAAATTTCAAGTATATTTTGTGTACTCGATTATGGAGCATATCATAATTCGTTAAACTTGAGGTCTAAATTAAACTTTATGTTTATTATGATTAGTATACTTTTATCAACAAAATGCGGTTAATGCAATTTTAATGAATCTCGTTTGTAATTTAATTTAAATTTCAGGTATATTTTATGTACTCGATTATGGAGCATATCATAATTCGTTAAACTTGAGGTCTAAATTAAACTTTATGTTTATTATGATTAGTATACTTTTATCAACAAAATGCGGTTAATCCAATTTTAATGAATTTCGTTTGTAATATTGTAATGTTTTTTTAATAAAAATATACTATTCATCACAAATATAAAGTTTAATTTAGACCTCAAGTTAAACGAACTATGAGTTACCCCATAATCGAGTATCACAAAATATACATGAAATTTAAATTAAATTACAAACGAGATTCATTCAAACTGCTTAAAGCACGTTTTTTAATAAAAATTTACTTTTCATCACAAATATAAAGTTTAATTTAGACCTCAAGTTAAACGAACTATGAGTTACCCCAGAATCGAGTATCACAAAATATACATGAAATTTAAATTAAATTACAAACGAGATTCATTCAAACTGCTTAAAGCACGTTTTTTAATAAAAAAATACTATTCATTACAAATATAAAGTTTTATAAAGACCTTAAGTTAAACGAACTATGAGTTACCCCATAATCGAGTATCACAAAATATACATGAAATTTAAATTAAATTACAAACGAGATTCATTCAAACTGCTTAAAGCAAGTTTTTTAATAAAAATATACTATTCATTACAAATATAAAGTTTCATTTAGACCTTAAGTTAAACGAACTATGAGTTACCCCATAATCGAGTATCACAAAATATACTTGAAATTTAAATTAAATTACAAACGAAATTCATTCAAACTGCTTAAAGCACGTTTTTTTAATAAAAATATACCATTCATTACAAATTTAAAGTTTCATTTAGACCTCAAGTTAAACGAACAATGAGTTACCCCATAATCGAGTATCACAAAATATACTTGAAATTTAAATAAAATTACAAACGAAATTCATTCAAACTGCTTAAAGCACGTTTTTTAATAAAAGTATACTATTCATTATAAATATAAAGTTTAACTTAGACCTCAAGTTAAACGAACTATGAGTTACCACATAATCAAGTATCACAAACTATACTTGAAATTTAAATTTAATTACAATAAAAAAGTAAGTTGAAGTGTTAATTATAGAATAATACCAGAATGTCTACTACAAAATTGTATCATTTGTAGTACGCAAAACACAGGATACATACTATAAAACATAAAACTTTAATTTGAATTTAAATATTGTAATATTTAAAATTGAGTCGAAAATAAACACCAAAATTAAATAGTTAAAAAAAGACCTTTCGTTACCATGATAATGCATACAATTTGTAGAACTTTATGTGGACTAAAACTAGAAACAATCACATAAACCAGCGCAACAATATGATAATTAATGATTAAGTATTATTAAGACTTGATTGTAATTTAAAATTAAAATTCTTTTATACGCAGCAGTAATTTATTTAAGAGCATATATTATTCATATATGTTTGTATCTGTTAGTTTAATTAAGACACACCTTATCCAACACTTTTTATGTACATAGAATTAGTCTTATTTGAAACAAATTTAATAATTGATAATCCTAAAGACGATATCCATGTACAACTAAAGTGTAAGTAAAAATTACTAAGTTTTTTCTGTATGAGACTCAGGGTCATGACGTAATAATTGTAAATAGGTAAAAATAAAAAATATCACAAAATTACCTGAAAAATTGTGGACAAAAACGGTATTTTGTAAGTGTCTTATTTAAAAGATGTCCAAACTTTATTTATACAATTTAAGACGTAAATACTTACTTATGTAACTGAAAAATTTTAACTTAGTTTCTGTCTAAGTGGCATAAACCTTTTACATTCAGTGTTCCTTATATACTACTTAGATAAAGTATATGGTTCTGTACCATTAAGAATGCAATGTACCAATATTAATAACATATTTTGCACAACTATTACTTTTCTCTTTCAAGCCTAACGACGCTTAAATCTCAGTAAGTAATCTACTAGTGTAATTCAAACAAATGATGCAGGAACTGTAAATTGGGATTAATTAAATGAAAAAACAGTTAAGAGTCTAAAGTACACATAAATACTAAACTAAGAATTTGTTTGCTGTTATGAGACTTGGTAACTTGAATTGATATAACTTTTTGAAATGCAGTAGAATGATACTGATAAAGTAAATTACAACGTAAAACTGTTGAGTCATTTGAATTACTTAAAGGTATATACTATTAAACATTTCACTATAAATCGAACATATCTGTTAATAACACTAAAACTCAGTCTTTACTTAACTTTGAGCTATAAGTAGAACTAAATTACTTAAAAACATACAATACAAACAAAACAATGTTTAAATAATAACATAAATGAGATAGAAGACTTTTATAGGTAAACCAACTAGTATGTGCAAAATACAATAGAATGATACTGTTAAATCAAATTACAGTAAGTGAAGTGTTATATATAGAATAATAAATTGTTCATAAATAAATAATACATGTTAAAATCCAGTTTATAATGCTTGTTGATTTGTGTAGAACTTATTTATAAAACAACACATCAAACTAGTATTTAAGAGAACCCTTAGTTACAATAAATATATGAGTAGACATTTATTAGGACACTAAAATTTAGCTATATAAAGGACAAACTATATTAACACGTATCAAAATACTAATGAAATTGTTAGTCAAAGTAATTTGTTTTATAAATAAAACTAATTACATCAATATACTTTATAAGAAAGTAATTTTTGTCTAAAGACCATACCAACTGTAGTCATTGAAATTTATGCAAATTTTTATGCTATAAAATTGAATGATAATGAACAAGTATAACTTTTTTTCGGAAGATTTTTCTATTTATTTTAAACTCGCCAATAATTAAAAATAAACATTTCCATCGTTTCTGGCGGAAAATTTCATGCGAAAAAACACCAAAAAAATTATCAAAACGATAAAAAATAAGATTTATTTCACGATACTTTCTTATGGCAATTTTGAGCCGGAAAATTAATTTTATCACGTGGTTTCTCTTCTCTCGCTTTGAAAATTTTAAGCTTGTTTTAAACTTTTGGCTATAACTTTTTTAAACTTTGTTTTATTTTAGAATAGATTTTACTATCGTTTTCAGCACAAAATTCTGCTTTAAAAAACACCAAACACTTTATAAAAATGATGAAAAATAGACAAAATGAAAGCTTTGAATTTGAACTATTTGGTTTTTGAACACGTTTCAAACTTGTATGCTTTTGTATGATATGAGTTAGAAATTGAAACACATAGCAGGCACTAGTATCTTAATAACAAATATCACTGCTATATTCCTAATTTCCGCTTTAAACCTTCATTTTAGTTCAAAGATTTACATTTTTAACCATTAACTAACTGCTTAAACAAAAAGAATTCTACAAGAGTCTAAAATTAAGTCGTGTTGCTAATACTATTACATTAAGCTTGTGATTAATTAGTGAAGTTTTTTCTCAATAACTTTTTGTAGAAACTTATTGGTTTGTGTACTTATTATTAAAACAATACTTCACTCTAGTATACTTAGTTGCAATAAGTACGTGAATAAACATTTATGCAGACATTAATGCCCAGCTTAACTTCACAACTCACTATTATCAATTTGGTCGTTATTTTGTACAATAACTTATTTTTACATGACTTAAGTTTAGCATTATTTCTTAATTTAACAGTTTAATACACATAAAACAATTAAGTTTCGACATAAACACAAAAACAGTTCATTAAGTTTATAAATAAGTGTACATACTTCTTAATACTTGACATTTTTTTTTTCAAGTGTGCACTGACAAACTTATCTATAAGACTTGACTGTGTATAGTCAAATAACTTGCTAATGTAAACTTTTAATACTTTTGAGTAGTATTGTTCACTTAGATAATCTGTTCAAAACAGTAATAAATTCAAGTTATTCAAAAGTAGTTAGACACTTGTTTAGTTTTGAGTGGGTCTTTTAATAAACTCTTAATATTGTAACACACTGAACTGTTGAAAACTTAGAAAGATGAACTATCATCAATTCATAATACTGTGTTGTTTAAACTATATACAAAAACCTGCACATTTTACTTATCATCTAACTTACATAAAAACTAAGCTAAAATCTATCATAATCCTTAAAATGTTATCATTCTTCAAAAGTTAATATGTGTGAACTTGTTGTTGTATATAGTTTTTAACTAAAGTTATTTCCTTATATCATGGTTTGTTTTTCTAGTTTAACAAAAGTATAATTATATCTTTTTATATACAAAAACTATTTTATGTTTGTCATTTAAAAAAACAATGATAAAACTAACAATTTAATCTAATGTTATCTTACTTAGTATTTAAGCTATCAGCTATTATTTGCATTGATAGTTATTTAAATCTAGTTTATAAAGCTTGTTGATTTGTGTAGTACTTATTTATAAAAAAACACTTCAAACTAGTAGTAAAGAGAACCGTAAGTTGCAATAAATATGTGAGTAAGCATTTTTTAGGACACTAAAGTTTAACTTTACAAACTATATTAACACGTATCAAAATACTAATGAAACTATGAGTCAAAGTAAAGATTATTTTATAAACTGTTAAACAACTAATTACATTAATATACTTTATAAAAATGTAGTTTTTGTCTAAAGACAAAACCATATACAAAAACCTGCACATTTTACTTATCATCTAACTTACATAAAAACTAAGCTAAAATCTATCATAATCCTTAAAATGTTATCATTCTTCAAAAGTTAATATGTGTGAACTTGTTGTTGTATATAGTTTTTAACTAAAGTTATTTCCTTATATCATGGTTTGTTTTTCTAGTTTAACAAAAGTATAATTATATCTTTTTATATACAAAAACTATTTTATGTTTGTCATTTAAAAAAACAATGATAAAACTAACAATTTAATCTAATGTTATCTTACTTAGTATTTAAGCTATCAGCTATTATTTGCATTGATAGTTATTTAAATCTAGTTTATAAAGCTTGTTGATTTGTGTAGTACTTATTTATAAAAAAACACTTCAAACTAGTAGTAAAGAGAACCGTAAGTTGCAATAAATATGTGAGTAAGCATTTTTTAGGACACTAAAGTTTAACTTTACAAACTATATTAACACGTATCAAAATACTAATGAAACTATGAGTCAAAGTAAAGATTATTTTATAAACTGTTAAACAACTAATTACATTAATATACTTTATAAAAATGTAGTTTTTGTCTAAAGACAAAACCAACTGTAGTCATTGAAATTTATGCAAATTTTTATGCTATAAAATTGAATGATAATGAACAAGTAAAACTTATTTTTAGAATTTATTTTCTTTTCTTTTTAAACTTGCCAATACTTAAAAATAAACATTTCCATGGTTTCTGGCGGAAAAATTCATGCGAAAAAACACCAAAAAAATTATCAAAACGATAAAAAATAAGATTTTTAACATTTAATATTCACAATACTTTCTTATGGCGAATTTAAGCAGAAATTTTGTTTTATCACGTGGTCTCTCTTCATTTATTTTTATAACTTTAACCTAGTTTTAAACTTCTAACTTGTTTTTTTAAACCTTGTTTTTTTTTTTGCAAAACTAAATTTTACTATCATGTCGAGCACGAAATTCTACTCCAAAAAACAAAAAAGTTTTGTTTGAGTACTTTTTTATTGTGCAGCATTTTCAAATGCAAGTATACATTTAAGTAAAAGTATATGTTAGATTGAGCTGATTTAGTATCCATTTTTAATTTAACATTGGATATTGTACAGATAATAAAGGCTAGACCAACTGCTTTTTTTTCGTTGTTTAAATAAGATTTATCATTTTTCAATTTTAAAATAATATGCAATTAAATAACTACGTTTATATTTAGTAAGCAACTAGGTAGAATTAAAGTTTTTTAAAGCAAGTATAACGTTTTGAATAAAATTGTGATTACGTTTGATTAACACAAGCATTAAAGTAAGCTACTTTTAATTTAAAGAAAACCTAAAAAAATTTGAACGTATGAGTTTTCAATCTAAGTAATAATATCAATGATAAGCATTATTGGATTAATTTTTTATTAGTTATTATTTACAGTTAAAAGTATGCAGAAGTAACTCGATAATAGTCAATGATGCCTCGTAGAAAATTAAGCCTAATAGCAAAATTAAATTTATCTTACATACATTTACATACACTTTGCTATGAACTTAAATTTTCACTGTTTTGTAGATGAGTATACTTTCCTCAATACTTTGAGTATTATGGAAAGTATAAAGTATTTAAATAAAACTATTTTTTATTCGAACCACACTGAAAACTTACATAGGTGTGCTTCTGAATCTAAGACGTTTTGTACTGTTGCTGTTTCTACTTTGAAAGTTTAGTTGTATCAATAATGCCAGCATAAATGATTTACATGAACACCAACAATATAATGTAGTAAAATACATCTCCATTTTAAAATATTTGACTTTAACCACAGAGAAAAAAATCATTTTGAAACGAGTTCTTTAGCAACAACCATGAATTCAGTGTAAGTAATGTCTTCAATAGCTTTATGTGAAAGCAATTGATAAGTTTTAAGCAATAAATAAATGTAAAGTATGAATAAAATGTTAATGTTTTTTATTTTTCATAAACATTATTCAAAGTTTGCAGTAAATAAAAATCTCTCTAAAAAGTTTAATTACTTTTAAGTAAACTATTTATACAACGCGTTTACTTGTTTTTTGATTTGCAACTTTTTTCCAATAGTCATATCAGACGTTTTGGATAATATTTCGAACAAAATCTAAAACATAAGCAACTAAATAGCTAGTTCTTTTTTCTGACGTGTTAAATAATAACTTTTACTAACTTCCCTTTTAAAACCTTTAAGTTTATTTGAAATTTTAATGAGATTTTATAGTTATTTCCACATAATCTTAGTCAGACAGAAAGCTATCTAAATTGGAGGTTTCGTTTTTTTAATATCAGTCGAATTGTTGTTAGTTGTTGGAAAAGTTTTGATCGTGATAGTTGTTTGGAAGACTAAATGATTTATACATAGCTAATACGTTTATAAAACTTTTATATCTGTCCTTGATATCATTTGGTCTTCGTTACGGGTTTTTGTATTTGGTTTTGTTAGTTATGCTTATCTTGTACCAAGAGCTGGTATGAAAAGTATACGTTTTTATTTGTAAGCGTATTTTATTGAGTTTTTATTAAGTACTATTAAGTTTAAAATCTTAATTTGTTTTAGTCCTTTGTTGATCAAATACCTTTCAAACTTGTATCTGTTTGCATGTTGTGAGTTAGAAACAGTTAGCAGATACTAGTATTCAAACTATGTTCATAACAAAATGAATTTGTATAAACAAATAGATATTAAATAGAACCTTTAGTAATAAGTATGTAAAAAGATGTTTATCCACACACTAAGGTTTAGCTTAAGTTTCCAAAATATATCAAAACACTAATGAAACTGTTAGGCAAACTAAAAAAATCTTTAATAAACTTTTAAAGAACTAGTTACATTCGAGGTCAACGAACAAATATACAAACACTTTTACTTTATTTATTCAACAAACAAAACTCAAACGAGTTGATTATTTTAGCACAACACTTCAACAAGTTTTTTTAATTTATTTATAATTTTTAGGTTTGTTTTTGTAAACTTCCATTAGTTTAAATATTCAACTCCATAAAAATTTCGAGACAATTGCATTTATATTAACAACAGCAAGTTTACCTAATAGATAGAACCAAGCTTTATCTGAAAACTAGACTGAACTGTAAACATGAAAGTTTATGCAAATTTTCAAGCATCAAAATTCAATAAAAATGAACATTTTATTTTTTTTTTAACTTGCCTATACTCAAAAACTAATGTCTCGATCATTTCGGCCACAAAATTTTGTGCAAAAAAAGAACCAAAAACTTTATGTGAAGGATAAAAAATCAGAATTGTTAGAACAAGTGCGTTAACATTTTTCATGAATAAAACAATACTATTTAGCTTTTAGTCTTATAAATTTCAGATTGTTCAACTTGCACAATACTTTATTTACTTAGATCGATAAATCCAATATAATCTAAGGTCTTTACTTTCTAATAAACCCATATAATTCAATTAATAATATACAATTCAATGTTAACAAGTATTATAAATTGCTATGTCTAACTGTGATTAAACTAAAGTAATGCCATAAATAACTTTTAATTGACCTCTATAAGCAAAAAACCTAAGATATGATTGAACACTTAACTGGTAATTTATTTACGAGACACACTTAGTTTTGAATATTATGTAGTAACATAATTAGTTGAGTTACAATGTAATGATACTGATAAACATAATTAAAAAGTAAGCTGAATTGTTATTTATAGAATAATACCAGAGTTGTCTACTACAAAATTGTATCATTTGTAGTACGCAAAACACAGGATACATACTATAAAACATAAAACTTTACATTCAGTTCAAATGTTGTAATATTTAATAATGAGTCGAAAACAAACACCAAAATTAAATAGACAAAAAAAGACCTTTCGTTACTATGATAATGCATACAATTTGTAGATTTTTGTGTGGACAACTTAAGACGTTTATTATTGAAAATTTTACTTGATTATCTTGATAAAACAGTTTAATCTTTTAAATTTATAGTTAAATACACATGTTGTTTGTGATATGAAACTAGAATCAATCACATAAACCAGCGCAACAATATGATAATTAAATATTAAGATTTGATTGTAATTTAAAAGTTAGATTCCTTTATACGCAACAGTAAAATATTTAAGATCTAGTTGCCATATATGTTTGTATCTGTTAGTTTAATTAGATACACCTTATCCACTACTTATTATGTACATACAATTAATCTTACTTGAAACAAATTTAATAATTTATAATCCAAAAGATGATATCCACTAAATTGTAAGTAAAAATTACAAAGTTTTTACTGTATGAGACTACAGGGTCATGACGTAATAATTGTAAATATGCAAAAATAAAATATATTACAAAATTACCTGAAAAATTGTGGACATAAACGGTTTTTTGTAAGTGTCTAATTTAGAAGATGTCCAAACATTAGTTATACAATTTAAGACGTAAATACTTACTTATGTAAATTGAAAATTTTAGCTTAGTTTAACCATTGTTTTTCTCTTTGAAGCCTAACGACGCTTAAATCTCAGTAAGTAATCTACTAGTGTAACTCAAACAAATGATACAGGAACTGATTCATAGAGTAACCGGCACTTAAGTAGTGTAAATTGGGATTAGTTAAGTAATTATTTTCCAATAAGGGGTAAAACATGAAAAAAGCTGGTCTAAAGTATAATTAAACACTAAACTAAGAATTTATTTGCTGTTTATGAGACTTGGTAACTTGAATTAATATAACTTTTCGAATTGAAATAGAATGATACTGATAAAGTAAACTACAACATAAAACTGTTGTGTTACTTTTTAGTATTCGAATTACTTATAGATATATACTATTAAACATTTAACTTTTAAATTAAACATATCTGTTAATAACACTAAAACTCAGTTCAGTTTTTACTTTGAGCTATAAATAGAGTTAAATTACTTAAGGACACACAGTACAAACAAAACAAATAAGCTAAGGCTTGTTTAAATAATAACATTAATTAGATAGAAGACTTTTATAGGTAAACTAACTGGTATGTACAATTAGTAAATTTATGAGACAAATTACAATAGAATAATGTTAACAAATCAAATTACAATAAGTGAAGTGTTATGTATAGAATAATAAATTGATTGTCTACTCCAAAACTATACCATTTGGAGTACTACATCAATGTTATATAGTATAAAACATAAAACTTTACTGTAATTCAGTTGTTTTTAATATCAAACATGCATATGGATACTCACAAGTGTATAAGAGAAAAATAACATACTAAAAGAACTTGCGTAACTACTCGTACATCAAACAAAAAACTAATTAGGTGCCGACCAGCATAAAGACCTGGCCTAAAGGACGGCTTTCGTTATTTGTGCAAAAGTCCCTGGAGCAAGAGTTCTCGAAGAGAACTCGCAGCGGAAGGGACTTATGCACAAATAACGAAAGCTGTCCGCTACCACTTTAACTCAAAACCGAACTACTTCTTGGAGCTCAGTACCACACTTTTATCTGGTTTGGCTGTCAGGCTTACTAACTAGGCTCCAAGCGTAATTAGGTTTTTAAGAAAAAATGGTTGGGAGAAAAGTGAAAAATTTTTCGCCGGCGGAGCCGGCGAAATGCCTTAAAAAATAATTTTAATTATCAATCTCAAAAAATTCCCGCTCAATTTTCACTTTAGGGGATTCCCCCATTTGTGAAATTTTGTGTGGGGGGTCTTAATAATTTAGTGCGTACCTATGCGGGTGCGTACTTCTTAAATCGCGTCCCTTATAGAAATACATTCTTACTAAGTAAACCATACTTCTTCATGTGAATAAGAATTTATTTTTTGTTCAAAATTTTTTAACTACTTGTTTCTTAAGTTATTCTAAGGTCCGGCTGCAGTTATAACGTCGCTTCTGATTGGCTAATATATTACAATTTTGATTGATTTAATTTTTATTGAAGTAATAAAACTTGTTTTTCATTTTATTTTTATGTATTTTGGTAATTTTTTTTAATATTATGCTGTATCATCACTTCACCTAATAATGTTATGAATGAAAACATATACAAGGCCTTACAACTGCAGCCGACCCACTTAAAATATGGCTTAACTTACCTTATCTAATTATTAACATATTTAAATTTAAACAATCACTGTCTAAAACTATATTGTTTAACCAATAAAATACAGTACCACTAGAGTTACTACACAATGTTACAAAATATGCAAAAGGAATATTAGTGATTTTATATTTTAAACAGTTTTTGACAGAGTTTATTTAAATAGTTAACATGCTTGTATACTGTATAAAAAACAAACTTTTATTAATTATCAAAATACTCTTTGCTTAGAGTCTTTACTGTGACACTATCTAATAGTATGAATGATGAAACTACTAAAAAACACTTGGAAATAATGCTGCACAATACATAGTATCAAGTTTGAGATAAAATAAACACCTATGTTAGTTTATAATGTCACAATAGAAATTCCAGACAAAGACTATTTTAAAGTATTATTGTTATTCCAGAAAACTAAGTCTAACATGTCTATATAACAATCATATGTAGTCAGATAAAAGTCTGGTTTTGTCAGCTAGTCACAGTTTATTTATCATAACTCTGTTAAACACTAAAGGATTATCAACAATTGTTTCTAAATGTTAATATTTTTTTCTTTTATTTGCTTTTGAATGCACTTTATAACCACTCTAAGTAACAAACCAGACTCTTATACAGTTTAGCATTGTCAATTATTACACTGTACTACATAATTCTAAAAACACTTAACAGTTCTAAACATGTTTTGAACAGTTTTTGTTCAAAAAATATAGCTAACATGCTTGTATATTATATCTAAATCTAACTATTAATCGTTTAAATAATCTTTCATAGGAATTTTTTTATATCATAAGTATCTGTTTTATATAGCATTTCATTAACTAACATAAAACATTTGGTTTAATCTTACACATAGTATCAAGTTGAAGATGAAACAAATACTTATGATACAATATTTTATAATGTCACACAATTAAAATTCCAGACAAAGACTATTTTGAAGTATTATTAATATTCCTTAAAACTAAGTCTATCATGTCTATACAACATTGTCTTTTTATAAACACCATATATAGTCAGACAGCAGTCTGGTTTTTGTCAGCTAGTAACAGTTTTTATCACAATTCTGTCAACTATAATAATTACTTAATGATTATCAATCTTATAGTATGTTTAAACATTGAACTTTATTACCACTTTTAATTATAATCACTATAACTAACTGAAACAAACCAGACTTTTATCTAACTTGGTTATATAAACATACAAAAACACCAACTAAACATAAGTCAGTTGATCATGCTGTCTAAATGTTGTTTGTGTTCTTATATGTTTATATGTAATGAAATATGTCACTTATACAGAAACATTTTACACTATTGCTTTAATTGATTAGTGGATAAAAACATAATAATAAAACATTTACTTAAAAAATTAATAACAATATGAATACCAAGGCTGCCAGTAATTGATTCAAAAATTGTACCCTTGTAAAATTCAACTTAATTTAGATATAATTAGAAACTAAGCAGCAAAAGCTGTTAATGCATTATGTACTTTACTTGATATCAATTGAGTTTGAGCACTAAATTATATTAATGATTCTTTATGTTTACAAAAACAAAAATTAATCATTTAAGTAATTTATAAGTATTTAAAATTGAGTGTTACTGAAACATTAAGTGCTTGGCAACCTTGAAAAATAATCTTGTATGACATTTATCTATCTTTATTAAATAAGAAACTAACCTCACTAAGAGCTGCAATAGTCCAAGAACTGACTTGGTTCACCAAAATGGTTAGCAGTATTGATTAGGAATTAGAAAGATGATTGATCTAGCATCTAAATATAGATGCCCATTTTGTTTCTGCTCAACATAAGACTTTTTAGTGAGTTTATGAATATAGAGTGAATCAAACAAATGAAATTTTTTCAAAATAAAGGTAAAGACTTTTCTTTAAAGTTGTGAACAAAAAGATAAAAATACACATTATTTTCATAATAAACTAGAAGACTGTTGATTAAAGACAATTTTTCAACAAACAGGTAAACACCTTTCTGTGGAGTTGTGAACAAAAAGAAAACAAAACAAGATTACCACAATAAAGTAGAAGTCTTTTGATTTAAGACAGTTTTTCAAAATACAGGTAAACACTTTTCTGTGGAGTTGTGAACAAAAAGAAAAAAAACATGATTATCACATTAAAGTAGAAGACTGTAGATTTAAACCACTTTGACAACATACAGGAAATGACTTTTCTTTGAAATTGTGAACAAAAAGATAATTAATACCCTTGAATATCATAATAAAGTAGAAGACTCTTGATTAAATAACTTTGACAACATGCAGATAATGTAGATTTGTTTTGTTTTCTTTTTTATTCAAGCATAAACAGTTCAAGTTTAAATGTTATTGATTTTTTTCATACTATGTCATTGTTTTTGAATTGTATGTGCTTGTACTTTAAGTACTTTTTATTACTTAAAGCAACATATAAAAGGTAAACTCTAAAAATACATATGTAAAGAAAGTTAAAGTAAAAATTTGATGGCCTACCACTTTCAAGAAAACTTTTATGAAATGAATTGCAATTTTTTAGAAATTTCTGCAAACAGATTTTTTGTATAATTACGTAATAAATAAAAACTTTGTGCAAAAAATTCACTTGGTGACATTCACGAGGCCTCTCTTCTCTCGCTTTGACAGTTTAAAGCTAATTTTCAACTTTTGGCTCTAACTTTTCTAAACCTTGTTTTTTTCAAAAATAAATTTCACCATCGTTTTCAGCACAAAATTCTGCTTTAAAAGACACCAAACACTTTATTAAAACGTTAAAAAATAAGCAAATTACAACTTTAAAATTTCAAAGCTTTGAAATATACAAATTTTTGCTTTGAATACATTTCAAACTTCAATGTTTTTGCATGATCTGAGTTTTAAACAATTAGCAGGCATTAGTACTCCATTTATGTTCAAAACAAATATCTCTGCTATATTTTAAATTCCAGCTTTAAATTTTTGTATCAGCTAAAGGTTTATATTTGTAACTGTTCATTAACTGCTTTAAAAAATCTGTATAAGTGAATTTAAATGTTTCAACTCTAACTTTGATTTAATACAATAACCATAAACTTGAGATTAATAGTTTAGTTTGTGTTTTTAATTGTTTTTAAATGTTTATTAGGTTTAAGCATGTATTTAGTTTTTATCGAAGGTAAAACAATTGTTTTTGAACACTTCAACAGAACCGTTATATTGATGAATTTACAAAATAGCAACAACAGTTGTTTCATGAATAATTACTTAATTATCTTTATTTTGTTTTTATTTATTTTTTTATTCATAGCTGTTTTATTGTTAATTTATATTATTTTTAAATGTAAATTAATTTAAATATTTTAGTTGATAATAGAAATATTAAGTTGTTAAACACACAACCTGATTCAGACAATGTCTACTAATTGTTTTTGAAACATTATACAAACTTGTTTCTAAAAATAAAGTTTAAAACTATAAACCGAAAAATGTTATAACTTTACTAATGTACAATAAACTTATAAAACTTTGTTTTATTGCAAATGTCGTTATGACTTAGTTTTCTTTATTATTATCATTAATAATAAATAAGTTTATAAGTAAAAGCTATTAAACTGTTGCGTAACTATAATTGTTTTTTGTAATAGTTGTTTAGTTTAATAAAATATGATAGACTTTTAAAATTTTCACACCTTTTGCCTTTATATTCAAATAGTACAAGTAAATAAAACATTATAGCTCCAACTAGATTTAGTTATTCAAATGTTTTTTAGTTTGTTTATGAAATTAAAACTTTTGTGATTAGAGTTATTTCCATAAGATTTTAAGACACTTTGTCCTTTAAGATTTTAATTTGATATTACAATTGTAACACAAAAAAGTAAGGCAAAGTATTAGAATCATTTTTTATAATATTTTTAGTTAGTTTTTAACATTTATTAATTTAATATTGTATTTAATTAACATAATTGGATTTAAACATGAATTTAAAAAGTAATTTAAAGTTACATAGCACTATTTAATTTAATTTTACTGAAGTTTAACTGAGAAACCATGTAGGTGCTCAAACCAAACAACTTAAGTTGTAAAAAAAAGGTGCAAATAATGTTATATTTATTTGAAAAATATTAACCAAATGTTCATCTGATACTATTATTTAGGTTATTGGTAAAAGAGAGAGTTCTAAAAATGAAATCAAAATCTTTAAGTTTATTTAGACAAATTATTCTAACATTTAGTAAAAAAACATTTTTTTTTATAAAAAACAAATTGTTATAAAGAAATGTTCTCAACTTTTAATTTTAATTACTTTGTAAATATAAACCTGCTAAGCCAATATTTAAATGTTTTATTCTTATGCGTAGTAATATTAAGTTATACTCTGATAAAAATATAAATATCAAGGAGGTCAATTTTTTATAAATATATATTTGACTAAATTTTTAAAGTTAATTTTGGTAAAAAAATAAATTAACACTTGACTTATAATTTTGCCGTTTTACAATAAATGATATAACTTTAATACTTGTGTGGATACTGACTTTTTGGCCCGGTAAACTTTACAATGAGATGTTAAAACAAAATAAACTAAATTTGAAACAATTTTTTAGTAGTGTTTGTTTTACCCTATACACACTTATTCTATAAAATTCATTATTTTATGTATATTTTGCAACTAAAAAAGTAGTTAGTCTGTAAAGTTGTAATATGTTTTAGGTATTTATAATTTATTCCAAATACTTAGTACATTTATATTTAAATATATTTTAAATTAATTTTCAACAACATTAGTCAATACTCAGTAATAAAATGTAAAATAAACATCTCTTACGAAAATTCTTTCATTTCATAAATAGTTCACTTTTTATTATTGTCCTTACACTAAAAATAATTTTCTCAAACATTCTGAAGCAGTGAATAATTGAATTGTAGATTTAATAAACTGTTAGACCTACTTTAAACAATTATTTTAAAATTAAAATAAAATTTTTGCAACAGATCATTTTTGTTAACAAAATTTTGTTTACAATTATTTATATAGTAAACACATTTGAAAAAAGAGGCTACAGTTACAAATGTGTTCGTTATTACAAAAAAATAACAACTTGTTAAGAAATTTATAAAATTAGCTTGTGAAATGTACAAAATATGTCATAAATCATTTATAATCACAAAACAAAAAGTGAAAAAAAATCTGTGTGAAATGAAATGTAATAAAGTTTTCTAAGGTAAACATGAGCAACAACGCGTTTACTACCCTAACTTTCGTGTTGCTTCCACAAAAAACCAATAATAAAAAAGAGTTAGAAATATACAGAGAGGCGTACAGACGGGCAGGCCCTCTGCTAACTGCCGAGGAATTTCGGAAATTTTTGTTGCTTCCACACAGAAATGAAATGTAATGTTTCTTAAGGTAAAGAGCGTGAAAGGCGTACCTGCCTGAATGACGGAAAAACAAATAAGAAGCAAGGAAAAACAAATAAGAAGCAAGGAAAAACAAATAAAAAGCAAGAAAAACAAATAAGCAGCAAGGTGCGCGCGAAAGTTTCAGTTTTCTGAAAAAACAAATAAAACAGCAAAAAAAACATAAATTTCTGCGCACACATGCCCGCCTGACTAGTATAAAAGGTGCTTATTACTTGAAGGCTTACTAGAACTTTATGTTTGCTGATTAGTACACTTTTGCTGTACTGCACATTAGTTACAGAAAACTGTTTAAAATCTGTTCTTTAAAGTTTATTAGAATTTTTTCATTAAAAAAAAACATTTATGTATATTTTAGTTATTGAAGGTAAAATAACTGTTGAGGAAAACTTCAATGAAACTTTTATATTGATGAATTCACAAAATAGAAAAACTACTAACGGAACTTGTCATTTGGAAAATTATTTGATTTCCTTTTTGCTCTTTTTATTATTTATGGTTTTTGTAGTAATAGTTGTTGCAATTGCTAAAAATAAAATCAAATGTTTTATTGAAAATAGAAATATCAAGTTGTTAAACATACAACCTGAATCAGATAGTTTTGATTAATTGTTTACTGAATATTTTTACAGAATAGTTTTTTAATCAAAGATTAAAGTAGTTTTAAACGTTATAATGTTATAACATATTTTTCTAACGATAAATTTAAAAACTGTTATTTGTTTTTTTTACAAAAAACTTTTGATAAATTCTGTTTGTTTAAGATAATTTTTTTAACTAAATCACGAAAGTATTATTCAAGTGTTTAATTAAGTTGTTTTTTTATATGTACTTAAAAATAAAATTTTTTATTGTTATCAATAATATTTTTCCTTTACTATGCCATAAAAGTTTTTGTAAACTTATTCACAATTTTTTATCATGTTTATTTTAAGTTTTACAAGTAAAATTTTCTCAATTCCAAGTAATTTAAATTGTTTAGTTAGAGTTAATGATATTATCCTAAAAAGATTTATTTTTTTTTTGTTGTAGCTATGCATTAAAAGTTTTAAGAAAATATTTACTGGTGTCATTTATTAAAGTAATTAATAAATTAAAAGTATCAGATTAAACAAATATTAATTTTTTATTTAGTTTTTAATTTGATAACTTTTATTTTGTTTAAACTTACTATACTTGCATTAAATCAAGGAAAAAAAGTTTTTTTTTTTTCAGAAACACTTAAGGAAATTATACTAAAAATGCGCACAGTAAATTTGTAAGTGCACAAATAAAACAAATTAAGTTGTAAATATCCGAACAACTTAGTATTAACTAAGTTTTTATCTTAGAAATACTGCCTACTTAGAAAATGTGGTGACGAAATCTAAATTTTGAGTAAACAACATTTAGTTATAAAAATTAAACTATAGATTTTGAAATATAAATTGACTGTTTTATTTCTTAGGGACGAATAGTTGTAAACTAAGTTTTCAATATTAACATTCATAAACAATTACAGATTAAAAAGTACACTTAACCAATGTTTGTACTTTTAGTTCTTATATGAAATTATGATTATTTAATATCAACTTACTTAAGTAAATATGAAGATAATATTTCCAATTTACAAATACATATATATAAGTTTAAAAGTAAATTTTTATGTATATTTTAAAATAGTTCAAATAAAGTTGTAATATTATTTTCAGTTGTAATATGGTTTTTAACTTTTTCTAACATATAAAAAAGAAAAAAGAGTTTTTCTCGCTTTACATACAGTTCTACTTTTATCATAACCTTAAGTATACTTGCTAATTACTATCAAACTTTTTAAAAATAGTAAAACAGGTTGTAGAATAATTCTATCAATGCTATGTTATAAATCATAAACATACTTAAAAGCAGTAATCTATATATTTTTTAAAATTTTTCATTGTATGTTTCCAATTTAAATAGAAATTATTTGTAAGTTAAGATATTTATTCAAGTATTTATATTTGTACAAGCAACATACATTTGTATTGCGCTAGGTACATATTACTTAAAATTTCTATAGCTTGCATTAAGCTTTTTAACATAATACGATTAAGAATAGGCACTATAATATATTTTTTGGTTTATTAAGTATAAAGTAACATTTTTGAAAGAAAAACCTTTTGATACAAATCAACTCTATTAATCTATATGTTATATTTAAAATTTCTTAAAAAGTAGCCTGAGAATTTATTAAAAGAAAGACTAAAACATTTATGTGCCTAATTTTATTTCTATATCTATTAAAATTTATGTACACATTATAAAAGACTTTTCTTTGAGTATACATATTTCGCTAAAAATTCTATGCTAATTTTTGAAAATACACTGTTTTTGCTTGATTATGTACTAAGTGTTCAAGCTTCGGTTTATGAAAAAGACAATTTTATTTAAATCATTAACAACTTAAATTTTATTAAAATTTTTTACTTATAATGCTCTTAAATAAAAATTTTTAAGTAACTATTCATAAAAGTAGTAAATGACAGGTATGTATAATTAATAAAAAGTAAGTTTCTTTAAAATTTTTCTCATCGAAAAAGTATGTGTTTACTACTTTAAGAGTTAACCAAAAGGTTTCAATTTTTTACATCTTTAAATTTTTAATAACTTAATTTTTACATCTTTAGGGGCTTGTTACTTTTTTGTTATAACATTTTGAAAAGGGGGTGTTATTATGAAAATGAGTTTAAAAGCCCCTGGTCTAAACTATTTTTTTTATTAAGATTATATATATAAAGTTTTGAGCATTTTAAAGCTTTTAGGTTATTTACGATTTTAATAACAGTGTATTTTTCAGAGTATACTTTTCGAAGATATCATTTACGTTGAAGTGTCTCTGAAAATTGACCACATTATAAATTGTATCGTACCGTGGTGTGGTATACAACTAAATAACGAAAAGTTTTTTTTTCTTACACAAGGTCCTTAGACTGAACTTTTTTAGCGCCTATTTTATCGTTCGGTAAGTATAAGTAATATTAATAAGCAATCTAACTACTGTTAAGGTTGGTGTTATTAATCCAGATTTAGCCTATTTAAGTTGGTAGCATATATTTTTTAATTTGTACTGTCTACTTAACAAAGTACCTACCAAATGCTTATTTTTTGAAATTTTGATAACGATTCTTTTTCTTTGTTTTTATTTTGCTTTTTCATTAGCTGTGTTTAGTTGTTGTTTCAAGTTCCCATGGTATACTTCTAGCAATTTAAAACAAGTTGTATTCTTTTTATTGTGAATTTCAAAAACTAATTAACCTTTATTCAATATTTAAAACTTGAACAACATGTTTTTCTATAGATATATATTTTTTTTTCATTCATATACTTAACTACAAATTTTGTATGGATTGCAGTTTTATTATTTTTAATTGCAGAATCACAGTCCGAAAATCCGTACGCGGAAAAACTCAGTTATTGTCAGAATTTTTTTCATAAATGTCTTTTATTTTTTTTTAATACGTGAACCTTTTTCTTAAATTAATTCCTTTGTTAAACTTATTAACAACTTATTTTATTTCAAAACATTGTGAATTGTTAGCAGTATACTTTACCTTTTCTGAGTGATCATCTATAATTTTTAAACTCTAATCATAAGTTTTATTGTACTTGTATTATTTTTAGCACTAAAGTATCAATATTAAAGCTTGCAAAGCTTTCCTGTAACACTTTCCATTTTTTTTAAATTATTAATTTGTTTTAGTTTTTAAGTTGTTTTACAGATACTATTACGTGGTTTAACTTTCCATATTAACCAAATTTCATAGTTTTTACTATGAAGTGTTATAATTTGAAAATATTTTAAACACTTCTTGAGATTCTCAAGCAAAAACAAATTAAAAAGCAGAACTTTTTTTATTAATAGTAAGACTTGTATCTTATAGTAAGCTGGCTAAGTCAAATTTCGTTTCTAGTTTTTAATGGTTAAAAACAATGACAAAAATTAAAAGTTGTGAAATTATTTTTTACCAATCTATAATTCTTAAAAGAAAAATATAATATTTCAATAAAAATGTGTTATATGCAATAAAAGTAACTAAAATAGTAAAGCTTTTTCAACGTTTGTTATTTGAAATAGAATAATTTCATTAAAATTGCATAACCGTTTTATATATTTGTTTTATATATTGATTATATTAACAACTGCATATAGCATTCGTATGGCTTAAACTTAAATAGTCAGATCTTTAACTTGAGTTAATAATTTGTATTATGCTAAAAAACAGCATCAAATGTATAGCTATTGTTAGTGTTAGATTTTTAAAGTTGATAACAAAATTATTAAATAAAAACTATATTTACAGTAAATCATAAAAAAATGATAAAAAAAACTAAAAGTATATTTTTAATCTATAGACATAATTAAAGTTTGTAGAAACTTTGAATAATATTAACTCTACTTTAGTGCTTAAACCAGTATGTCATATTTGTTTCATAAGTATTTCGATATTGGTTGTTATGAACTGAAAATGAAAACTGACATTATTTAAAACTTTAAAAATCACTCTGTGAACACTTAAATATTAAACATTTAACTAAATGAAATATAGTAAGATTAATACTTAATTTTAGTAACATTTTAAAGATTTGGAATTAATTGTGATCAAAAAGTTTTAGTTTAAAAAAGAATTTTTAAGATTAATTCATTCATTATGTAAATATAAATTATTTTTGTTTTTTTTAGCACCTTAAAGAAATAAAAACATAGATTATTTTAATGTTATATAAAAACTTATAGCGTTTGGTGGTGTTTATAGCCTAAATAAGCTTATATAAATTTTATAATATCAATTTTAATTAACTAATCGACTTTTTGTAAAACTTTTAAAAATAACAAACTGCACAAAAACAAAATCGACTATCTTTATTGAAAAAGAAAAAAAAATCACTTGGAAACCTTAACAATTTTCATTAGTAAATATCTTTAAAATAAAGTTTAAACAGTATTTCATATTAAGTTTACTTTTTATATCCAAATTTAAGTTTACGAACGTGAAGATCTGATTATCTAATAAAGAATAAAAAAGTTAACTCAGAATGAAAAAAATCAACAAAATTTTATCATAAAAACACAGAAATTAATAAAGAAGTTAACAAAGTATTTGGGCAATGATGTTACAACGCAATACAAAACATGAGTTTGAAAATCAAAGTTTTTATAAACATAAATAAAAAATTTTGAATTTTAAATTCAGACAAAATATCCGTTTAAAGGTTTAACACTTTTATGCACTTTAGAATATCAAATTTAACACAAATTTAGTACAAAAGTAACATCGAATAAAAGAAAGTTTTTGGCTTTAACTCCGTTTGACTACTTCTAAATGTAAAACTACGTTGTTATGGGTTCAAAACATATAACAATAAAATCATAAAAATAAAAGAGCACAGTTTCCGAACTTATATGAAACACAAATAATATTACACATCAACATGAAGAAAAAATTGCATAAAAAGTTATCAAGTTAGCAACAAAGTAGTTTTTAAAAAAACAGAATTAAGTAAATTAAATAATATTGCAGCAGTTTAGTCCTTTTTGCAGGCTTCTCTGCATAAGTCTCTTAAATGGCCTGAAGTTTTGGTCTTCAATGGAGTCCTGAAAAAAAAAGTAACATATCAAAAATAAAGTTTAGTACTTAATGTAAAAAGTTCTAATAAGTAGAAGTATATAGATAATTTCATTCTAAATTAGTAAGATATAATTTCTAATGAGCCTTACTACGAAAGTACTTAAATAAATTTAAGAAAAATGAAATGATTCTGTTATATTATTTGGAAAAGTTTTACCTCGTAAAATCTGACACCTATTTATACGGATAAAGTTTACTGGAAGTCGGAGATATTTATGTAGCTTATCTAAATTAAAAATTTTAGAGTTTTTTTAATTTGTTTTTTTTTCCACGTGAAAACTACTTGATTGTTTTAATTAAAGTTTTTATTTCAGACAAAAACTGTTTAAATGCTTGAGAGTATTTTAGATGACCAATTAAAATTACTACAGCTAAAAAACTAAATTAAAAGTAGATTACATTTTAAGTTCATACATACATATATACTAATAAACGATTATTTAAGAATTATATTTGTTTTAAACTAAAAATAAAGTTTGTATTTGTTTGTTTTTCATATATATATACTTAATAAAAATATTTAGCACATTTTTACATTGTTATGTTAGTGGCACTGACTGTACTTAATATACAAAAGTTAAAAACAAAAACCATGCAGACTAAAATAAAAATATTATACAAAAAAAAACAAAATGTTAAAAAATTCATGAAAATAAAAACAAACTTTTTCTTTTTCTAAAATAGGACTTTCATCATTAGCGGCATGATTCGGTTTTGGTACTGTAGTTAATAATTAACTTGTTTAAAAAGATAAGAATATTTTACTCAAGTTATTCAGTAAACAAAATAGTATATTACTTTATTTTTAAAAATTAGCATAAGGAGACTAATAACAAGCTTTATATAAAAAAAATATTTTTTCAAAAATGTAAGATAAACCAACCTACTTTGAATTTTATAGAAGCAATATAATTAAAAGATACAGAAAATGTTTAAGAACAAAACAAACAAAAAAAAATAACAAACTATTTTATATTTTAACATGGGCAATACAATAAGTAAAATACAGTAAAAATACAATAAGAAAAACAGAAACATTTTAAACATTTCACAAATAAAATAAGATAACAAACCAACTTTTTATTCTTAATCGAACTGTACCGGATGTATTCTTTACTTCATCTAAAAATATTTATAAATTTGGAGAAGATGTTAAAATAATACTACAAAAAGATGACATAGAATAACCGTAAAATAATATGAATAATTTTAAAACTAATGATTACAGAATTCAAAACCTTAAAAGTGTTTAACAGTTGATTTTTCTAAATGAAATAATATTTAATCAAACACAGTTCAGCTTTTATGTCTATCTCTTTAAGAACTATTAGTTCAGTTTTAAAGAACTTTAACAATACAATTTATTTTAATTAATTT